>NW_011494889.1:1000012-1027128 GCF_000754665.1 Bison bison bison | reverse complement strand
AGTTCAGGTATTTTTGTGAAGAAAATTTTAAATGAACTACAAAAGTATATCTTTCAAAAGATACCTAACTCCTAATTTGAGATGTCTATTTCAAAAGATTAATTCCTAAATACACCAAACAGGTATTTCTAAATTCAAAACTCCCAATAACCTTGCCATATTTACGTATTATATATGTATACTCTGAATATTTGACTGTATTAAGTTCAAAAACTTACAATATTGTCAGTAACTAAATATTCTTTTTAAAGTATAATGATTCTACCAAAAATCATGTCTTATAAATCCCTCAGGATTTTTAAAGGCTATAAGAACTAGAACGAATGTAAGACAAATAAGAAGGATGTAAGTGACAACAACAAAGAACACTGGAATGAGCGGTGGAGCTGCAGAAGGGTGCAGATTATCAAAGAAGCACTTTCAGAACAGCAACTGTTAGTACCAATAACTACCACCCTTCAGGTAAATTACAGGCAATAATTTCTGACAATTAGTCAAAATGGAAAAAAAATGCAAGTTATGGGAAACAGGGTAGAAAAGGAAGAAGCCTTTATCTATACTAAGTATAGATAGAAAATACAATAAACAATCTTTAAAAAAGACAAGATTATCTACAGTAGTACATGCATTTAGTTAGATGACAATATTGTTAACAATGAAGCACCATAATCTTACTTTTGTAGAGCCATCTCTTTCTGCTGATAGAGTTCATTTAGAATCTCTACTTTCTGCCTCAGTGTTTTGCATTCATCTTCCAGCACAGTTTTGGCAGACTGAAGTGAGCTGCGATCCTCTTCTAATTTCTTTATTTGGTCTACAGGGGATAAAGTATCTTAGTTTTGTGTGTGTGCACAAGAAACGGAGAACTCGTTGACGGGGGCAGTATTAAAGGGGGTGAAAAATATGGAAAGAGGAAGTCATTCTTTATTTTTCCAACAGCAATTTTTTAAGAAGCAACCTACCTTCCAGGTTACACTTAGTGGACATGGAGGCTCTGAGTTTACACTGTAAAAGTTTCAGATCCTCTTCAACTACTGATATTGCAGTCTGTGTCTAAAAATTGCAGAAGAGAAAAATATTCTTAAAAGTAAGAATTCTTGATAGTAAATAGTCTTATATTTACTATTCTTAATAATAAATACTCTACTTCTCAATATTCTTACTAGTAAGAACATTACTATCACAGGCACTTATAGTGCTGGTGCTTTAGTCACTTAGTCATGTCTGACTCCTGCGACCCCATGGACTGCAACCTGCCAGGTTCCCCTGTCCGTGGGATTTCTGAGGCAAGAATACTGGAGTGGGTTGCCATTTCTTTCTCCAGGGGATTACAGTACTCTATAAAAAGGATTATACCCGAGAAACGTCCATCATCTGCTTAATCTGATTTTTCACCTTCTCACTCCGGTCACCTAAAAAAAGAAAAAAAAAGGATTTCATTGCTCTTTCCTTCCTTACTGTTTAACTATATGTCCTTGATTTCCCCCAAACAATTACCATGTTCAAACATTCAAAGAAAAAACAAACTAACCAAAAGAACTGGATTAGGCTATTTGACTTCCAAGAGATTTGCAAAGTTAGATTGAAAAAATTAATGAATTCCCAGTCTGTACAGTAAAAACATCCATGCAGTTCTTGAGCAGGAAGGAATATGTGAAATATAGCTTTTCTTCTCTCTTGGACCCACCCGCCCCCAGTCAAATATCTTCTTTAGAAAGACTCCCTCCTCTCCTCTCCCCTGGAACCTGCTACCAGGTATAGTTTAAAACACTCCCAATTGGGCAACATTCAACCCGGGATTCAGTGTCTAGAAATACCTCCTTCATCAGTAAACACTGTTGCCCTTTAGCTTCCACTCTCATTGCTTAATTTACAGCTCCCTGCGGCTCAGTACTTTGAAAACTGGTTGCGGCCCTAAAACCACAGAGCTACAGATACAGTAGACATGAAGCTGAGAAACAAGTTTCTCCTACTGAAGAATGTTCAGGATGCAGAGGAGTGAGACAGGACTGATGCTGCTCTGGCGCCAGTGCACATACCCAGCTCTCAATGGAATGGGAAAGCCATGTCAGTGTTTACCACATGCCTAGCTGTACTACGACCCAGTAACCACCTCGGCCCAGTGCACAAAGCCCTGTAGCCCTCAGTGTTCACGAGAGATTGGCTCCGGACTTCCTTCCCCACACCTCCCCCACAGGAAACCAAAACCTATGGATGCTCAAGTACTTTATATAAAATAGCACAACCTTTGAACATAACCGACACAGACCCTCCCACATATTTCACCTCTAGGTTACTTATAATACCTTATACAATGTAAATGCTAAGTAAACAGGTGCTGGCATGAAGCAAATTGAAACTCTGCTTTTTGGAACTTTACGGAATTTTTCTCCTCCCAATATTTTCAAAACGCAGTTCGCTAAATCTGCAGATGCAAACCCACAGATTTGGAGGGCTGACTGTACAAATTCAGTGACAGGCATCTACAGCTGGAACCCTTAATAGGAAATTCAGTCTGCAGAAAAAAGCATTGGTGTACTTAAAGACAAGAAGGCACAAAGAGGTCCAACCTCCCAGAAACCAATCGTACCTCCCACTTCTCCATTTGCTAATTCATCTGATTCACTTCCTCCTTTATTTTGATCCTCAGATTCAGATTCACAATCTAACCGATTCAACTGTGTAATGCAATTAGTCAAAGCCTAGAAAAGAAGCAATAGGATATTTATTAGAAACAGCCTCTCAATTTCAACTGCACAGATTTCATGAGAATTTATGAGAATTAAGCATGTATTCAAGAAAATGAACTCACATTAATATTATCATCTTTGTGAGTGAGAGCTACTTCTAGATCTTTCTGAGACTTCTCAAATGATCTGATTTGCTCACTGAGCTCAGCATGTGATTTACTCCAGTCTTTGATTTCTTGCTGCAACTGAAAAGTTAAAATACATGAATTTCCAAACATTATGTTTGCAGAGGAGGCAGCAGGACCACATGAACGAGACAGGGAAGCGGGGACCACATGAACGAAACAGAGAGAAACAGTGCTTCTCTCTGGCTTGTCACTATGAGCTATGGCTTTGGTAAAAGGAGAGGAGAGAGTGGCTCTAACACTCAGAACTGCAGTGAGAACCTAAGAGCTGTCAGGACATTGGTCTAGTGTACTGCATCCTGCAGAAAACTGCCACCAGTTCAAATAACTCACTTCCAGTAGGAACAGAAGGGCAATAGCTCACTGCCTACCAGGTCCAGACTCCACATCATGTAACCTTCTCTTGGTCAGAGAGGCAGTAACTCCTCAAAGGAGGGTAACAAATACCTAATTCTTTGGTCTAAGCAAATCCCTCGCCCCCTTGAGGCTACTCAAGTTAGTAACTGGTTGGTGCTGGATGAGACAAAGACTAAACATTCTGATAGCTACAGGGAATTGCATAAAACAGAAGACCCAGAACAGATGGAGAATGTATACATGCACTCAATCTGGGGAGCACAGTTTATACTTTGCATACCTAAAAATAGAATTCTGCATACATACTTCATTTTCTTAAAAACATATCCAAGAAGTAATAATACTTGGTTTTCTAGTTTAATCTATGATGCTAACTTTCCTTTACCTGCTCTTTCTTCTTCTTAAGTCTAGCATTTTCTTCTTGAACCCGATGGCATTCGGACTTCACTTTCTCTTCACTAAGTTTAGCTTCATTAAGGGCAATTTGAACCTAATGCAAAACACTGCTATTAGTGCAATAATTCCAATGAAAAACACACAAAAAAGTTACACTTTCCCAATTAATTCATATGGTTTTGGTTTTTTGCATTTCCTAGCATACATCAATGTTTGCTCCTCAAAATACTAAGATATCATATTACTATCTTGCAGGAATTGTAGAGCATTACCTCTGAAAATTCTGAGGCATTCACTGAGATAACATCCTTTAACTTCTCTATAGATTTCTTATTTTCTGATATCTGCAATGGGGAAAAAAAGGCACAAAAATGTTTTAGGACTGCAGTAGAAACACTGGGATATATGATAAAAGGAAGAAACATTAACAAAACACATCCCAGTGCTATCCCCTAGGTACTGAGTAAAAGCAAACGATCCAATTTTGGCCTATGAGAAAAGTCAAGAATGTAGAAACATGAGGAAAGAAAATACTGAAGATATAAACGTTTCATACCATTCACAACTTTCCTAGTTATGACATAATGTGGTACATGATGGGATTAAAAAAGTCAAAGCAAAGAAAATGAAAAAAAAAATCGATTAGACCAGTTCAAATCAATGAATTTTCCTAGTGGTCAAGAAAAAAAATCCCAAAGTCACTTAAAACTTCTCTTGCTAAACTAAAAATGACTGCACTTGAGGGAGAAGAGCCAAATCTCAGAAACAGAATTCTAAAATTTACAAAGATACTCTGCCTTGTCACGGAGATAGAGCCTAACTCTTCATGCTTTAACTGTGGGTTGTGCACAGTAACCTTCTTCCAAAGAGTATACTATGCAAAGGATGGCGAAAGGGTTAATTTCATAGCAGAGAAACCTGTCAAATACTACCTCAGTCAGGTGATTAAGCTTAACTGGGTGTGCAATATATGGGAACATTCTCTATTATTTTTGCATTTTGTATGTAATTCGAAAAATGTTCAAGTATTTAAAGTTTATTTTTAGAAACAAAACATGCAAAAATAAATCAAAACAAGGTACTAAGACCACACAAAGGGGCAACTATTTCTTCGTTGCTCTCCATGTTTCAAAGGGCAGGGCCAAGCAACGTGAAAATTACCCAGGGCAGAGGACAAAAAATGTTTTCTAGGCCCATAAAAATAGTAACTTGGGAAAATCCCACAAAAACGCACAAAAGTAGGTTCCACTTCCCTGACTTTCAATATGACTCTAGTTACAGCACAGGAAAATGCAGAGTTCATCTCACCCAACCTACAAAATAGTTCAAAAGCCAAATTATAGCAACACTTAACAGCAAAACTCTTACCAAGTCCTGATTCTTGGCATTCTGTTCTCTCTCAGACTCTAACATAGCGCGTAAACTTTTAGCTGTGTCTCCCAGAATTTCATTAGTTTCTTCAAGACTCTTGATTTTATCCTACCAAAAAATGGATTAAAAACAACCATTCATTACTTTTCTTTAGTTTTTAGAATGTAATCTCAAAAAGAAGAAATTTTTACCTTAAATTTAATTGCTTCATCAGAAAGAATCATGTTTTGTTTCTTGGTTTCTTGAACATGTTTCTTTGATTCCTTGATCTATATAAAATAAAGCATTCAAACTTTAGAAACATAAATTATAGAGCTATCAAAACTTATCTCCAAATAGGAGCTCGCTGAGAAGAAAGCAGTAAGACATGTATGATGACTGCTTCATATTTGAAGGGTTTGTAGGAGATAATGAAACTTAAAAATATGATTTAAGAACACTGTAATAACTGAACCATAGGACAGGAGGAAATAACTCGAGACAGAACCACGAGGGGGAGAGGAAATGAAAGAATAATACCTTCTGCTCATAACTTGACAATTTTTGTACAAGTTCTGCGTTTTCTTTCATGATATTCTTCAACTTCTCAGAAATTTGCTGTTCAGTGACTAAAAAGGGTGGGAAATCCATAAAATTATCATGATCACTAAAAACTGAATTACCCAATGTATTAGCAGCAAAGACGTGTTATCTGGCACTTTGAGGTAAATGAACTTAGCAGAACTATTATGCTTTTAAAAAGAAATCTGTGTTTAATAGCAATAAGGGTATAAACGTATTACTAAAATTTAAGAAAAATATAATAATAACCCTTATTTCAATGAGATTCCACTTCAAATTTATTTCAAAGATAAGAAACATAGTAAAATGTTTTAGCTCAGTATCTTTCCCCTTTGTGGACATCTTTCTTCTCAGAAAATATGATCACTTCAAATATATTTCATTTGAAAATAGAAACAGAAAATGCAAGCATACTGACATAGCTCTATTCCTCAAATTATCTACTTAAATATTTACTGTATTGAATTAATCATTAGCACAGGAACATGTTCACAGGTAATAAATTGCATTACATCAACATCCAAAGTCAGTCTGCTCAAACTGAATCTTCTCCCTACACTCAATTTGTTCCACCTCATCTCCTCTCACCTACTAGCGTCACCATCTACTCTGTCATCTAAGCATACAACCCGGGATTAGTAAAATATTCAGGAATTAATCAGAGATCAGATGTCACCATTTCTACTTTCAGCTTACATAAAACTCAGATCAAATATCAACACTGAGGGTACAGCACAAAAACAAAATAAGCCTGAATATTTACCTTGATATACTCTACTCTTTACCTAAAAGAGAAAAAAATAAGCTTGATGTCAAGACATCTTACTAATAGAATTATTATAGTTCTTAACACAACAGTCAAATCATAACCAAATGAAAATTTAACAATGATTTGATTAAGCATAAGGATGCACAGGATTAAAAAATAGGAAAAGGCTAAAACATTTCAAATGTAATCGGTAGTGATATTTCATAACAGTTCCTGATGGATAAATGCACTAAGGTAAATACCTTATTTTTGCAATGAAAGACACATCCACGTATTCTTTAAATGAGCACCAATCTTAGTAAATGAGCACTTAAGTTCCATAATGGAAAGGGATTATGAGATATCTGAAAACTGCTAAGAGAGCAGATCTTAAAAGTTCCCATCCTAAGCAGGGAAAAAATCTTGTAACTATGTATTGGTGATGGACTGTCAACTAGACTTTTGGCAATCATTTTGCAATATATACAAACATCAAATCATTATTTTACACACTTGAAACTAGTATATTACTTGTCTGTTATACTTCAATTTAAAAAAAGTGAAAAAGGAGTAACATTTTCCTGTTAAATACACTAATGCTTCATTTACCCAAAACCATTTATTTAACAGCCCCAAATAGCCAGAATGAGATCTAGAAACAAAGATAACTGAAAAAGACTTTGAGGAAACAAATTAAAGGCATAATCAGGGAACTAAGATATGCTTCTTCCACCAGAAAACATCTTAGAAATCCTAATCAAAGTTGGCTACTGGGTGAATTTAGAAATCAAATACATTAGACCATCTGATTTTCCCAACTCCCTAAAAATTGAGGTCATAAATCTAAAAGGGAAAAGACTGCAGAGGGAAAAGTCAGACAAGACTTAGCAACTAAACAACAACAAAAGGAAAATACACAAGCAACAAGAGAAATAACAGCCAGTATCTTCTAAATCATCCCCTAGTGTCAGCACTGAATTACAGAATAAAATCCAAGCAGTACTCAATTTTTTTAAAAAGTATACTGAATGTCTCTGTAACCTACTCCCTTTGTCAAACGTCATAAATGGTGATGAGATGCTCAGATCAGTCCACAAATCATCCACGATATCTCAGTATTATTATAGTATCTAACACCATTTTAATGATGCTCTCTACAAGAAACTCGGAGAAGGCAATGGCACCCCACTCCAGTACTCTTGCCTGGAAAATCCCATGGACGGAGGAGCCTGGTGGGCTGCTGTCTATGGGGTCGCACAGAGTCGGACATGACTGAGCGACTTCATTTTCACTTTTCACTTTAATGCATTGGAGAAGGAAATGGCAACCCACTCCAGTGTTCTTGCCTGGAGAATACCAGGGACAGGGGAGCCTGGTGGGCTGCTTTCTATGGGGTGGCACAGAGTCGGACATGACTGAGCGACTTCATTTTCACTTTTCACTTTAATGCATTGGAGAAGGAAATGGCAACCCACTCCAGTGTTCTTGCCTGGAGAATACCAGGGACAGGGGAGCCTGGTGGGCTGCCTTCTATGGGGTGGCACAGAGTCGGACACGACTGAAGTGACTTAGCAGCAGCAGCTACAAGAAACTACATTCAGTTTCAACACAGAAATTAATGACAATTTCTCTAATGTCACAGCCTTGTTAATGAGAAAGTAAGCTTCCTTTATCCTCCTCTCACCCAAATCAATAGGTAGGAGAAAGCAGGAAGAAGCAAGAAACAGGCAACGAGAGTACGGAACGAGATCCCAAATGTTGAGACTGTGGGGCAGCAGTTAGCACATAAAGCCTACACAACCTTGCGTCAGAGGTTTTGAGATGGGAAAATCAAGACTAGAAAATAGAAAATGTTTTTGCTGTCTGTTCTCGCTCTTTTTTCCTTGTAGCTGAAGAAAAGCCCCATGAGATTTAAGGGGTCTTCACAACAATCCAGGCAAAAGACCTTTGTTTTAAAATCATTTTACAATCACTTGTGCAAGGAGAGAAAGCTTATTAACAGTGATATGTCTGAGAGAATTAGGAAACCAGAAGACTCAATTTTAGAAAGATAGGCATGCATCAAATGCTTCTGGCCACTTTAACTGCTAAGCTTCAACTGAAACCTTTTCATCTGCAAAGGTCATTTATACAGAATGATTTTTCCCCCAATTACATTAGATGACCATGAAACAGAATCGTTAAGTATGTACCTGTACGAGAATACATACACCTATAAGCATGAAAGACAAATTACACACAGAAAAGGACTCTAAGGAATAAAAATTTTAATGGTGTCTTTGGACAGTACGTAATCTGTATTTCCAAATAAAAAGATGTTTTCTGAACACAACAGCATATGATCAAATTAGAAAATATGTGAAATATACATGTAAGGAAAAAGACTGAAAAATTATTTTTGATATATATTTTTACCATTTGCAGCATTTCTTCTGTGCATATATACCTTTTTACATAATAAACAGTTTATCTACACTATAAAGTCTTGGTTGTGGCTTTCTTCCACTTAACATTGAATTGTGAGCATTTTCTGTGCCCCAGTGTCTTTGAAATACATAAATTTTAAGAGCTGCCTAATATCTCATTATATGGATGTACGATAATTTAATAACCTGCCCCCACAACAGATCATTTAGGTTCTGTCAAGTTTCCACTCTAATTAATATGGTTCCATTTTTAACACCCCGTATATACTTTATGACTGGTTATTTCTTTAGGATAGATTACTTGACATGGTATTATACTATACAAAAGGACATGAACATTTTTAAGGCTTCTGATTTATAAACTAAAGTTTCCCCACTGAGATTATACACATGTCATCTTGTTCACCTAAGTCTTTACCAACAAAGATTACACTGAATTATTTTATAATGTTAGCTTGGATTATAAGCATTCATTTGAATTCAAGTCAGTAATTAAAAGCAAAAGGGCCAGTGATATTCCTGTTTTAATGAGTCTAAAGGTATAAATTAATTTACTCACAGCAAGGACAGTTCTCCAGAAGAAAACAGCAAATGAAACAATTCCTAAGGAGGCAGTGATAAGTACAGGCTTCCATGGCAGTCCATAAAAATCAGGCCCAGGCTGGACATCATCAGGCAATGTAGCAAGGAGCTGGAAGAGAAACATTAGAAATAGTGGGAAACCTGAAAGGAATTTACAATAAAGCATCACAAAGAATCATCCACAGAAATCTAATTCTATCTCCATTAGACCGAGATCCCCTGAACGTTCTTCAGTATTTCCACTGCTTAAATAAAAAGAAGATATTGGCAGCCTCCTCTTTTCTGTTTGCTTGAAGTCTTTTTAAACATTATAAATCTCAATCTCTTTATGTGGCGTATATATTTCCATTTCGCAACAGTCTCCAAAACACCATTTTGCCCAACACACGGCTAGAATCCCTCTGGATCACCCTTTTTCTCTTAGTTGATTTGTATGATTTGAGAAGCCACATTAAAAAAAAAAAAACACGAAACATTACTATAGAAGTTTTTTACGGTTGCTAATAAAACAAGAGTGATAATGAACACCACAAACAATTAGCTTTTCCTCTGAGATCTTAAGTCTTAACTGTTTTCTACTTACATAAAGACAAACACTGAGAAACCTCAAACAGTTCCTGATAACTGGTCTAGATAGACCGCTCTGAATTTTAACTGGTTCCTAGAAACTCTGTTTCATTACAAACAGGGCATTACACTCCTCTCCGCTTCTATTTTCTGTTGTACTGACCCCATCCCCCAACGGTGTCATGGGTCAAGTGAAAAGGACCCGCAGGGACGTGATGCTCGCTTATTTTGACCACGACTGTACAATGGCAACCCACTCCAGTACTTTTGCCTGGAAAATCCCATGGACGGAGGAAGCCTGGTGGGCTGCCGTCCATGGGGTCGCGAAGAGTCGGACACGACTGAGTGACTTCACTTTCACTTTTCACTTTCATGCATTGGAGAAGTAAATGGCAACCCACTCCAGTGTTGTTGCCTGGAGAATCCCAGGGACGGGGAAGCCTGGTGGGCTGCCGTCTATGCGGTCGCACAGAGTCGGACACGACTGAAGTGACTTAGCAGCAGCAGCAGTACAGTCGAAAGCAACACACTCCCTGCCACATCATAAGTACTCAATTTTAAAAAATGAAAACGCCACAAAACCTTCTTAAATACATTCCCACTATCTCCTTAAACAGCACCGGAACGTCCTGCCCGCCCCCGGCTGACACACTATTTCTCCTCCGCCCGGTCAGGGCACCCACTCCGCTCAGAACTCGTCCACCCGCCTGCCAGAGCTGGGGGAGAGGGCCGTCACCTCCAGGAGCCTGGCTATGAGTGCTGCGTAGAGCCCCGACAGGGGTCCCAGAAGCTCCGGGTCCCCCGAGGAAGAGGTAACAGAAGGCACAGTGGCAGGTACTGAGTCCATCGTGACGGGACAGCGGAGCGCGGCCGACGCTTCCCGGTGGGACAGCACCAAAACCCCTATCACCGCTTCCTCCTTCGGAAAAGACCCGGCTCAGGGGGCGGAAACTCGGACTGAACTTCGCCTTCCTCGGCCGCTGGCACTTTTGCCCCGCGCCTCCTAGAAAACACGTCATAATACACGGCCCCTGGCGGAAGTACCGATGCCTACGGGGGCCGGGCCTGCAGGGGGCGGGGCCACGGCGGAAGAAACCACCGGTCGAGCCGGGCGGGATGAAAAGCAAAGACACCGAGTAACAGGAGGGGGAGACGGAACGGCTCAGCAACTGGGAGAGAAAGCGCGATTCCCTCGGCCCGGGAGTTTCGAGGACAATCAGCTGAGGCTGGGGGAAAGGAGAAAGGTGGCCCATTCACGCCTGCCCAGAACTGGACCCTTTTATCTCCAGGTGCTGAGACGCCAGCCGCTCCCGGTCCCTCTGACGGACCACCCTCCGCCTCGGCCGCGACGTAGGGCCAGGTTCCTTCCCGGCCCTCTGCGGTCTCCGGCTCACTTTTTCCCTTTCAGGCTTCCTAATGTTCATAATGCGCCCACGTTCTCGCTGATGCCCCTCTAAGAAATATAATTCTAGGGAATCTTGTCATTACACTTATGCCAGCGGGGTCAGTTCTGAGTCCCACTTTTTTACCGTTTTAGGATTTGTGGAAAAGGACAAGCAACAGTCTGGAAATCGCGTTCTAAGGGTGGAAGATAATAAAAATATTTAACCCTGAGGGGTGGAGGGGCTGACGTTTTTAGATGTTTAAAGATATGTATGTTTATGGGTTGAATATAAAGTCAATTCAGAAGAACAATTAAGCAGGGAAAGCTAGAAATAGAAGCGGGGGTAGTGGGCAAAGGCATGCTCCATAATTTAAAAAGTATGGTACTGGCCCAAGAATACATACAGACAGACCATGGAACAGGACAGATTTTTTAGAAATAGACCGAACTACATTGGCAATTTATAGTACAGTAAGATTCAGCTGTGAGAAAAACAGACTTTTTAACAAGTGGCATTGACATACCTAGATAACCAAGTAGAAAATAATAAAAATGGGATTTTTTTTTTTTCTCACTGTCCACAAGGATAAATTCCAACTAGGTCAGAAACCTGAATGTAAAAATGAGAACAAGTAAGTACAAGAAAAAATACGGATGAATTTCTTGATTAGTCAGTTCAGTTCAGTCACTCAGTCCTATCCGACTCACTGCAACCCCATGGACTGCAGCTCTCCAGCCCTCCCTAACATCACCAACTCCCTGAGCTTACTCAAACTCATATCTATTGAGTCGGTGATGCCATCCAACCTCTGTCCTCCCCTTCTCCCGCCTTCAGTCTTTTCCTGTATCAGGGTCTTTTCAAATGAGTCAGTTCTTCGCATAGATGGTCAAAGTATTGGGGCTTCAGCTTAAACATCAGTCTTTCCAATGAATATTCAGGACTGATTTCCTTTAGGATGGACAGGTTTGACCTCACAGTCCAAGGGACTCTCAAGAGTCTTCTCCAACACCACAGTTCATAAGCATCAATTCTTTGGCGCTCAGCTTTCTTTATAGTCCAACTCTCACATCTATCCATGACTACTGGAAAAACCATAGCTTTGACTAGACAGACCTTTGTTGGCAAAGTAATGTTTCTGCTTTTTAATATGCTATCTAGGCTGTCTTAACTTTTCTTCCAAGAAGCAATTTAGTGTAGTTCAGTTGCTCAGTCATGTCCAACTCTTTGTGACCCCATGAACCGCAGCATGCCAGGCCTCCCTATCCATCACCAACTCCTGGAGTTTACCCAAACTCATGTGCATTGAGTTGGTGATGCCATTTAACCATCTCAGCCTCTCTCGTCCCCTTCTCCTCCTGCCTTCAATCAGAGTCTTTTCAAATGAGTCAGCTCTTTGCATCAGGTGGACAAAATACTGGGAGTTTCAGCTTCAACATCAGTCCTTCCAATGAACACCCAGGACTGATCTCCTTTAGGATGGACTGGTTGGATCTCCTTGCAGTCCATCTGTGGAGCTCCACCACAGTCCAGAACTGTGGTGTTGAAGAAGACTCTTGAGAGTCCCTTGGACTGTGAGATCAAACCTGTCCATCCTAAAGGAACTCTATTCTTCGGCGCTCAGCTTTCTTTATAGTCCAACTCTCACATCCATACGTGACTACTGGAAAGACCACAGCCTTGACTAGTCGGACCTTTGGTGACAAAGTAATGTCTCTACTTTTTAATATGCTGTCTAGGTTGGTCATAACTTTTCTTCCAAGGAGTAAGCGTCTTTTAATTTCATGGCTGCAATCACCATCTGCAGTGATTTTGGAGCCCAAAAATATAAAGTCAGCCACTATTTCCACTGTTTCCCCATCTATTTCCCATGAAGTGATGGGACCGGATGCCATGATCTTAGTTTTCTGAATGTTGAGCTTTAAGCCAAATTTTTACTCTCCACTTTCACTTTCATCAAAAGGCTCTTTAGTTCTTCTTCACTTTCTGCCCTAAGGGTGGTGTCATCTGCATATCTGAGGTTATTGATATTTCTCCCGGCAATCTTGATTTCAGCTTGTGCTTCTTCTGGCCCAGCGTTTCTCATGATGTACTCTGCATATACGTTAAATGAGCAGGGTGACAATATACAGCCTTGACATACTCCTTTTCCTATTTGGAACCAGTCTGTTGTTCCATGTCCAGTTCTAACTGTTGCTTCCTGACCTGCATACAGGTTTTTCAAGAGTCAGGTAAGGTGGTGTGGTATTCCCATTTCTTTCAGAATTTTCCACAGTTTATTGTGATCCACACAGTCAAAGGCTTTGGCATAGTCAACAAAGCAGAAATAGATGTTTTGCTGGAACTCTCTTGCTTTTTCCATGATCCATCAGAAGTTGGCAATTTGATCTCTGGTTCCTCTGCCTTTTCTAAAACCAGCTTGAACATTTGGAAGTTCATGGTTCATGTATTGCTGAAGCCTGGCTTGGAGAATTTTGAGCATTACTTTACTAGCGTGTGAGATGAGTGCAATTGTGTGGTAGTTTGAGCATTCTTTGGCATTGCCTTTCTTTGGGATTGGAATGAAAACTGACCTTTTCCAGTCCTGTGGCCACTACTGAGTTTTCCAAATTTGTTGACATATTGAGTGCAGCACTTTCACAGCATCATCTTTTAGGATTTGAAATAGCTCAACTGGAATTCCATCACCTCCACTAGCTTTGTTCGTCATGATACTTCCTAAGGGCCACTTGACTTCACATTCCAGGATGTCTGGCTCTAGGTCAGTGATCACACCATCGTGATTATCTGGGTTGTGAAGATCTTTTTTGTACAGTTCTTCTGTGTATTCTTGCCATCTCTTCTTAATATCTTCTGCTTCTGTTAGGTCCATACCATTTCTGTCCTTTATTGAGCCCATCTTTGGATGAAATGTTCCCTTGGGATCTCTAATCTTCTTGAAGAGATTTCTAGTCTTTCCTATTCTATTGTTTTCCTCTATTTCTTTGCATTGATTGCTGAGGAAGGCTTATCTCTCCTTGCTATTCTTTGGAATTATGCATTCAACTGGGTATATCTTTCCTTTTCTCCTTTGCTTTTCACTTCTTTTCTTTTCACAGCTATTTGTAAGGCCTCCTCAGACAGCCATTTTGCTTTTTTGGATTTCTTTTTCTTGGGGATGGTCTTGATCCCTGTCTCCTGTACAATGTCACAAACCTCCATCCATAGTTCATCAGGCACTCTATCAGATCTAGTCCCTTAAATCTACTTCTCACTTCCACTGTATAATCATAAGGGATTTGACTTAGGTCATACCAGCAGATGTTGGCAATTTGATCTCTGGTTCCTCTGCCTTTTCTAAATCCAGCTTGAACATCTGGAAGTTCATGGTTCACATACTGTTGAAGCCTGACTGGGGAACTTTGAGCACTACTTTACCAGCGTGTGAGATGAGTAAAATTGTGCTGTAGTTTGAACATTCTTTGGCATTGCCTTTCTTTGGGACTGGAATGAAAACTGACCTTTTCCAGCCACCTTTTCCTGTGGCCACAGCTGAGTTTTCCAAGTTTTCTGGCATATTGAGTGTAGCACTTTCACAGCATCATCTATTAGGATTTGAAATAGCTCAACTGGAATTCCATCACCTCCATTAGCTTTGTTCATAGTCACGCTTCCTAAGGCTTCGCATTCCAGGATGTCTGGCTCTAGGTGAGTGATCACACCATCATGATTATCTGGGTCGTGAAGATCTTTTTTGTACAGTTCTTCTGTGTATTCTTGCCACCTCTTCTTAATATCTTCTGTTTCTGTTAGGTCCATACCATTTGTGTCCTTTATTGAGCCCATCTTTTCATGAAATATTCCCTTGGTATCTCTCATTTTCTTGAAGAGATCTCCAGTCTTTCCCATTCTATTGTTTTCTTCTATTTCTTTGCATCGATCACTGAGGAAGGCTTTCTTATCTCTCCTTGCTATTCTTTGGAACTCTGCATTCAAATGGATGTATCTTTCCTTTTCTCCTTTGCCTTTCACTTCTCTTCTTTTCACAGCTATTTGTAAAGCCTTCTCATACAACCATTTTGCCTTTTTGCATTTCTTTTTCTTGGGGATGGGTCTTGATCCCTGTCTCCTGTACAATGTCACGAACCTCCGTCCATAGTTCTTCAGGCACTCTGTCTATCAGATCTAATCTCTTGAATCTATTTCTCACTTCCACTGTATAATCGTAAGGGATTTGATTAAGGTCATACGTGAATGGTCTAGTGGTTTTCCCTACTTTCTTCAATTTAAGTCTGAATTTGACAACAAGGAGTTCATGATCTGAGCCACAGTCAGCTCCCAGTCTTGTTTTTGCTGACTGTATAGAGCTTCTCCATCTTTGGCTGGAAAGAATATAATCAATCTGATTTCGGTATTGACCATCCAGTGATGTCCGCATGTAGAGTCTTCTCTTGTGTTGTTGGAAGAGGGTGTTTGCTATGACCAGTGCATTCTCATGACAATACTCTATTAGCCTTTGCCCTGCTTCATTCTGTACTCCAAGGCCAAATTTGCTAGTTACTCCATGTATTTCTTGACTTCCTACTTTTACATTCCAGTCCTGTATAATGAAAAGGACATCTTTTTTGGGTGTTAGTTCTAGAAGGTCTTGTAGGTCTTCATAGAACTGTTCAAATTCAGCTTCTTCAGCTTTACTGGTTGGGGCATAGGCTTGGACTACTGTGATACTGAATGGCTTGCCTTGGAAACAAACAGAGGTCATTCTGTCATTTTTGAGATTGCATCCAAGTACTGCATTTCAGACTCTTTTGTTGACTATGATGGCTACTCCATTTCTTCTAAGGGATTCTTGCCCACAGTAGTAGGTATAATGGTCATCTGAGTGAAATTTCAGTCCATTTTAGTTTGTTGATTCCTAAAATGTCGATGTTCACTCTTGCCATCTCCTGTTTGACCTCTTCCTTCCCTTGATTCATGGACCTAACATTCCAGGTTCCTACGCAATATTGCTCTTTACAGCATCGGACATTACTTCCATCACCAGTCACATCCACAACTGGCTGTTGTTGCTTTGGCTCTGTCTCTTCATTCTTTCTGGAGTTATTTCTCCACTGATCTCCAGTAGCATATTGGGCACCTACTGACCTGGGGAGTTCATCTTTCAGTGTCCTATCTTTTTGTCTTTTCATAATGTTCATACTTGGGGTTCCCAAGGCAAGAATACTGAAGTGGTTTGCCATTCCCTTCTCCAGTAGACCACATTTTGTCAGAACTCTCCACCATGACCCATCCGTCTTGGGTGGCCCTACACAGCATGGCTCAGTCATTGAGTTAGACAAGGCTGTGGTACATGTGATTGAATTGGTTAGTTTTCTTGATTACTAGGAGTGAGGAAAACATTCCTAATTATGTCTCAAGATCTAAAGGAAAAGATTTGTGAACTTGATTACTTAGAAATTAAAAAAAAAAGAGCATCCAGCCCTTGGACTAAAATAAGCAAAGTTTGATAGTGAAAACCGGAGGAAAAAATTATTTGAAATTTATTACAAAGGGTTAGTATTCCTAAAGAATAAAGAACTTTACAAATAGAGAAGCTGGCCAGCAAGCCTGCAGAAAAAAATGAAGATAGTCCTCAGGAAAGAAGTAGGAAGAGAAGAGCTCACAGACATAGGGAAACATGCTCTGTCTCACTCATAATAAAAGAAGTACAAATTAAACCTATATTGAGATACCATTTCTCACTTCTATTGGCAAAATCCAAACATTTAACAACATACTCTTTTAGTGAGAGAATGCAGAGGAAATGGGTATTCTCATACATTACTGATCATTATACAAAATGATACAAACCCCTATGAACAAGAATCTAGCAACATCTCCCCAAAACTACCTGTGTAATAACCTCTGACACAACAATCCCACTTCTAAAGATCTGTCTCAAAGATATTAGAACCAGAATAACAAATGCTAGAAAGATGTATGTACAAAGCCTTATTATAATAACAAAAGATTGGAAATAACCAAACTGTCCAATGACAGAACTGTTGAATACATTAAAATATACGGCTGACCACTGAACAACACAGAAGTTAGGGGTACTAACCCTTGGTGCAGTCAAAAATCCCCATATATTTCACAGTTAGTGGGCTCTCCTTAGGCAAGAGTCCTCCTGCCTCCGAGGATTCAACCAACTGTGGACTGTGTAGCACTGTAGTATGCATTTAGTGGGAAAAAAAGCAAACATGTATAAGTAGGGATCCAGGCAATTCAAACTTGGATTGTTCAAGGGTCAACTGTAGTATGAAACTGGAAAAAAGAAATGAAATAATTCTATATACCGCTAGGGTTTGATTTCATATATATATATGTGCGTGTGTGTGTGTGTGTGTGTGTGTGTGTGTGTGTATATATATATATAAGAAGAATATATATATATATATATATATATAAAAGAAGAATTTTAGGTAAAACTGACATGGAATAAACTACGCTTATTTAAAGCGCACAATCTGATAAGTTCTGACAGACGAATACATCTATGAAAACATCACATTCAAGATAATGAACATACCCTTCACCTCCAAAAGTTTCATCATCCCCTTGGTAATCCCACCTCCTGCCACTTGTCACTCCTCCCTGCCCCCAAGCAGAATTTCAGTCCTAATTGATTAGTCTGCATTTCCTAATGTTTTATATATATGGAATAATTCACTATGTATTCTATTTTCTCTGGCTTCTCTCACTCAGTATAACTTGAGATTCATTTGTGTTGCTGCATAGATCAATAAGTCATTACTATTTTACTGCTGAGTAGCATTTCATTGTATGGATAAACCACAATTAATTTACTTACTAACCAGCTGATGGACATTTTTTCCCCTCCACTTTTTGACTTTAGCAAACTGAACTGCTACAAACCTTGATATACAAGGCCTTCTATGGATGTATAATTTGTGCTTGGTAGAAGAATGGCTAGATCATTTGACAGGTGTATGCCTACCTTTCTAAGAAACTGACCAACTATTTTCTAAGGTGGTGGTACCATTTTATATCCCCATGTGCAGTCCCTCCACATCTTCCCCAAAACTTGGGGAAGTGTTTTTAATTTCAGTCATTATTTAGTCATGATGGTTTAAATTTGCATTTCCCTCATAATTAATGATGTTAAGCTTTTTATTTTTTTAAAGTGCTTATTTGCTATCCACATCTTTTTTGGTGAACTGTTATTTTACTGGCCTATGTTTTTTCTTAGTGAATTTTGAGAGTTCTTCATATAATCGGGATAGAAGTCCTTTATTAGATACATGCTTTGTAATGACTCCCTTCTAGTCTGTGGCTTGATGTGGTTAATTTTAAGCCCAGCATCTTTTTTTTTTTTCTATTTATCCCATCTGTTTTTTGTTCCCTTTTTCCTCTTATTCTACCTTCTTTTAGATCGTCTTTTTAATGATATTAATTATCATCTTTGTTGATTTATTAAGTGATTTATTAAGTGTATTCCTTGTTTTGTTGTTTTAGCGGCTGATTTAGAGTTTATACTATACTATATGTGCGTGTGCTTAGTTGATTGGTCGTATCTAACTCTTTGCGATCCCATGGGTTGTAGTCTACCAGGCTCCTCTGTTCGTGGCTTTCTGCAGGCAAGATTACTGGAGTGGGTTGCCATCCCTTTCTCCACGGGATCTTCCCCACCCAGGGATCAAACCCAGATCTCCTGCATTGCAGGTGGATTCTTTACTGTCTGATCCACCAGGGAAGCCCATACTATACTATACACCTCTACTATTATACTATACATCTTTAAATGATCAATGATCACAGTCTACGTTCACGTGATACTGTACTACTTCATGTATGCAATAAGACTTCTACAAGTTATCACCTTTCCTCTCTCTCCTGATCAATAGTATAAATACTATTGTTGTCATATATATTATTCTTTACATATTTTGTAAACCCCATTATACACTGATAATATTTTTCTTTAAACAGAAAATTAACTTTTAAAGATATTTAAATAATAAGATAATGGTTTTATATATTTAGCCATATATACCTACCATTTCTGGCATTCATCACTACTCTGTGTAGGTTCATTATATCCGTCTCTTGTCATTTTTCTTATGCCTAAAGGTTTTCCCTTAACATTTCTTATGGTGCAGGTATCCTGGTGAATTTTTTCAGCTCTTGTATATTGAGGTAGGGGGGCGGGGAAAGAGTCTTCATTTTTGAAAAATATTTTGCTGCATATAATGTTGGAGATCAACAGTATTTCTCAAGTATATTAAAAGATATTATTCTACTATATTCTCTCATGTCTTGTTCCCAATAAGAAATCTGATGTCAATGTTATCTTGGTTTCTAAAATATCTCTTTTCTCTGGCTAATACTGCTCTTTATCATTTACTTTGTGCAATCTGATTATTATATATGTCCATTTGATCCCTGGGTCAGGAAGATCCCCTGGAGGAGGAGATGGCAACCCACTCCAGTATTCTTTCCTGAGAAATTCTGTGGACAGAGGAGCCTACTAGACTATACTCCATGGGGTCACAAAGAGTTGGACATGATGAGCAACTGAGCACAAGCACATATCTTTGTGTAGTTTTTTTCATGCTTTTCATACTTGAGTTTCACTGAACTTTTTGGCTCTGTAGGTGCAGCTTTTATAAAGTTTAGAAATTTTTCATCCTTTATTTCCTCAAATAATTTTCTGAACACCTCTCTATCCTTTCCTCCAGGGATTCCAGTTAAATGTATTAGATTGCTTGAAAAGTGTCCCCACAGCTCACTGATAATCTGTTCAGTTTTCTTTTTTCCCCCTATCCTTTTAGATGTCTTCTATTGCTGTATCTTCAAGTTCACTAATCTTTTCATCAACGATGTCTAGTCTAGCATTAATCCCACACAGTATATTTTCATCAGAGGCATTTCATCTCTAGAAGTCTGACTTGATCTTTTCCAAAAAATATTTTTCATGTCTCTACATTAACTTTTTAAATATCTGAAACATGGCAGTAATAACTGTTTAATACCATCATATAATTCTAACATCTCTGACAGTTCTTTGTTGGCTTTGGCTGATTTTTCTCATTATCACAGGTCATCTTTTCTTGCCTCTGCACGCCTGATAATCTTTGACAGGATGCCATACTTTGTGAATAAATGTGATGGTCAATTTTTTACATCAGTTTGACTGATCCTAGGGTACCCAGTGGCAGCCCACTCCAGTACTTTTGCCTGGAAAATCCCATGGACGGAGGAGCCTGGTGGGCTGCAGTCCATGGGGTCACTAAGAGTTGGACAAGACTGAGCGACTTCACTTTCACTTTTCACTTTCATGCATTGGAGAAGGAAATGGCAACCCACTCCAGTGTTCTTGCCTGGAGAATCCCAGGGACGGGGGAGCCTGGTGGGCTGCGTCTATGGGGTCACACAGAGTCGGACACGACTAAAGTGACTTAGCAGCAGCAGCAGAGTACCTAGATTAAATGTTATTTGGGGCTATGTCTTTGTGTGTTTCCAGATGAGATTAGCATTTGAATTGATACAATAAGTAAAGTAGATTGGCTTCCTCACTGTGAGTGGGGATCATTCAATCCATCAAGGCCCTGAAGACAACAAAATGCAGAAGGAAAAATTTGTCCCTTCCTTCTTGATTGCTCAAGCTGGAACATCAGTCTTCTGCTCCTGGTGCTCCTGGTTCTCAGGCCCTCAGACCAAGGGAAGAATCAGTTCCCCTGGTTCTCAGGTCTTTGGACTTGGACTGATTACAGCCCAACTTTACAGGGTCTCCAGCTTGCAGACTGCAGACTGTGGGACTTCTTAGCCTCCATTTGTAACTCAATTCCTTAAAATAAATCTCTTCTTGTATGTATATCCTACTGGTTCTGCTTCTCTAGAGAACCCTGACTAATACACCAGATATTCTTAAGCTTTGTTCTGGGAGGCAGGTAAATTGCTGGGGAACAGTTTGGTTCTATTGAGTCTTGCTTTTAAGATTTGTTAAGGAGGACATGAACAGCATTTAGGCTGAGGCAAGAACCTTCTGAGACTCTACCCAATTCCCTTAGAATTACGAGGTACTATTTCTGGCCCTGTGTCAGCAACTGTCTCTTCTACTCACTAAATCAAGGTCACTCTCTGCCCTTAAGTCGTCTGTCACCCTCATGTGTGATCAGTACTCTGGTGAATACTCGGGCCTTTGGGAAATCCCCAGGGCTCGCTCTCTGTGTAGCTCTCCTCTTGGGCTTCCACCTTGTGAATCCAGGCTGCTTTGCTTCTCCTGGACTTTCAGCTCCATTTCCTCAGTTCAGGGGTTCTCCTCTCTGTGCCACAGCCTGGGAAGTCTCTCAACGCAGTGAGATGTGACAATGGTAAACCTCATGACGTCTGTTCTCCAGCTTTCAGAAGCTACTGTTCTTTGTTGCCTGATGACTTGAAAACTGTTGTGTCATGTATTTTGTCTCAGTTTTTTTCTTTTTAGCTGTTTTAGTTGGCAGAGTAAAGCTGGTATCTATAAATCTACCTTGGCTAGATGCAGAAAAGTGAAAGTCGCTGAGTCGTGTCTGACTCTTTGCGAACCCCATGGACTGTGTAGCTCACAGGGCTCCTCTGTCCGTGGGATTCTCCAGGCAAGAATACTGGAGTAGGTTGCCATTTCCTTCTTTAGGGGAATCTTCCTGATCCAGGGATTGAACATGCATCTCTTATGTCTCTTGCATTGGCAGGCAAGCTCTTTACCACTAGCACCACATAGAAAGCCCAGATGCAGAAATCACTTGCTTATTTTTTAATGGCAGGGCAGATAACGAAATTAATTTTAAAATTACCTATAGAGGAACATATCAACAGGTTGGATGGAAATAGGACAAAAGTTAGACTTCTCTGAACAGATTTTGTTCTACAAATTGACTTTGGCTCTTGTAAATTTGTTAGAAAATTAGAAAATTTAAAAATCTTTTTTAAAAAAAATCCCTAAAAATTGAAAGCAAAAATGAAACAACTAAGCTAACTATGTCAACTTAATGGCAGGACAACATAAAAGGATTATTTTCAAGGATACCCCAGTGGGATACAGGTTAAAGACAAAATGAGCTGCAAAATACCCTTGCAATATTTTCAGCAACACATTGTGGGTGGTAGTGTTGATATGGTATTTTTAATACTGTTATGTGAATATTGTAAAATAAGATAAATAATTATGTTGATGTCATTAAAAACTGGGATTTCCAACATCAGAGGAAAAAAATACAATATCAGATAGATGTGCTTAAGTAAAATTCCATTAGCATTTGGAACTCTGATTGGGAATATCTAAATGGCATCATAATGAACAGTCACACAAAAAACCTCCCTTATATCCTAGCTTTGTCCTCTGAAAAGGCCTAGAAATGATGGCCAACTCTAAAGCGGTAAGTGATCTTAGTATCCAGAATGTTGCCTCTGAATACCATTTCCCAGTGAAAGGAAAAAAAGACTCTTTAGAGAAATAGCTCCTTCAAGATTTGGGCAGGAAATGTACAAAATGAGCTTGGAACATCTTGTTACACTAGAAAGCAAGGAAGGTATCAATGACCATGAGATGACGGCAAAAGAGCCCAGGAGCAAAGCTAAAGAGGCTCCCAGTAACCAAAAATGGGAGAGATGGAGCATTGATAAGAATAACAACTATTGTGGGTTATAACAAACCAAATACTTTAAAATTCATGCATCATAATGATTCTTAGAAAAGAGAAGAAACACACATAAACCTTTGGGGCATCTTTGGATAATGCTGGTAAGACAACTCATTATTTTGAAAACTACTTAAACAGAAAGAATCAAATATTTATACTGCCTTAACTATACAAACCAATCTCAGTATAAAGAACAGTTGATTATTAAGTTTCTCTTTGTAGAAGTGTCCCAACCTTTAAATGATGTGGGAACGCTATAAGTAGACAGTTACCATTCTACAGCCTATAATACAGACATTCTAATCAATGTCACCAATTGCTAGTAACATGAAGAAAAAGAGGGACATCCAGACAACAGATGCCTCCTGATGGAAGTATACAAACATCTTTTATTAAGTATTCCTGCCAAACAAAAATGAAACTGAATCTGGACTCCCAATATGACTAAGCAATTACCAAGAAATATAAACAACAAGGGAAAATGTTCAATTGTACTAGAGGAATGCAGTTAGCAAAACCCACACTATGGTACTTCCTAGCAGCCAAACAAACCTGTCTCTTTAATGAATACACTGAACTAACAAATAAAATACAACAAACAAACAAAAAGAAGACATGTACAGACTGAGTTAACTAATCTGATACTTGCCCTGCCACTGAAAATAACTAGAAAACTGGACAAAATTTATAGGAAAAAAAAAAAGTTTTTCAGGTAGAGAACAAGAGGTAACACACAATTGTGACTCCTGAGGAAAGGCTAACACATTAGTTAAGCCCTGTGATCACCCAGCTTTTTACCTGGAGGTACTTTCTAGACAGCAATATAGGGAAGGTAAGCAGAATATACCAATCTTGCCAAGGAGGCAGAGATCAGAGTTCAGGGAGGCTGAGGTGCCTGACACATGTACGGACAGTTACGGGGAAAGATGAGAACTACAGAGAAAAAAGAGTTTTAGGAATCTGCAAGGATGTCTCCTTCAGTCGTGGGCTAAATTCAAAGCAGCACCTGTATAAGCAAGATTCCGCGAGGATCAGCAAAGAACAACTACAGGCAAAAAGAACAACTTACAAGGAGGCTGGAAGCTGAACAATTTCCAGTTAATGCAGGGCTGGGAGACATCTGTATTCCAGCTAGTCAGCATGAACTGACCTTAATGAATGCTCAGGGCATTTAGTAGATTCCAGAAGAATAACATCATTACAGTAGGGAAACACTAGCCCTGGAGTAAATACTACTATACACACTATACCTCGCAACAAATCTTAAAAATAAGTCTAGAAAGGATCAAGCAGATCTTCAAATAGCTCAACAGTCTAGAAAAACAAACTTCAACACTTTTTTAAAGGAACCCACCAAAATACAGGCACCCATCATTCACATTCCCAGTACCTAGTATTCAAAAAGAAAAACAATCAAACCAAAAAAAAACACCAAAAACACAAAACCTCTAGACATGAAAAAAAGCAGAAAAATGTATCCCATTTAAGAGATAAGTCAACCTACAAAAATAGACCAAGAAATTGCAAGAGATGACAGAACGTTAGCTTTGCTGCTGCTGCTGCTAAGTCACTTCAGTCGTGTCCGACTCTGTGCGACCCCATAGATGGCAGCCCACTAGGCTCCTCTGTCCCTGGGATTCTCCAGGCAAGAACACTGGAGTGGGTTGCCATTTCCTTCTCCAATGCGTGAAAGTGAAGTCTCTCAGTCGTGCCCGACTCTTAGCGACCCCATGGACTGCAGCCTACCAGGCTCCTCCGTCATTTGCCAGGCAAGAGTACTAGAGTGGGGTGTCATTGCCTTTAAGGGGCTTTAAAAGAATCATTTAAAAATATATTTAAGAAAATTTGTTTTAATGACCATACTGAGGAGAGAAATGGAAGATATAAAATAAAACTAAGTGGAACTTTTAGAGCTAAAAAATAAAATAACCAAAATCAAAATTTTACCTGATGGCTTAAGAGCAGATAAGATACCACAAAAGATCAATAACTTAAAGTAGCAACAGGAAATACTTAAATTACATAAAAAGTACTTAAAGTACATAAAAAGACTAAATAACAACAACAACAAAGAACAGAGCCTCAGTGACCTGTGGAACTACATAAAATGAGCTAACATAAATACAGTTAGAGTCCTAGAAAGAGAGGCAAGAGAAGGATGAACACAAAAATTTTTGAAAAAAATGTGAAAACACAGAACTGCATACAGAAAGGGTGAATTTTACTAGATATAAATTATGCTTTAATTAATCTGACTTTTTAAAAAGGTGTTTATTTATAGATGACATGGTCATCTACACAGAGAATCCTATGAAATCTACACCCCCCCCTTAGAAATAATAGATAATTTAGTAAGATAATAAGTAAGGTCAGTACAAAAAATTCAACTGTATTTCTACATATCAGCAAAAAATTGCAAACAAAATGTAAAAAAAATACCATTTAGAACATCAAGAACCATGAAATACCTGGCATACATAAACAAAATATGCATGAAACTTGTACACGGCAAAGTACAAAGCCCTGTTGAGAGAATATAAAGATCTAAATGAATGCAGAGATGAACTTAGTTCATCTTCATTAGAAGCCTTAATATTTATTGATACCAGTTCTTCCCAAATTCATCTATGGATTCAGTATAAGAACAATCAAACGCTCAGCATGCTTTTTTGTAGCAAGTGGTAAGTTGATTCTAAACTTTATATGAAAATGCAAAGGAAATGCAGGGACCAAAACAATTTCACAAAGGAACTACCTGATTGCAAAACCTACTATAAAGCTAC
The DNA here is from genome assembly GCF_000754665.1 of Bison bison bison. Taxonomy (NCBI): domain Eukaryota; kingdom Metazoa; phylum Chordata; class Mammalia; order Artiodactyla; family Bovidae; genus Bison; species Bison bison. Next base: position 1,001,423 of record NW_011494889.1, on the reverse strand, counting down.
AGTAATCAAAACAGTGTGGTGTTGTCTTAGGATAGGATCAACAGAACAGAGTCCATGGGGTCACTGAGGGTCGGACACAACTGAGCGACTTCACTTTCACTTTTCACTTTCATGCATTGGGGAAGGAAATGGCAACCCACTCCAGTGTTCTTGCCTGGAGAATCCCAGGGATGGGGGAGCCTGGTGGGCTGCCGTCTATGGGGTCGCACAGAGTCGGACATGACTGAAGTGACTTAGCAGCAGTAGCAGCAGCAGAGTCCAGAAAGAGACATATATATATATGTGGTCAACTGACCTCAACTCAAGGTGCCAATGTAATTTAAAGGGGAAAGAAATGGTATGGGAGCAAATGGATATTCATTTGGGGGGAAAAAAATAAAACATGATCTCTACCTCACAACATTCACAAAAATTTACTCAAAATGGAACAAAGTCTTAATCATGAACGGGTATAACAATAAAACTTCTAGAAGAAAATATGAAAATATTCACATCACTGGAACTATCTATGATTCCTTAGGCAGGAGACAAAGGCACTTACCATAAAAGTGAACATTAATAAAATGGTGTTCATCAAAGTTAAAAATTTGCTCTTCAAAAGACAATGCTAAGAAACTGAAAGGCCAAGCCAGAGTTTGGAAGCAATTATTTGTAGTATGTATCTGAGAAAGGAGTTGTATCTAAATTATGTGAATATAAAGAACTCTTAGACTTTAATACTTATAAAAAATAAAACAAATGCCAGTTTAAAGAAGGACAAAAGATTTAAAAAGTTATTTCACACATAAGCCCATGAAAAAGTATGGCCACATGAAAAAGTGCTCAACATCATTAAGCATCAGGAAATATAATTAAAACCTCAAAGGCATGCCCACTAGAATAGCTACACTTTAAGGCTGATAATACCAGATGTTAGGAAATATGTGACCAAAGGGAAGTTTTATAAATTGTTAGTGGAAATATAAAATGGTACAGTCACTTTGGAGAGCAGTTGGGCAGTTTCCAAGATAAAATAAACTTACCATGAGGCTGGGCAGTTTCACACCTAACTATAAATCCATTTATAACTATAATTCTACAACAGGAAAAGCTAATGTATAGTGAGAAAAAGTTTTGTCAATGGTTGCCTAGAACAGGTGGTTTGGGTAAGATACACTGAGAAGGTATGCAAAGGAACTTTTTCAAACAAAAGAAATGTTCCATATTTGGTTATGGTTGTTTTTACATAAGTGTTTACATTTGTTAAAATTCATTCCTAGAATTACATATACACTTTGTTATATGTAATTTATATCTGATTAAAAGGTTGATTTAAGACATGTATGAACCCCTTATAACTTTTGGACCTCAAGATCCTGAACTGAGTAAGAATAATTTTAAAAGGAAGGGAGGGGATTCTGAAATGTGTCCA
>NW_011494889.1:996922-999912 GCF_000754665.1 Bison bison bison | reverse complement strand
GAAATGTGTCCAAAAATGGGTGATATTAAGGAATTACTGTTAAGTTGAGTGATGGGCCATAATTTCATTTCACTATTTTCTCTTTACTATTACCATTTTGAAATTTTCCATGCTAAAACACTAAAGGGAAAAAAAAATTGAAGCATAACTTCAAATATTTAAATGATTACTATGTAAAAAAGGAATTAGATTCTAAGAGAAAAAAATTATATGGAGAAAAATTTGGAGTCAATATATGAATAAACTAGCCAACAAAGCAATGTGTAGTCTTATAAGACAGATGGCTCACACTAGGAATTGTTGATGCCCAGACCCCATAACTACTAGTCAGGGCTGGAGTAGAGGAAATTAGCGCAGTTTGTAAAAAGTTGAATTAGTTGCTCTCTCAGATTTCCTCTAGCCTGGAGATTCCATCAACTGCTGATCTATGCATCTGACTTCTGGTGCAGTTTTGCCAAACAAGTCAGCACCCCATTATTTCCCAGCTCTACAAATAGTTATCTATACTACTTATCTGATACTTTACAACAGCTATTTCGTGTTTCCCATTTTTCCAATTTCCATATATATTTGATATGTCCTTTTTTAAGCCTTTCATAAATCAGAATCATGCTTTATACCTCTTAGACTCTTCTATTCCTAACATAATACTCTATACATATTGGGCCATCCAAATACTTGCTTGACGATAACCTTTCAAGTCACTGTTACTTTGTAATATGCACCCTTTTCTCTTGCCATTCATGTCTGTGTCTTCTCCCGTTACCCCTCAAGCAGAAATAACATCCTCTACCACATCTGTGTCCTCCAACCCAGGTCTACAATAGGGCTCTGTGCATACCCACCAATAAAATGAACAAAGAACTCCTCCCACATCTGGAGGCTGTTAAGTTTTAGAAGTGATGATGATTCATGCTGATAACCAAATTCTAATTCTGAGATCGCCTTCATCACTGAAAATTTCCTTCAGAACTCTAACTGCACAGGGCATACACATTCACTGGGGTGGCTGCCACTACCACAAACACGGAGAAAACTGAAAAGTTTCCTCTAACTTTCCCATCCTGGCGGCCTTTCTCCTGAATTCCCTGCAGTATCCAGTATTTTTATACTGCCCTCTCTGATCATCCAAATGAGAAGCGGGCGGGGGGATGAGATCTTATAAAATGCCAGGCACTACACTATATGCTTGATATTATCGATTCATTTAATTCTTACAACTGGGGTAGGTATTATCTGCATTTTAAAGATGAAAAAACTGAGGTTCAAACTTAAGTAATCTACCCAAGTTTCTAAATGACGGACCTGGGATTTGAAACCAGATTTATCCTCACTCAAAACCCATGTGTATAACAGAACAAAAAAATAACCCCTTTTCCTTAAAAAGTCTTGAAATAACAGAACCTGGAAGATAGATATTTTTGATGCAGAGTATACTTTATAGCTCCAAGGGCAACTTGGCCTCTGAATTCTGAAAGCTTGCTCATTCGCATCATTTACCAAGAATGTCCAATTCCAGAAAATACCACAAGGGGGCGCTAAGCCCTAAACAGCTTAGATCACATTCAATGGATGGACGGACTAAATGATGTCTCATATGGATCAGAATTCCTTAGACAGATAAATTTGAATAAATAATTCTGCCGTAAGTGACTCTTTCTAAGAACAAATATGACTATACTTATTTCCTGCTTAAAACCTTCACAGGATCTCTAACACAACCTACCATGACATACAACCTCCTGTACCTGAGCCCATCTCCCTCCACAAGACCACGCACGCCCCTCGAACTCTATACTTGGACAATGCCAAGTAACCTTTTCTTCATGTCCCATTTCCCCAAACATACTTCTGTGTGCCTGTGCACTCAACCCATCCACCTCCCTAGCCCTATTCAACAACAAATTACACATCAAACTACACGGATCCTGCAACTCGGCTCAGAAGATGTCTCAGCTAACTTCTGACCTCCTCTGCCCGTCCTCCCATCTCAGTGAATCAATTTATTTAACATACTCTCACACCATCAGGTAAATACGTCTCTTCTTTCCCATATCATATTGTGTTTCAAGTGAATTTCATTCTCTCCCTGTTAGACCAAAAGATCCCTGAGGGTACAACAGGTGTGCAGATGCCCAGCACTGGCCGCCAATGTTATCGCCAAGTGCTGAACTGAACTAAGAACCCACCACCATCACACACCTGTGGCTTATTTCAGAGGCTGCCTTCAAAGGCGTAGGAGTAGTTTTCATAAAGACATTATAAATTCTTCATCTCATGCTTAAAATCAACTTGAAAATGGTAATAATTAACATTGTATTTGAAAAAATTACATGTCAAACTTACCGTCTTAGTTAAATGAAACACAAGTGAGTATATGAAAGCAATTGCATTTTCCAGAGGTGTGACACTTGCTGGTTCTTCAGTATTTGCTGCCAGCTGCTTTTGGGCATCATCAGCATCGACAGGAGTGCCTTGTGGTGTAATTATCCCTAAAGTTGAAGGAGAAAGCAAATATTTTATTTAAGCTTCAGAATAAGTTTTGTTTCCCTTCATTTTAAATATTTATCAAGTGCCCACTGAATATTAGTCTCTCTACCTGGATATGTGCTTCTCCTGAAGATAATTATGTATTAAAAAAATGTCAGAACCCCCATTAGAGCCATCACATCCTCAAATATAAAATGAACACTATCTCCGACCTGCCAGCAATCCCTCCATCACATCCCTGGCAATGCAACTGCTGTCTGAATAATACAGGCTCACGGGGGTTGAGGAACACAGAATTTTATGCGTTTCCTATAGACACACTTATCACATTTAACAAACATTTATTTAGTGCTGGTGACTTATTGTATTAGAAACTTCAGGCAAACAATGAGAAAGAGAAGAGTGTCAGTTTGCAAACCTGCACCCATGCTCAGCACAGAATCTGGCACCTGGCAGGCACTGAATGCATGAATGACAGCTACAAAGGGAGGATGGCAAAC
>NW_011494889.1:992320-996822 GCF_000754665.1 Bison bison bison | reverse complement strand
AGACGAAAGGGAACCGCTTACAGGTAGGGGCCTGGTGTAGCCAGGTCCAATTCTACCTCTACCTGGAAGGATCTCTACATGAGGTGGAGGTAGGGAAGGAATTTCAGGAGTTTTGGGGGTCTGGGGTGTTTCTTATAAACAGCTAGGAGTCCAAGAAGTAACTAACGAGAAGGAGGATTAGTTGCCACGCAGATGTCTTCCAACCCTAAGACTCCACTGCTACTGACCTATGAATCTGACCACTGGTGAAGTTTTCCCAAGCCTCATCTGAGATGCATGAACCTCATCTGAGATGCATGAAGGGAGATTTGGGAAGATCATCTTCTAAAGAAGGGCATGGCAACCCACTCCAGTATTCTTGCCTGGAGAATCCCAGAGACAGAGGAGCCTGGTGGGCTACAGTCCATGGGGTCGCAGAGAATCGGACACGAATGAGCAACTAATACTTTCACTTTCACGGTTCAGTCTCTAAAGGAAGCTGTGTCACTTGGTGGTGCGACTTAAAGGATGAGGCAAGACATCTGGTTTTAATTCTGCAAGCAAAATCTTGCAGAGAGTTTCTGACCAAGAAGGTATCAATTTATTCAGTACATGACTTATTATCAACGAGGAAAACATTTTTGAGTTACAAGAGTTTAGAAGTACAGAGTACTGCATATGAACGCAATATCCTCTGGAACACAAGAGACCTCTGATATGCCATTTCTTCTCAAATTAGCTGAATTCCTCTTCCTGCTGTGACCTCTCCTATATTTTGAAGGGCTGAGGTGGTCAGGGACGCAGCCCAGTGCCGCTGGGCCTGCGGTATCATAGGGTAAGACTCTACCTATGGTTAGAGACCACAACCTCTAAAAACACAAAACGATAATGATGTTGTATCACAATACTGGATAGACAAAATAACACAAATCGGCTGTTCTTCTGATTTATCAGTAAAGTGAGTGAGCTACACAAAAATTAGAACGCCGTTGATACTAACACTGGGGTTGCATTTTTAAAAACCTTATTTTGGGTGGGAGGGGGGAGGGAGGGGACATATATATACCTATGGCTGATTCATATTGATGTATGGCAGAAACCAACACAACAGTGTAATTACCCTCCAATTAAAAATAAATGAATTAAAAAAAATCCTTTATTTTGAAAACAACTTTCTCAATCCAAATGAAATCTGCTACTCACTGTCCCATTGGATGTTTACTGTGCTCTGTGATTAAGTAGTGATACTATTCCCAAGGTTCTGCCTCCACTGGACTGTTACCTCCTGCAAAGTTCTGCACTGTTTCCTCTAATCTTATAGTATAAGGATGCTGCTGCTGCTGCTAAGTCGAGTCAGTTGTGTCCGACTCTGTGGGACCCCATAGACGGCAGCCCACCAGGCTCCCTCGTCCCTGGGATTCTCCAGGCAAGAACACTGGAGTGGGTTGCCATTTCCTTCTCCATTGCGTGAAAGTGAAAAGTGAAAGTGAAGTCACTCAGTCGCATCTGACTCTTGGCGACCCCATGGACTGCAGCCTACCAGGCTCCTCCATCCATGGGATTTTCCAGGCAAGAGTACTGGAGTGGCTTACCATTGCCTTCTCCAGTATAAGGATAAGGATATCTAGATGTAAATATCCCCTTCACAGATTTAAAAGACGCTTTACCATGACTAGGTAGCATATTAACAAAAGACCTGAGCTACAATGTACTCTATTGGGAGTGGAATGGAGGAGAGAACAGAGGGAAACAGAATTTGAGACACAGAGCTGCTGCTGCTACTAAATCACTTCAGTCGTGTCCGACTCTGTGCGACCCCATAGATGGCAGCCCACCAGGCTCCCCGTCCCTGGGATTCTCCAGGCAAGAACACTGGAGTGGGTTGCCATTTCCCTCTCCAATGCATGAAAGTGAAAAGTGAAAGTGAAGTCGCTCGGTTGTGTCCGACTCTTAGCGACCCTATGAACTGCAGCCTACCAGGCTCCTCCACCCATGGGATTTTCCAGGCAAGAGTACTGGAGGAGGGTGCCATTGCCTTCTCCGAGACACAGAGCAGTAGTTCTCAAACTTCAACTTCTAACAGGTCAGAATTCCCTGGAGGGATTGTTAAACAAGATCGCTGGTCTCCACCCCCAGTTTCCCCGCTGTTGGTCTGGCTGAAAACTGCTGGTTTTGAGCATAAGACTTTTTAAGAATAGTATTTTAGATTTCCATTACTCACATAAGCTAATGCCTGCCAAGTACTGGTTGGTAGATTAGTTATAGTCTCTGACCTGTTTGCTATTACTGATCTCCATCTGTCTTGACTCCTGCTTTCCTCTGCTAGTTCTGAGAGGGTAACAGGCAGAAAGGCCAGGGGTCTCCAAACGAGGAAATAGCCTACAAGTGTCAGACATTTTTATCTCTCCTAAGGGGCAGGAGGAAACAAACTAGCGATATTTTTTCCTTCTCTATACAAATTTAAAAGGAGGTTTCTCTTAAAATACTGTGTTGCCATAATGACACCTGGTTTCCGTTGAAGTTAACTTCTCAAACCTAGAGATAACCAATGCCTTTTTCTTATGGAAATGTTTGTCTTAAGCTATGCTAATGTACTATGCATTTATCCCAAACTCTGTCTTCAAGTCGGTTCCACCTCTTGGCTCAGAACCTGCTTGACAAACCAGTATGTTATACTCAGATATTGTTCCCCTAATCTATGTAAATGAAACTATTTGTATGGTGGTCTGCCCTTCTTCAAGATTCAAGTTAATCATTTTATGGCCTAGGATAAACCATTTGGTGCCAAGATTATTCCAAAATGCATCTTATGGGTGAGGGGCCTGGTGCCATTCTAAATTTTAAGACATTCCTTTCTTTCATAAACAGACTGTTAGTGACTATATAACATCCAGCTGAAGACTAGCAGGGGGGTACTCTTCTGCCCCCTTCTGATGCCTATGTCAAAAGCTTTCTCTATGTCCTTTATACTTTAATAAAACTTCATTACACAAAAGCTCTGAGCGATCAAGCCTTGTCTCTGGCCCCGGATTGAATTCTTCTCCTCTGGGGGCCGAGAATCCCGACGTCTTTGCGTGATTCAACAACCTTTCAGTTCCAGGGATCAAGCCTTGTCTCTGGCCCCGGGTTGAATTCTTCTCCTCTGGGGGCCGAGAATCCCGACGTCTTTGCGTGATTCAACAACCTTTCAGTTCCGGGATTTCTTACTTTTTAAATGCATTTATGCCTGTGTTATGGTCCCCTCCATTTCTTACTTTTATCAACCAATTTCCTAGTGGGTCTTCTCTAGGACAGGCTTCTACTTTGTAAAGAAAAATTAGCACATGTTACCTGGGTCTCCATCTGCCTCGGTTTGCGGCTTCTGGGCCACTCCTGAGGTACCCATGTCCCTGGTCACGGGTTGAGCCAAATGGCCGGGCTCTTTGGGAATCTGCATCAGAGGAACTTCCATGTGCTCCTGCGGGAAGTTCTCCTCCAGTGGTGGCTGTGTGTCTACAGGAGAGAAGAACACATTGGGCTGGCAAAGCTCAATGACAAGTCCCCCTCCAGCACACAACTCCGTGGCCCCCCACCCTGCCCTCCATGCGCTGGCACCCCACAGGGCAAAACTGGGCAAGGAAAGAATAGTTTCAACTGCTTTCTCTCACATTATGGATATCTAATCTACATGATAAAATTTATGGAGAAACTCTGATCCCAAAGCATTTCATAAATATCTTTCCTGTAAGGACTTCAATAAACCTAACTTCCCTTGGCAAACCAACATATGCCCACACAGAAAAATGTGGAAAAGGGAATTCTAGTCAAGAGCAGAAATAGCAAACATCTACTCCACAAAGAAGTAACACATCTCCTCCACACAGAAGCAGGCTTGCTTCACAGAGCTGGTACAGGGAAGGGCGTGACATGAAAAGGCAGCTCGCCGAGGTGCCTTTCAAATCTCTTCAAAGTATACCTAAGAGTCTGTATACCTCCCATCTCAGAAGCACGGGGACAGAGGAAAGAGCATGGAGCTAGGAATCAACTTTTCTAGGGTTCTGCCTCAGGGTCTGTCCAGTCGCTCTGTAAGGAATGGCTTCTATGTCAAGTGCTGTGTTAGGAGGCTCTGCATCCTGGTTCCGTTCCTTGGTTGGAATGGAATCTGAATGCAAGAACTCAAGGGCTTGGTAGAATTTAATTGATCAAAGTGCCTGCCTTAACAGGGCAGGGAAGAACATGGCATCCGTTGAAGATGAAAGCTGGGCAGAGGGGTGACTACACTGGAAGTCCAGTAGTTAAGACTCTGCATTTCCGCTGCAGGGGGCTTGGGTTCGATCCCTGGTCTGGGAACTAAGATCTTACACGTCGCTCAGTGCAGCCAAAAAACAAAACCAACCAACCAAACAAAAACTTCCTTAAAAAAAAAAAAAGAATGTTAGAAGGCATGAACTCAGGCAAGGCATCGAGTTAAAAGTTAATGCCAGTCCATCCCTGGACAGACAGGAGTTATTTTATGGTGAAGAAAATGTGTTCAAAAAGTGCTT
>NW_011494889.1:980446-992220 GCF_000754665.1 Bison bison bison | reverse complement strand
CAAAAAGTGCTTTCATGAAATTGGTAAGCTGTCACCAGGTCTACTTTGTACACCATTTTCTTGCTCGAGTCTTTTTCTTTTTATAAAGTTTCCTGCAGAGTATGCTACTGGTCTCAACTGTCTAAGTGAAAAGTGGATCAAGAAATATTTATCTATACTCCAGCCTCCAAGAGAGAAGGTGGGAAGGGCCATGTGGACATCCCTGTATTGCCCCTCACTTCTGGGCACATTGGGACCCATGGAGAGAGCTTCAAAGATCAGGCACGAGGCACTTCAGCGGCCCCCCGGCCCCCACGCCTGTTTCTCAAGCCCAACCCTACAAGGCCATAGGTGGGTACCTCACCTTCTGCTGGTCCATCCCAGCCTCCCTCTACAGGCTGTGCCGCTGCTGGGGGAGCAGTCTCCTCCACTGTGGAGTGTTTGTACCTGACGAAATAGATCAGGTCTTGAACATCATCGAGCACTGCAGCCTCCTCAAAGACGCTACTATCCTTCGTTTCCAGGTCTCTGTTTTCCGTCACGAGAGCATCAAGCATGTTCTCTGCCTCTGTCAGAATGCGTGACTCCCAAGCACGAAAGACCTTATCGAGGACTTTCTCCACGTTATAGGGCAGGCTCTCGCGCTGCGCTGACTTCAGCTTGGATGACATGTCCTGGAACATGGCTTCCAGCTTGTGGATGTCAAAGTACTTCTGGAATCGCTGCAGAGACTGCTGATCTTTAAAGAAGCTACTGATTATGGGCAAGTCCTCCAAATGGACACTCTCCTCAGGCTGCACAGGGGCATGTGGAGCCCAGGGGAACGGGTCATCGTCAGGGTCCTCGGAAGCAGACCCCCGGCTTCCTGGGTCCACGAATTTCTCTGCATCCTCGTCGTCCTCTTTCGAGGGTTCTACCCCAGGCTTCTCCATGAGCCCTGAGGTCTTTGGGTGGCCCTCATGGTTGTCTTCTTTAAGATAATCAGGATCTTTCTTCTGAGACGCTTCCCCTAACTCTGGAGTCTGATTTTGTTTCTTGCCAGGAAAGTCACTTCCTTCAGAGGGTCTCTGTACCTTCTGATGCACAGGAGAGCTTCCTTCTTTTTCCACCACCGGGCCACCTGCGTCCCTGCCCAGACTGTCTACCGCTTTACCCGCAGTCTCATTTTTTCTTTCATTTTCCGATACATGACTAGTTTCTTCTTTGTTTTTTTCAGTTTCTGGATCAGTCTTAATGGCACCTGAAACAGGTTTTTCAGGGTTTTGCAGGTCAACATCTAACCTCTTATCCTGAATCTCAGGGCTTCTTTCTTTAGCCTGCTTTGCACTTACAGCATTTTCATCCTCCAGGAGTTCTTCAGGGCTGTAATCTTCATCTTCTGGGTTTGGTTCTTTTGGGCGGAAGCCTCGCCCTTCTGTGCTATCAGTTTGGCCTGTTTTTCTTACTTCCTGCCCTTCATCTGAGGCATCCTTGGTGACCCTGGTGACCTCTTCTTCAGGGAGCTCTCTCTTTTCGCTCACTTGCTTATTAACTGCGGCAGCCACACCTCCTTGTTGCCAGGAAAGATTTCTTTCCAGAACGGGCCGCTTTTTTTCCAGGTCTCCTGGCAAGCCCATGTCATCTGGAGAGGAGAACCTGGTCTGATTTTGAAGTTTAAGAAGCCGATCCTTTATAAGTTCTGCACTCGGATGCTCCCCCGAAAGCACGTGTGGTTTAGGCCCACTTATTGAACCGTCTACTTCGTCCACGCTGTCTTTGGAAGCATTAGGCTGATGATCGCCCGAGGGGGCTGCCACGCCCACAGGTTCCCGTTCAGTCTTTCCTTCCTCCCCTTGATTCCCCGCCGCTTTTGCTTGCGGGACTGAGTCACTCTTTGAGGCACCTTCCAAACTCCGCCCTGAGGGCTTTTCTTCGTGAAGCATTTCTTTGGAGATGTGAACGGCTGCTCCTTTCAGGTCATTCTCTTGGTTAGCAAAGGCTGATTTTAATGTTTCTGTACTTTTTTCAGCAGCTGGTGAAGACCTGAGGTGGCCACTCTGAGAAGAGCCCTGCACAGCCTGGTCTTCTTGCGTCTCGTCCTCTAGCCCTACCTCATGCTGCACCCAGTCCCTCCTGGGCTCCTCAACTTTCCGCCCCTTGTCTTTCATGTGAAGTCCTGCGCCCACTTCCGGGTCGTCGTCACTGTCTGCTTTGGGGACTTCTACATTCACAAGGTGGTCTGCTGCCTTTTCAGGGTCAGTATGATCTTCTGGTCGTGGTTTCCCCAATCTGCTATCCATGACTAATGGGTCATCCTCTTCCTTTGAATCAGAACTCTCTAAATCTGTGTCTGTGTTTTCTTCCCCTTCCATAACATCAGAGAAGACAGTATCTTCCCGGTGTTTCGGTATCTCTTTATCACCCTTTTTGATGCCTGGGGGCTGAGTTTCCTCAACTTTATGCTCTTTGTTTGAATTCTGCTCTTTCTCTGTTGGGTGTTTCTCAATTCCGGAGTGCCCTGGACTTTTCGTATCTTCTCCATCTGTAAAGGTTAGTAACGGCAGCTCATCGAAGTCTTCTTTATTCTCCTCTTCTTCCTTTCCCACTGTGTAATACTCAGGATCCAAATCCTCAACAAAATCGTCCTCTAATGAAGTAACAAGTCTGGTTGTCTCATCATCAGATACCAGTGCATCTGCAGTTGAGCCAAACTTGGTTTTCAAGTCCAGAGTCATTTCTGTTTTCAAAAGTTTATAAGCATCGATCTTCTCCTGCTCGTGCGAGACCTGAGAACTATTGCTGGTTTTGTTGTTTTCACTGTCTGGCACTTTTAACTTATCTTGCAGCATTTCTCCAAAAGATTCAAATGAAGTTCGCTCTCCCTGAGCATGACCTGTTTGACTGTTTACCTGGGGGTGGCTCTTCTGAGCCTCAGATCTTTCCCTGAGTTCCGCAGTGTTTTCTGAGAGTACGCTTTCACTTTCCTCTGAGTTGGGTTCTCCGGGCTCAGGTTCAGCGTCACTTTCATTAGATGCTTCAGGAGGTTCTTCCACACGCTGAGCAGTTTTTTCTTTAACTTTTTCAGAATCTTCAGTGGCAGAATCATACAATTCCAAAAATCCTAAAAGTTCTTCGACATTATAATTATCAAAATCATCTCTTCCCCCATCAAAACAAACGAAATCTGTCTCCTGCAAGGCAAAGAAAAACATTAGCGTGTCACTAACCGAGTGTCAAAAGAACAAGTGCTTGCCCACGCTAATGACAGAGATGATTGCAAATTCATGTTTGGTCCTGGCGGGGCTTTTGTGCCAACCCTGGGGAGTCAGGCGATAGAAGGATAGACCCCATCTTTCCCTTGGCTTCGTATTTCCATGAGGAAGGGCTCCTACCTGAGTAATGTTCCTGGCTTCCCTTCATTCTCTTTTCCCTAAGGAGGAATGACTCATGTGGCTGGTGGGTTTGTCCTGCACCACCCCTGTTCTCTGCTTGGGCCTGGCTGGAGGGAACACACACCCTCTCTCTTCCATGCTGGCAGTTTTATAAGGGACAGTCCACTAGGAGAGCCCCCTAGTTGGCTAGCTCTGCCTGTGGCTGGGTAAGTCTGTCTCATTCTAGACTGCCATGTTCAAAGCCCATTAATTTCTGCACACTTGAGCTGTGTTCTCCAAAAAGTTTTATCAGTAAGAGATGGTGACATCCTGGTCTCCATCTACCTGCCTGCTGGGTTTCTCAGTTTGTTCTGAGTACAAGTAGGGAAAAGTAGGGCATCATTTATTGGTCCTCCCCACTTCCAGCATTTATACCTGATGCTCTGGGAATTTACCCCATAATAGTTTGTCCAGAAGAAACTAGAAGACCACCCAGCATCTCCCTCATCCTCCCCTCTAGGCTGTACTTTCCTGCTTACCTAGCTGGAGACAAGCAGTACCACCTTGCTGACAGGCTCTCGTTCTACAACGGATTCCTGACTTATACTTTACTTGGACTGGGAAAGTTAAATCAGCTTAAGAAGCATCTTACTGAAATGCAAGTGCAGGGGAAGTAAAAATATCGAGGGACAAAGAATGGTGTCAAGGGGCTCCCACTTAACCATCACAAGTATAGCTTGAAGACAAGATTCAGTGAGGGTTCTGATTAGGTGTCAAAGAGATCTGCTTTCAGACTACCCATAAACCTAATACTTCTTTTTAACCTCTGCTAGTAAACAAATTGACATAAAATGGGTCATTAAACAGAGGGAAAAGTTTAAAAACCAACAAAGATAATTTCCTTCCCCTAACTAAACTCTCAGAGTCCTTGGAGAGACCGGACAAGTGTGGCAGGAACGAATGATTCCTCTGCTCACCACGTGCCTTTCTATGCCATTTCTTCATGTTGAGAGAAGCATGGAGTGAGAGGTGCAACAAGAAGGTGGAATCCCCAACAAATGAGGTCTCTGTGACCCATGAGCTGCTGTCTAGCGTATAATTTCCCTCCCAGCAGTATCCTCATTAGGAGCAAGGACTAACAGGCAATCAGGCTGATTTCATGACCCTTGGGAAGACAAAAAGTTTCAAGAATAGCAATGGCTCTGTGACTTCATCTATTCAGCAGAGCTCAGCTGATACATGCCCCAGGCCAGCAGCCTACACACTCTTGCAGAGACTCCGAAGAGTTGCTCGAAGATTTCTGTTTGAAGGTGGGTTTCAATTCTTATTAATTTTAAAACTCCAGAAAATAATCAGCTGGAGTAAGGATCCCAGAACACAAAATCCTTGTCATCACAAAGCTACTAAAATTAGTGCACCTGGATGAATGCTTTCCAGACTGTGCAGTCAGGACCTTGCAGATTCGAGGCTGGACCTTATGTGAAACACTCAGGTTCCCTTTTCCAGAATCTATCCCATAACTCTAATCCCTTAAATCATTAAAGAGTCCAAAAGAAAACCTTATGGCCTAACGTATAATTTAGGGTTTGATTAATTTAACCTGATTTCTATATACTCGCAATGTATAAAGGCTATTCAATGAGTATTGAGACAACTTCTCATCTTGCTCGAAGTAAAAAAAAAAAAATTACTTCAGGTAATTTGAAGTAAAAAAAGGTAAAAAAAAATTTTAGTTACTTCCTGCATTTAATAACTAAATACAAAGATACTGAATTCTTCATTTTTTTCTCATATCAAGTAGCAAATAAAAATCCTGAATAAGCATACACAGCCTTGTACAAGAACACCTGCTTCAACGTAGAACTGTCAGATTCTGATACAAAGTCTGCCATAAATTCTTTTCAAACTTCTCTTTTCTTTAAAGGCAGTCTGATAAATTAAAATCTGAAACACAGATGTTAACTTGTTTTTCCTTTTTTGATCAAAACACATTCAAAATTAGTTAATTAGGTGTAATTGGTGAATTTATAAGTCAATTTATAACTGAGAACAACAACAACAGAATCCACAACTTACATCTGTTGGAACTTGCAGCTCTTCCTGAGTATATTCATGGACTACTTGGATTAAATCCTTTGGAAAATATCCAAAAGTATGCCCAACCTACATTAAAAAACAGCAGAAGAAATGAGTATCAGTCAAAATTCTGTATAAGAAACATAAACGAGAGACCTCTCAGTAGTGAGAGGAAACATACAGATAGGCAGATATAACCACAAGAGATAGATAGTTGCTGTTATGATTACAGAGATTATTATTCCAAAATAAATTAATACAGAATGTTGTAAGGACAACTTTTCTAAAACCACTGAAATTTTATTTCAATATTCAGCTTAATTCTAAACACGGGGCACATACAGTGAGATTTCTAAAATAGCTAGAAGATCTGTACAAGAGAAAGTTAGTGAATATTATGCAATTAAAACTATGTAAATAAAAGTTGATTAGAAACAATTCCAAATACCCTCTAACAAGAATTTATCTGCACATTTCACAGCATCACTCATAAACCAGGTCTTAGACGTATTAATAAGTAAAAAAAAAATACATTTCTGAAATGCATGACCAGTACAACAAAAGGCAAATATTGACTGATACCATGGACCGCACTAGCTTTTTCCAAACTAGATTTTCAAGTTTTGTGGGAGAAAATAAAATTCATACTAATCTACACAGCAAGCTTAGTTTCATGCAAGTAAAGACAGAAGATAATCCCATTTATCTATAGCATGAACAGCTTTCCCAACAAGAATACTGGAATGGGTTGCCACTTTCTTCTCCAGGGGATCTTCCCAACCCAGGGCTTGAACCACCTGGGTCTCTTGCATTGCAGGTGGTCTCTTGACTGAGCCACCAAGGAGACCTAAAAGGTATTATTATCAATATATTGTGTGTCCTCTTGAGAAACACATACTGTCTTTTACTAACTGTAGTCTGAAAGGGAGTAGCAGATCTCTTCCCAATCAATAAAGGAGGAGACTGACATGCAGATCAAATGCACAGAAAGGGAAAAAAAAAAAAAGAGGGTATCTTATCACTAACTCCTAAAATACCCACATTATGAGAGCTTTTGTTATATCTGGCAACTCTGTGAAAGCCAGTTTTACTAGAACACTGCCTTGAAGATTAGATAAGACAGTGCAATTTTAAATTGCTACACTGGCAGTTAAAGTATAAAATTCTAAAAAAAAACAAAAGAAAAAAAAAGGCTGCAGAATGAAAACTAAAAAATAGAAACAAGAACGATCTTGAAAGTTCAGGAGACAGAGTTTTTAATCATGAAATGAGAGGGGAGGCTGAGGGAAAATACACTTTTTCCCTTCTCAGGAAAAGTTTATTAAGAGAATCTAGAAAAGGCAAAGAAATCAGAGCTATGTGGAGAAAGGAAATACATTTATCTTGGTGTGATCTTTGTCAACTGAGACCACAAGTTGTAAAAAAACTCCATATATTTTTACATCGAGTAGGTCCTGTTTCTTAGGATCTGACAAAAAGACGCAGAATCATAGGTCCTCGTGATTGAAGGTAACTTTTATATCTAATCTTGCTTCTATATTTCATCTCTGTTGATTTGATTTGGGAAAAGAATACTGTTTCAAGAGAACAAGTACATTAGCTACACTTGGGACAAATGGAAACAAGTGCTGCTCCCTGAAAGGAGATATTCACAAGGAAAATGGGTAAGACACATGCCCCGTTACAGAGTTTCTGACTTTACTAGAGCTAAGACAGTACACATTAACTGCGATACAAGGCAGTAAAAGGAATGCCACACGAGTCGTGCAAACAAAGCGCCGCCTGAACGGCGGCTGTCTATTAGACAGCAAAGATCCCTTCTGGCTGAGAGCTGAGGGCAGGGTTTCCCTGCAAAGGCAGGGTCAGAGTCAGGAACCAGAAAGATTGGCAGGCTCTCTAGAGGTGAAAAGTCAAGTTCACTTACCCAAATGCTCCAACTTCACCACTTTATCAAAAACGGTATGGACTTGAAAAAAAAAGTTCCAAGAGTAAAGACTATCAAGAAATCTCATGCAATAGACTTGAAAGGAACAAAACAGATTGTCTTCTGAATATGGTGATTCAATTGGTGTGTGTGTGTTTGTTAGTTGCTCAGTTGTGTACGACTCTTTGTGACTCTATGGATTGTAGCCCGCCAGGCTCCTCTGTCCATGGAATTCTCCAGGCAAGAACACTGGAGTGGGTAGCCATCGCCTTCTCCAGGGGATTTTCCCGACTCAGGCATCAAACCCAGGTCTCCTGCACTGCAGGCAGATTCTTCAGCATCTGAGCCATTCAACTGGGATTCTGCCTCAATAGAAAGGTTGTACCTGACCAGTTGGTCTTACTGGAGGAATCTGGACCACCAGCAAAATAAATCTGTTTTTCCCAATAGGGGATTCTTAAGCTTTCTTTTCTGTTGCTTGATTTACAGAGAGTGAAAATGTTCACCTTTGGGACTGAGTGTTATCTCTAAGTTTGGACAATCCTTAGGGTATTCAGGACTCTTACTACTTTCAATAAATAATCAGGCAACACATCACATAGAAAGGAAAGGACAATAGCTCATAAGCCTCCCAATCAGGTCACTTCTAGTGAATCACCTCATTAAAAACATCAAAGCGTGACAAGTCATTGATTTCCATGTCCGCCATCCCTGCACCCACAGAGCTGGCTGGGAATAGACCTGCTGGGAAGAACTCGTGGGAGCAAGTATCCAAAGAGCAGGAAAAGGATGCCCCAGCAGTTGCAAGCAAAACAAGCAAACAAACAGGAAAGCACACAGCAAAAATCACATTTTGCTTTTTTAACAGAAACAGCACACATGATTAGGTATGTTAACAGTTTAGAAAAAAAATTCTTTTAAAAAATCAACTCTTAACAGGAATGCCTGAAACACTATCTTGCCCATATTTTACAGGATTAAGTCTAAGGCTCAGGAATCCTTCCTTTTTGAAACAATGAAGTTAAGAAGTTTCAAAGTGAAGTGAAGTTTCAGGTTTCACTATTGGTAACTACCAGTTTGTTTTCTGCATCTGTGAGACTGCTTCTGTTTTGTTATATTCATTTGTCTTACTCTTTAGCTTCCACTTATAAGTGGAAGTATTTGTACGTACAGTATTTGTAACATACAGTATTTGTCTTTGCCGTAATTCACTAACACGACACCCTCCAATCCACCCATGTTGCAAACAGCAAGACTGCAGTCTTTTAATGAATGAACAATACTCTATTGCGACTCAACGGACATGAGTTTGAGTAAACTCCAGGAGTTGGCAATGGACAGGGAGGCCTGGAGAGCTGCAATCCATGGGGTTGCAAGAGTCAGACACGACTGAGAGACTGAACCTAACTGAAATGAACTGAATACTCTACTGTGTGTATGTGTATATGTATATATATATATATATATACACCACGTCCTTATTTGCTATATATGGAGCACTCGTGGCTTGTAAGGCCTGACTCTGAGGAGCAGCACCTGGAAGCAGTTCACTTCTGTTGGAGACCCCCTTCTGTGCCAGGCCTGATGCCAGCAGGGGACATAGAACGAACCCCTTTTTCCACAGTCAAGCAGAGGGGACAAGTTAACTCCATCAAGACCCCAAGAAACTGTAGCTACTTAAATCTACAGTGCTTAAACAAGTCAATAAAAAGGCAGAAAATTATGTCAAATTTTTACTTACACTTCCAGCCCAAACTTCAGGTGATCCCCCTGCCAGTTTATAGTAGACATATACAGTGTCTCCTTTTTTAAAATTCACAAAACGACAATCCGGGCCTGTAAAATCTTCTAGAGCCTCACCCCGGTACATTAGCACTGTATAGAAAGAGTGGGGAGGGAAAAAGCGGGTATCAGGATTCAACTTTCAAATATTGATTTATCAGGAAACATAACAATCCACTGTAAACAACAATCAAGCTTCTCCAGTACTCTCTGAAACCAATCAGCCTCAGCTCATATGCTCAGAGCATCTATAGAGCTGTATCGTTATAAATCAGGACATCCCCTTGCAAGTAGCCAGGAGAGAGGTAAACTTGCCTTGTTTTTCCTATGGATAATGCAAACAAAAAGCAATGTGTCCACTGCCACACATGGCTGGTCTCGAGTGAAACTCTTGGTTCCCTCTCTAACCATCCAGCTTTCAGTCTTTGGTGTTTCATAATTATAAAAAGCTTCATTTTGCAGTTGGGTAAATTCAAGCACAGATGCGACTAGTGTAAGCATGACTACATGCAGTGGTAATAGGTAACTGGGGAGAGCACCCAAGAACCCCCAAGAGGTCAATTAACTTGAACTAACCACTCAAAGGCCCTCTTCAAGTGGTTATAACTGCTACCGTGCAACAGGAAACACCTTCCACTTCACTTGCAGTCAAGTTGCTCTGTCAATATCTGGATAAATTAATGGGAAAGGCTATCATACCCAATTATGGATCCAATCACATAAGATAATATCTTCTGAAAGCATATAATGCTGAATATATCCAACATTAAGGAGGTTTATTTATTTCTAAAAACAAAATCAAAAGTGGGCAAACAGGTTTTGTTTCTATAAGCAAAATCGTATGTGGCAGGGACAAGCAAAACCATGAGAACTGTCCAGTAGTTACCTTCAGTCTTAACATGCAGGACTTAAACGATATTCGATCTAGAAATTGATAGAAGCAGTATTTTTCTTTTTGTTGGCCAAATATACAGCTTCTCGTCAAATGAAATAACAAATGCAATTAAACAGCAGAGAAAGGAAAGGATGAAACGGAAATAACACTTGTTCTAAAAGCCAACTGGCAATAAGTACCTTAAGATGTATCTTTACATACATATTTGAGGGACAAACACAGATTTAAAGGGGGTTATCTGGATTTTGAAGCTGATTATTTTAATACATGTCAGCATTCTAATTCAGATATAATTAGGTGAGAGGCAAAGTTGAAGGTGATGGACAGTTCTTAAATTGATAGACTGGAGATCCTATCAGAA
Organism: Bison bison bison; assembly: GCF_000754665.1. Taxonomy (NCBI): domain Eukaryota; kingdom Metazoa; phylum Chordata; class Mammalia; order Artiodactyla; family Bovidae; genus Bison; species Bison bison. Next base: position 981,853 of record NW_011494889.1, on the reverse strand, counting down.
TTGGAAATATGAAGATCACTGCAGAGGTATAATAATAAATCAGATGACAACATAATGCACTCCGTGGGGCAGCTACCTGAAAAGCACACAAGGACAGCTAACATGGACACATCTTACTAAACAAACACTTTACGCAATACAACAGGGGACCCAGACCCTGCTCTAGCTGCTGGCTATCGCCTTTGGCTACACTTGTTGGACACACGCCATTTCTCCAGTTATGTGACACCCATGGGCCCTTCTAACACCATGTCTCCATACTGAGGAAGCATTAGGGATGTTATAATTTTCCAGATGACTGGTTTTGAGGTACCCAGGCAGGATAGTGTTTGAAAGCAAAGCAGAGCCAACACTGGCCATATCCAACACTGCTTGCTAATAACCTGGACTTACTCTGAGAAAACTGCAGGAAAAATTGATGGACTTTTGTAGCGTTTATTTACATCAGTCTTAGGGTTACCTCTAGGAATGGCTTAAACAAATCCAAGACAGCCTCCTTTCTTTCCACTAATGATGTGGCAGTGCTACGGTTCTTCCGATTGTGAAATCTGTTTTTGAATAACACTGATTTCAATCTAAATAGCTAAACTGTAGGCTTTGGCCTCAGAAGGAATGTTTTTCTATATGCACTGATTACAACACATGAACAACCTTGTGTGAAATGGTTGTCAGTAAGTTACAAGGTTATTTGAGACCACAACGATGATAGCGGCCCAAGGCAAAAGCACAGGAGGAGAGCCCAACAATGTAACTGATCAAGGCTCAAGCTGGCTGGATTTATAAAACCCCTGGGGTACTTACTATTTTCACTTTAACACTCTTCATCTGAGTCTGGGGATCTCTGCCCTTCTCACTACCCCCAGCCCACCCCGAATTCGCGGTTAGGGAACAATTTCGCTTCCTGCGCATTGGAGACGACTGATACCAGGTGGCCGATGCAGAGTCTCGGCCTCTTTCGAGAGACAGATTTTGGCCTTCCCGATGCCCTCCCTGCCGGGCTATTTGCGGGAGCCTTCCAAGCACAGAAATGATAGGATTGAGGCAGAGCCGGGGAGGAGACCTTGGAACACACCGCACGCCTGGACTCCGGGCTCATTCCAAACCTCAACTCCAATCCCTGTTGAAAAGGCGGTCCGAGCCCGGAATCTGACTTAAGCAGAGGGGCGAAGGGGCTGCGCCAGGGAGGATTTTCCGAGCCCTAGCAACCTGCAGCATGGAAGACGCCCACCGAGTCCCGGCGCATCCGCCCCCGGACTGCACCCAGCGAGGACCCGGCGACGGGGGCAGGAAAGCGCTCGCAGGCAGCGTGCGGAGCCCGGGGCGCGCGGCGCGCAACCCCATCTCCCCTCGGAGCCGGGGCGTGCCGGGGGAGGGGACATTGCGAGCTGCCCCGGGGGAAACCGGGGG
>NW_011494889.1:927859-979860 GCF_000754665.1 Bison bison bison | reverse complement strand
GGTCCCGGAGGAGGAGAAGGACGCGCGCTCCCACCTCCTTGCCGAGGCCTCTTCGTCGGGTGTCTGCCTTGGCAACCGGGACTCTCTTCTTCCTCGTCCAACCGCGTGCCTTTGCCTCGGTCCCTGCGTCGTCCACCCTCCGCGAGACTCCATTCCTCCCTCACTCTGCTCTTCCATCTTGCATCCCCCACCCCGCGCCATCCCACAGCAGGTCTTCTTGGACCCCTTTCTTGCAGCTTCCGATTTCTGGTCCTTCTCAGTCTGGCTCATCCTCACCTCCCCATCGTGGTTTGATACTTCTTTTTCCTAACTACCAAATCCCACACACGATTTTCCACTGCTAGTCTCCAGTTCGAGATTCCCTCTTCTGACTCCCAGGAGTTTTGGGGAGCATCCCCATCCCGTGATCTCCCTATAGGAAAAGGAGAGGTCAGCAGAATGATGGGTCGCTGATGTACATTAGAGCCGGTGGCCTGCTTGGCCTTTTTCCGCACCCCTCGTCCCCTAGCCTTGGGGGATGTAGATGGGCAATGGGTCCCCATGCTGAGATCTTCAGATTCTGCGGGTTTTATCCATAAGAAATTTAAAGTGTTAGTCGCTCAGTCGTGTCCGATTCTTTACGACCCCATAGAATGTAGCCTCGGAGAAGGCAATGGCACCCCACTCCAGTACTCTTGCCTGGAAAATCCCATGGATGGAGGAGCCTTGGTAGGCTGCAGTCCATGGGGTCGCTAAGGGTCGGACACGACTGAGCGACTTCACTTTCACTTTTCACTTTGATGCATAGGAGAAGGAAACACCAGCCCACTCCAGTATTCTTGCCTGGAGAATCCCAGGGACAGGGGAGCCTGGTGGGCTGCCGTCTATGGGGTCGCACAGAGTCAGACACAACTGAAGTGACTTAGCAGCAGCAGCAGCAGAATGTAGCCCGCCAGCCTCCTCTGTCCAAGAAGGATACTGTCAAGGAAAGAATGCTGGAGTAGGTAGCCATTCCCTTCTCCAGGGGATCTTCCCTGCCGAGGGATTGAACCAGGGTCTTCTACATTGCAGGTAGGTACTACATTACCATCTGAGCCAGCAGAGAAGCTCTTATCCATAAGGGGAGAATAATTTAATTCAATGCCAATATGTTGGAATTCCATTTCATGCTACCATTTTAGGCCACATGTTGGACAAAACACTAGGGTGGTGAAGGCAAACATGTAGATCAACAGACAAGCCCACAATTTAGGAGAAACCAACTTACATCAAAACGACGACAAGCAAAAGTTGTTAGGAAGGAAAAGCTAGTTAATAGCGGCCTCCATTTGTTGAGTGTTTTCTTTATGTCCGGGTGGTATTCTAAAGTCCTTATAGGTATCAGTTTGTTTAATCTTCACAATAATAGTAGGTCCTATTACTGCCTTCATTTTCAAGATGAAGATATTGCATTTGTCTGTGACCAGGGGCTTCTCTCTATAGTCTCTGCCAAGGCTAATCATCAACTAACCCCAAATGCCAATCAAACCCATTAATTAGTTTCCCAAACTGACCAGATTCCTTAAAAGCAAGAGGAAAGAATGTGGTCCATCTATGCAAACCATAATGTTGAATAAAGAAAAAGACGAGCAAGAGTTCACAGTTGTTTATCTACAGGGACCATGAGATGTCCCACTGGTCCAGTGTCGTTCCCATGCTGTCTGGAGAGACTATACAACAGATTAGGTGACTGTGGAAATAGTATTGCCATTAGGAGTTCTTAATTTCTTTTCTACTATATGTTTCTTTGCTTTAGAATCTTAGATTTGTTTATTAGGCATCCCCAACTTAATATGTTGAAAACTAAACTTCTTATTTTCTCTCAAGCCATGCTCCTTTCAATATTCCCTATCTCAACAACTGGTCATTGTATTTTCTAGATGTTCAAGTCAAAAACTTACAAACTATTCTGACTCCTCTTTGTCTCACACCCCAAGTCCAATCCATCAGATAATCCTGGGCACCCTTTATTTGAATTATTTGATTGAGGTATAGGCAGACAGGCAGAGATTTACTCAGTTGTGTACAACTTTTTGCAGCCCCACAGACTGTAACCTGCCAGGCTCCTCTGTCCATAGAATTCTCTAGGCAAGAATACTGGAGTGGGTTGCCATTCCCTTCTCCAGGAGATCTTCCTGACCCACAGATAGAACCTGGGTCTCCTGCATTGCGGGCAGATTCTTTGCCATCTGAGCCACCAGGTAAACCTGTTTGAGGTATAACTGACATACAGTAAATTGCACATATGTAAAGTGTACAATCGGAGAAGGCAATGGCACCCCAGTCCAGTACTCTTGCCTGGAAAATCCCATGGATGGAGGAGCCTGGTAGGCTGCAGTCTGTGGGGTCGCTAGGAGTCGGATACGAGTGAGCGACTTCACTTTCACTTTTCACTTTCATGCATTGGAGAAGGAAATGGCAACCCACTCCAGTGTTCTTGCCTGGAGAATCCCAGAGACGTGGGAGCCTGATGGGCTGCCGTCTATGGGGTCGCAGAGTCAGACACGACTGAAGCGACTTAGCAGAAGCAGCAGCAAAGTGTACAATTGGGGCTTGCCATGTAGCACTACAGATAAGGAACCTGCCTGCCAAAGCAAGAGACATACGAGACTCGGGTTCAATCCTTGGGTCAGGAAGAACCCCTGGAAGAGGGCATGGCAACCCACTCCAGTATTATTGCCTGGAGAATCCCATGGACAGAGGAGCCTGGTGAGCTATAGTCCATGGGGTTGCAAAGAGTTCGACATGATTGAAGCAACTTAGCATGCACATGCACACAGAATCTACAACTGGATAAGTTTTGACATGTATACACTCATGAGACCACCACTGCAATCAAGGTAATGAACATATCCATTCCCCTGAAAAGAATCCTCATGCGCCTTTGCCATCCCTCCCTCCCCTCTCCTGCCTGTCTCCAAAAAACCTTGTGTTACTCTAGATTGATTTGTAGTTTCTAGAATTTGATATCAATGGGATGATACATTATGTTTTTTTTTTTGTCTGACTTCTTTCACTTAGCATAAGCATTTGAAATATGCCCAGAATTTGACCACCTCCTGTGTTAACACTGCAGGCCAAGCCACTGTCATCTCTCACCTGAAAGACTGCAGTAACCTCCTTACTCTTCTCCCTGCTTCTGCCCTGCCCTCCCAAAGTCTATTGTGTCAGCAGCAGTCAGAGCGATCATTTGATGATACAGATGTGGTCATGTCTCTCCTCTGCTCAAAATCTTCCTCTGGCTTTCCACTTCCAAGTACAACACAGTGACTTTATTATGGTCTGCACTGCCTTCTTTGATCTGACCCTGCTCATCCCTTTTACTCCCACTTCCTAGCACTTTCTCCTGGTTCTGTTAGTTTCACTCAAACACACCAAGCCCACTCATACACGGGAGCATCTGCACTTGCAATTTTCCCTCAACCTGGAACAGTTCCCCTGAATAGTCTGCTGGCTAACCTGTCCCCTCACTTCATCAAGGGTCTTTATCAATAGCATATCTCATTAGAGATGCCTTCCCTGACAACCCTAAGTAAATAAGAGCTCCCTACGTATTATTAGCATGGTTATCTAATCCATGTTACTGATTTATTTTTCTTCAGAGCAGCTACCACCTGCTTTATATTTGTTTACCTATTTGACTGTCCCCCTACCCCAAATATAAGCTTCACTGAAGAAAGGAATTTGTCTGTTTTGTTCACTGGGTAACATAAGCCCCAGGGAAAATATCTGGAATATATGAGGTACTCAACCAATGATTTGATGAACTCATAATTCTTCACATATTATAAATATACTACACTATTTACCTACATGGAGCTTCCATATATAAATATGGAATATTTATATATGGAGGGAATATGCCATGAGAGCACGCCATCTTCTGTCTTCCCTTCAGCAGCACCCTCAACACTAGAAACAAACTTGAAATATATTTACTGTTGATTGAGGACATATTTGTTGTGGAGGGAGTGAATGAAATTGTACTGTACTCTCTTCCTGTATCCTACCAGAACATTAAAGCAGATAAAGAGGTCATTTTAACTTCTATTATTTCTATTTAGAGTGGTATTACTAACAATTCATTGGTGGGAAAAGCAAAATTTCAAAATGACCTAATTAAATATTACTTCATTAATAATTATTTTGACTGATTTTCACCTGTGCTTTTATATGAAGCATGAGAGTGCTCAGTTACTGAAGAACTGACTGCTTACTTTGTAGATTTTCTACAGATTTTATATCTGCATCATTTTTTTTTTTTACTATTATTATTACCTTAAAGAGATACTAACAATCTTGGTGGGTAACCAGAAAAAAAAAAAAAAAATTCTCTGCTGACCACAGTGAGAGCAGTAGTGGTAGTGCTTCCTGCCTGCATATATATAACTATAGTGGATGAATCAGCGTTCATTTTTAACTCAGCATTTAAACACTGATGCTTGACATAAACTCTAATCCCAAGTGTATTATTTTTTAACACTTCAGATGGAATTTTCACTAACTAAAGGCTGAGTAACAGTCGAAAAATAGATGTGGTGACTTCCCTGGTAGTCCACTGGTTAAGAATCCACCTGCCAGTCTGGGGATGCAAGTTTGAATCTGGTTGGGGAACTAAGATCCCACATACCCTGGAACAACTGAGCCATGTGCTGCAACTGCTGAGCCCACGTGCCTCAGAGCCTATATGCCACAACTAGATAGTCCCCATGTTCTGCAAGGAAAGATCCCGAGTGATGCAACTAAGACCCGATGGAGCCAATTAAATAAATATTTAATAAGTAAATAAATGTGTCTAGTTTGGTGAGGATTGGGCATAAAATATAAGGTATGGAGGGTCCCTGACCTTAAGAGAATTTGCATTCTGATTGAGAAAACTAGACAAGTACACCTGAAACCAACAGAAGACAGCATAATACCATATATCACTGTAAACCTCCCACAGTGCCTAACGCTGCGAGGTTTACAGTGGAGGAACATCCAGAAGACCTAACATTGGAGTTATAAGAAATAACCCAGCCTATTCCCAATGATAAAACTACTCAGAGTGCAGAGAATGGGATACAACATTTTTTAAAGACTATGGCTACCAGTCTAGATTTCCCTCCCTTTGTGCTTCAGTTAAATATCTAGAAAACTAGCAAAAATATATGAAATGATCATTTTTAGACATTGGACAATAAACAGCACAGGATAGTGATCCCTAAAGTAAATGGAAGAAATGAAGAGAGTGCTACGATTATCCCAGCTTACTCCCCAGATAAAGTTTCCAGGCCACAACCAGAAAAGGGGAAACTCAAACAAGTGATCTCATTGAGCTGAAGAGACAGATTCGAAAGTTAGGGGAGGCAAACACAGCTGGAATACATAAGAGAAAAGTACAGGAGAGGAGAGAATGGCATGGGGAAAAGAGAATTTTGCAGAGAGAGCTCAAGAGATCTGTAGAATGTTCCTCTCAAGTCTTCAACTGACTAATGATGAGGAACTGCATGTGAGGAACTACCTTAGGCCAGGGAAGAATCACCAGAGAGGACAGGAAGAACAATTACTGGAGTAGAGAATAGTTTGTATTTTCACTAGCCAGAGTGGAAAACCTATGATTCAGTGGATCAGGTAGATTACTCAGTAAAGAGGAATCGGCCTAAGATCTAAAGCTACTCTTATCCTACCTAACAAGGCTTGAAAACAAGTCTTGAAAAGATCAAAATGTTTCCAAGTAAATTAACTGCATTTCAGAACAGAGCTCAAGATTATTTAAAATAGTAAAAAATATGTAGCACTTAACAAGGTAAATTCACAATATCTGGAATACAATAATTTTACAAAGCATGCAAAGAAGTAGGAAAATACAACCCATAAGGGAAAGAGAAGTCAATTGATAGGAATCTTCCAAAATAACACAGATGATACAATTATTACACAAGGATATTGACACAGTTATATTTCATAAGCATAACATGGATTATATAAAAATGATTCAAATCAAACTGAGGTGAATAAATCAATGGCTGACAAGAAAATACACTGGACAGGATTGACAGCATACTAGATATTGCAGAAGAAAATATTAGTGAACTTGAAGACATAGCTATATAAACTCTCCAAAATGAAACAAAAGAGACTGGAAGAAATGAACAGAGTATCAGTGTGGGCACTTGGGTCAGCTGAATATATGTGTAACTGGAGTCCTTGAAGGAGGCAGGAAACAGAAAACACGTTTCAAGAAATAATGAAAGAAAGCATTCCAAATACAATGAAAACTCACAGATCTAAGATGCTCAACAAACCCAAACTTAAGGAACGTGAGTAAAATGACATGAATGCACATCAAACTGCTTAAAACCAGTGGCAATGAAAAATACTCATTAAGAGAAAAAACAGATGCACTATGTACATGGTGGTGGTGATTTCGTTGCTAAGTAGTGTCCGACTCTTGGTGACCCCATAGACTGTAGCCTTCCAGGCTCCTCTGTCCATGGGATTTTCCAGGCAAGACCACTGGAATGGGTTGCCATTTCCTTCTCCCAAAGATAAATTTCTCCTTGGGGATATGCAATCCAGAAAATGGAAGATCAATATATCTAAAGTGCTGGTGGAAAATATGACAGTCTGGAGTTTTTACATCAGGTAAAAATATTTTTCAAAGATAAGCTGAAGTCTTTTCAACACATGGTGCTGGAATAACTGATATATATAAGCAAATGAAAGAAATTGAACCCTACCTTGTTGCTATTGTTCAGTCGCTACGTTGTTTCCGACTTTTTGTGATCCCGTGAACTGTAGCATGCCAGGATTCCCTGTCCTTTACTATCTCTTGGAGTTTGCTCAAACTCATGTCCATTGAGTCAGTCATGCTATCTAATCACTCATCCTCTGTCGCTCCCTTCTCCTGCTCTCAATCTTTCCCAGCATCAGAGTCTTTTCCAGTGAGTCTGCTGTTTGCATCAGGCGGTCCACGTATTGCAGCTTCAGCTTCAGCTTCAGCATCAGTCTTTATAATGAATACTCAGAGAGTTGATTTCCTTTAGGATTGGCTGCTTTGATCTCCATGCTGTCCAGGGGACTCTCCAGAGTTTTCTTCAGCACCGCAATTTGAAAGCATCAATTCTTCGGTGCTCAGCCCTCTTTATGGTCCAACTTTCATATCTGTATGTGACTACCAGAAAAACCACAGCTTTGACTATACAGACCTTTGTTGGCAAGCTGTATACAAAAATTAACTCAAAATAAATCATAGTCCTAAATGTAAGATCTAGAAGTATAAAAATCTTTAAAAATATATATAAGGAGAAATCTTAGAGTAGGCAATGATGTCTTAGGTACGACACTAAAAGCATAAGCAACAAATAAAAAATAGATAAATTGGACTTCATCAAATTTAAAACATCTGTCCTTCAAAGGATCTAATCAAAATAATGAAAATACAGCCACACAGAGGGGTAGAAAATATTTGCTATTCATGTATCTGATACGGGACTTAGATCTAGAATATATAGGGAACACTTTAAGTTTAATAATAAAAAGACAAATACCTAGTTAAAAATGAGTAAATAATTTCAATAGACATTTCTCCAAAGTAAATATACAATCGTAAATAACTAGATGGAAAGATGCTTAACATGGCTAGCCATTAGGAAAATGGTAACCAAAACTACAATGAGCTATCACTCCATATCCACTAAGAAGACTACTAAAAGAGACAGATAATAACAAGTGTTGGCAAGGATGTAGACAAACTAGAACTCTTATGCATTGCTAGTAGAAATGTAAAATGGTACAGCACCTTTGGAAAACAGTTCCTCCAGAATTTAAATATAGAGTTGCCAATTAACCCAGAAATTCTAATTTTAGGTGTATAACCAAGAGTAATGAAAACATGTATCTATACAAAATCTTGTACACAAATATTCATAGCATCATTATTCATAATTGCCAAAAATGGAAACAACTCAAACATTCACAAAACTAATGCATTAGTAAATAAAATGCTGTATATCAATACATTGACAAAAAGAAAAAAATGGAGAAAATAAAGTACTGATACATACTACAACAGAAATGACCCTTGAAAACATTATGTTAAGTCATGAAAATCTAGCCACAAAAGACCACATATTATATGGTTACATTTACATGAAAAGTCCAGAACACACAAATCTATAGGGACAAAAAGTAGATTACTGGTTGCCTAGGGCTGGCAGAGATGGGGGAGTTGAGGAAGGGGGATTTCATTTTGGGGGTGATGATAATGTTCTAAAATTGACTGTGGTCATGGACAACTCTGTGATTTTACTAAAAATGATTGAATTGCTCACTTCAAATGGGTGAGTGTACACTTACATGATTTATATGTCAATGACATTATTACAAAACAATATGATTCCTATGCCAAAAAGCAAGTTTCTAAATATGTAAAACAAAACAAAGCAAAAGGTTGGTAAAATATATTTTCAGACACACAAAAGCTAAAAGAATTCAATAGTACCATATCTACACTGCAAGAAATGTTGAAATCTTTCTTTCAGCAGAAAGAAAAAGTTAGATGAAAATCTGTGGTGGTTCAGTTGCTAAGTCGTGTCCAACTCTTGCGACCCCATGGACTATAACCCTCCAGGCTCCTCGGTCCATGGGATTCTCCAGGCAAGAATACTAGAATGGGTTACCATTTCCTTCTCCAGGGGATCTTCCCAACCCAGGAGTCGAACCCGGGTCTCCTGCATTACAGGCCGATTCTTTACCGACTGAGCTACAAGGGAAGCCCCTAGATGAAAACCTGAATCTGCACAAAAAATTAAGGATACAAGAAATGAATGTGTGCATGCTCAGTCATGTTCAACTCTTTGCGATCCCATGGACTATAGCCTGCCAAGCTCCTCTGTCCATGGAATTTATCCTGGCAAGGATACTGGAGTGTTTTGCTATTTCCTCCTCCAGGGAATAATGCTGACCCAGGGATCAAACTCGCATCTCCTGTATCTCTTGCACTACAGGCAGATTCTTTACTCCTGAGCCACCAGGGAAGCCCCCTATAAGAAATGTATATATGTGGGCAAATGTAAAATATATTTGTTTAAAATATAAAATATTTTTTCTTAGTTCAAAAAAATCTCTTTAAAAGGTAATTAACCATTTGAAGTAAAAATAGTAACGCTATAGTGTGATGTTTATACATATGTACAGATAAAATGGATGACCACGAACATATAAAAGCAAGAGAGGTAAAGTGGAAGTATACTGTTGTAAAGACCTAAAACAGTAAGAGAAGCGATAAAATACCACATGGGGGTATACCATAATAAGTTAAAGATGAATATTATGAACTTCATAACAACAGCGGCTTCCCTGGTAGCTCAGCAAGAATCCACATGCAATGCAGGAGATCCCAGTTCGATTCCTGGGTTGCGAAGATCCCCTGGAGAAAGAAAGGCTACCTACACCAGTATTCTTGGGCTTCCCTGGTGACTCAGACGGTAAAGAATCCACCTCCAGTGCAGGAGACCTGGGTTTGATCCCCGGGTGGGGAAGATCCCCTGGAGGAGGGCATGGCAACCCACTCCAGTATTCTTGCCTGGAGAATCCCCATGGACAGAGGAGACTGGTGAGCTACAATCCATGGGGTCACAAAGAGTTGGACATGACTGAGTGACTAAACACATTATAAACTTTATGACAATAATAATAATAGCAACAAAACCACAAAGAGGTATAAGTAAGCCAACAAAAGAGATGACAGATTCTCAATTAATCTAATGGGAGATAGAAAAAAGAGAAAAGGAGAACAAAGAACAGATGAGACAGAATGCAAATAGAAAGACCATAGATTTAAATCTAATCGCTTCAGTCGTGTCCAACTCTGTGCGACCCCATAGATGGCAGCCCACCAGGCTCCCCCGTCTCTGGGATTCTCCAGGCTAGAACACTGGAGTGGGTTGCCATTTTCTTCTCCAATGCATGAAAGTGAAAAGTGAAAGTGAAGTTGCTCAGTCATGTCCAACTCCTAGGGACCCCATGGACTGCAGCCTACCAGGTTTCTCCATCCATGGGATTTTCCAGGCAAGAGTACTGGAGAGGGTTGCCATTGCCTTCTCCATTCATCAATAATCATATTAAATATAAATAGTCTAAACATGCCTATCAAAAAATACAGATTTTCAGATTTAATTTTAAAAAATCAAGATTCAACTATATGCTTCTTATAAGAACACACACTTTAAGTAGAGGGCACAAATAGGTTTAATTTTTTTAAAAAAGATGAATCAAGCTAACACTAATCTAAAGGAAGCTGGAGTAGCCACATGATTATCAGACAAAGCAGATTTCACAGCAGAGAATATTACCAGGTATAAAGGAAGTTGTTTGATAATTTTAAAGAAGCTAACTCATCAAGAGGATATAATAATTTTCATAGCTTACCTTAATAAGAAAACTTCAAAATATATAAAGCAAAATCAGAATTTATAGGAGAACTGCACAAATCTATAATTATTTTTGGAGATTTCAGAGGTCCTCTCTCCCTCAATGATAGACAGAATAATTAGAAAGTCAATAAAGATATAGAAGACTTAAACAATACAATCAGTTTAGTTGACCTGACTGATATCTATCTATGGGGGCTAAAACACTACCTCAAAACAGCAGAATATACATTTCTTCTTCAAGTGTTTGTGGAATATTTACCATGATATTGTGGGCCAAGGAACAATACATTTTAAAAAATTTGAAACATACGAAATATGTTTGTTGATCACATGGAACTGAAGTATCAAAATATAGAAATTAAAGTGTAGAAATCAATAACAAAAGGTCTCCAAATTCTGGAATCTAAATAACAAACTTGAAAAAGAAAATAACAAGCTTTTAAATAATCCATGAGTCAAAGAAAAAAATCTAATAGAAAATTAGAAAGTATTTCATAGTGAATGAAATTGAAACCACAACATATCAAAATTGGTGAAATGTTACTAAAATACTGCTTAGAGGGAAACTTATATCCTTAAATATTTATGTTAGAAAACCAGAAAGGTCTCATATCCATAACTTCACCTTCTACCTTAAGAAACTTGAAAAAGAAAAACAAATTAAAGCCCAGGTATGCATAAGAAAGGAACTAATAAAGATAAAATCAGAAATCAATAAAATAGCAAAAAGAAAATAGAGAAAATCAATGAAACAAAAGCTGACTTTGAGAATTCCAATAAAACTTACAAACCTCTAGTCAGATTGATCTGAAAAAATAAAGAAATGACACCAATTGCCACTATCAGAAATGACACAGAACATATAACTACAGATCCTACAGACATTAAAAGAATATCAAGGGAACATTATCAACAACTTTATGCCAATAAATGATAAAACTATGATAAAATGCATGAAGTCTTTGAAAAACACAGAGTGCCAAAGCTCACTTTAAACAAAGATAATCTGAACAACCCTGTTTTTATTTATTAAAGAAATTAATTGGTATTCTTGCCTGGAGAATCCCATGGGCAGAGGAGCCTGGAGGGCTGCAGTCCATGGGGCCGCGGTCAGACACAACTGAAGTGACTGAGCACACACATGGGGAAAATACTTTCCAACAAAGAAATCTCCATACCCATATAGCTTCACTAGTGACTTCCACCACCAAACATTAAAGAAAAAAGTAATATCGGTTGTATACTACAAACTTCTCCAGGAAACTGAAGAGAGTGAAATATGTCCAAACCCATTCTAAGTAATTTATCATATTAATATCAAAAAAAGCAATATGATCATCTCAATAGATACCAAAAATATTTGGTGAAATCTTATATCATTCTTGATAAAAATTCTTAGCACCTTGGAAATACTGGTGTTCCTTAGAGATATTGTGAGTTTGTTTCCAAATAATGGCAATAAGCAAATATCACAAAGAAGCAAGTCACACATATACAAGTTTTATTGGTTTTCCAGTGTGTCTACAAGTTATGTTTATACTAAACTGTAGTCTATTAAGTGTGCAATAGCATCATGTCTAAAAAATGTGTATTACTTTAAAAAGGCTTTATTGATTAAAAATAATAACCATCTTATGAGCCTTCAATGAGTCATCATAATAATAGCAATGATTATTGATCACAAATCACCATAACAATATAATAATGAAAAAGTTTGAAGTACTGTAAGAATTACCAAAATGTGTCAGAGACATGAAGTGAGCAAAGGCTGTCAGAAAAATGGAGCTGATAGATTTGCTCCACAAAGGGCTGCCACAAAACTTAAATTTGTAAGACAGATAGTATATGGCAAAGCAATAATGAAGAGTGCAATAAAACCAGGAATGCCTGTAGAGGAAACTCTCTCAATTTGATAGAGGGCTTGTACAAAAGAAACCTATGCTAGTGTCAGTTTTATTGATCAAAAATCGAAGACTTTCCTTTAAAGATCAGGAAGAAGTCAAGGAGGTCTGCTCTTACCATATCCAGTTCACATTGTATTGAAGCAGTGGAAAAGGCAAGCAGAACATAAAAGGCATAAAATTCAGAAAGGATGAAGTTAAATTTGCAGACAAATTTCTAGAGTATCCTAAGAAATCTACAAAAAGCTACTAGAATTAAGAAGTTTGCAAAGTTTCCAAAAACAAGAACAGTATGCAAAAATTAATTGTGCTGCTATATGCCAGCAGTGAACAATCAGAATGTGAAATTAAAACTACAATACTTTTTACAATAGCACCTGAAATAAAATATTTTGGGGTAAATCTGACTAAAGATGTGAAAGAACTGAATATTAAAGAGTATAAACTACTATTGATGAAAATTAAATTTAAAAAACGAGAGTTAAACCATATTCATGGGCTGTAAGACTTAATATTATAATAATATCCACTTTACTTAAGTTGATCTATGAATTTAATGAAATTCTAATCAAAATCCCAGCAGGTTTCTTTGTAGAAATCAATGAGCTAATTATAAGATTTATGTGGAAATGCAAAGGATATGGGCTTCCTGGGTGGCGCTAGTGGTAAAGAACCTGCCTGCAAATGCAGGAGACACAGGAGATGAAAGTTAAATTCCAAGGTCAGGAAGAATCCCTTGGAAGAGGACACGGCAACCCACTCCACTAATCTTGCCTGAAGAATCCCATGGACAGAAGAGCGTGGCATTCATAGGGTTGCAAAGAGTCAGACACAACTGAAGTGACTTAGCATGCAAGCACCCAAAGGACGTAGACTAGCCTTGAAAAAGAGAAAGCTGAGAAGTTACACTACCTTTTTAAAGACTTACTGTAGTTACATTAATTATAATAATGTGATACTGGTATAGCTCAGTTCAGTTCAGTTGCTCAGTTGTGTCTGACTCTTTGCAACTCCACAAACCGTAGCACACCAGGCCTCCCTGTCCATCACCAACTCCCGGAATTTACCCAAACCCATGTCTACTGAGTTGGTGAGGCCACCTAACCATCTCATCCTCTGTTGTGCCCTTCTCCTCCTGCCTTCAATCTTTCCCAACATCAGGGTCTTTTCAAATGAGTCACCTCTTCGTATCAGGTGGCCGAAGTACTGGAGTTTCAGCTTCAACATCAGTCCTTCCAATGAACACCCAGGACTGATCTCCTTTAAGATGGACTGGTTGGATCTCCTTGCAGTCCAAGGGACTCTCAAGAGTCTTCTCCAACACCACAGTTCAAAAGCCTCAATTCTTTGGTGCTCGGCTTTCTTTATAGTCTAACTCTCACATCCATACATGACCACTGGAAAAACCATAGCCTTGACTAGACGGACCTTTGTTGGCAAAGTAATGTCTCTGCTTTTGAATATGCTATCTAGGTTGGTCATAACTTTCCTTCCAAGGAGTAAGCGTCTTTTAATTTCATGGCTGCAATCACCATCTGAAGTGATTTTGGAGCCCCCCCAAAATAAAGTCAGCCACTGTTTCCACTGTTTCCCCATCTATTTGCCATGAAGTGATGGGACTGGATGCCATGATCTTCGTTTTCTGAATGTTGAGCTTTAAGCCAACTTTTTCACTCTCCTCTTTCACTTTCATCAAGAGGGTCTTTAGTGCTTCTTTACTTTCTGCCATAGGGTGGTGTCATCTGCATATCTGAGGTTATTGATATTTCTCCCAGCAATCTTTATTCCAGCTTGTGCTTCCTCCAGCCCAGTGTTTCTCATGATGTACTCTGCATATAAGTTAAATAATATACAGCCTTGACGTACTCCTTTTCCTATTTGGAACCAGACTGTTGTTCCATGTCCAGTTCTAACTGTTGCTTCCTGACCTGCATACAGGTTTCTCAAGAGGCAGGTCAGGTGGTCTGGTATTCCCATCTCTTTCACAATTTTCCACAGTTTATTGTGATCCACACAGTTAAAGGCTTTGGCATAGTCAATAAAGCAGAAATAGATGTTTTTCTGGAACTCTCTTGCTTTTTCGAAGATCCTATAAGCAGACCACATAGGTCCACAGGACAGAATATTCTAGAAATAAACCCACACATATAGAGGCAATTGATTTTCAACAAACATGGCAAGGCAGTTCAGTGGGAAAATGTTAATCTTTACAATAAATGGCGCTGGAACAATTGAATAGCCATTGGTTAAAAAAAAAAAAATCAACCTCAACCCTTACTACATACCATATACAAAACTGATTGGAAATAGATCACTGACCTAAATGTAAGAATAACTTCTTGAAGAGACTATAGGAGAAAATGTTTGCGACCTTGGATTTACTAAAACTGAAAAAATACACACAAAACCCATAAACTCTAAAATAAAGAAATTAATATGGGGTTTAGAAAAGTAAAAACATTTGCTCTCATTTCTATTAATATATTCTCAGTTATTAAAAATGGAAAGGTAAACCGCAGACTGGGAGAAAATATTTGCAAAGCATGTATCATGTATTCAACAGAGAACTTGTATCTAGAATATATAAATACTATAACATTAATAACAATAAAAACAACCCAATTTGAAAAAAGTGGGTCAAAGATTTGAACAGATACTTTACTAAACAAGATACAAATGTGGCAAATATGTACAAGAAAAGATTCTCAGTATCATCAGTCATTGTGCTCAGTAGCCAGTTTCAGTTGTGTCTAAGCCTGCAGGTTCAGAGGAGGCAATGGCACCCCACTCCAGTACTCTTGCCTGGAAAATCCCATGGACGGAGGAGCCTGGTGGGCTGCAGTCCTGGGGTCGTGAAGAGTCGGACATGACTGAGCGACTTCACTTTCACTTTTCACTTTCCTGCATTGGAGAAGGAAATGGCAACCCACTCCAGTGTTCTTGCCTGGAGAATCCCAGGGACGGGGGGAGCCTGGTGGGCTGCCGTCTATGGGGTCACACAGAGTCGGATACGACTGAAGCGACTTAGCAGCAGCAAGCCTGCAGGTTTCTGTGTCCATGGAATTTTCCAAGCAAGAATACTGGAAGAGGTTGTCATTTCCTTCTCCAGGCTGTCTTCCTGACCCAAGGATTGAACCTGCAGCTCCTGCATTAGTGGGCAGATTCCTCACCAACTACACCACCTGGGAAGCCCCATCAGTCATTAAAGTGACGTGAAGTCGTTCAGTTGTGTCTGACTCTTTGTAACCCCATGGACGTAGCCTACCACGCTCTCCACCCATGGGATTTTCCAGGCAAGAGTACTGAGGTGGGTTGCCATTTCCTTCTTCAGAGGATCTTCCCGACCCAGGGATCGAACCTGGGTTTCCCGCATTGTAGGCAGACGTTTTACCGTCTGAGCCACCAAGGAAGAGTCTCATTAGTCATTCAGATCAGATCAGTCGCTTAGTCGCTTGGCAGCACGCCAGGCCTCCCTGTCCATCACCAACTTCCGGAGTTCACTCAGACTCACGTCCATCGAGTCAGTGATGCCATCCAGCCATCTCATCCTCTGTCGTCCCCTTCTCCTCCTGCCCCCAATCCCTCCAAGCATCAGAGTCTTTTCCAATGAGTCAACTCTTCGCATGAGGTGGCCAAAGTACTGGAGTTTCAGCTTTAGCATCATTCCTTCCAAAGAAATCCCGGGGCTGATCTCCTTCAGAATGGACTGGTTGGATCTCCTTGCAGTCCAAGGGACTCTCAAGAGTCTTAAAACCATAATGAGATATTACTGCACATCCACTAGATGGCTAAAATTAAAAAGATTGATCATAATAAATGCTGCCAAGGATGAAGATAATTGGATTTCTCATTACATTGCTGGTTCTAATTTAAAATGATTCAACCCCTTTGGAAAACAGTGTGGCAGTTTCTTTAAAAATTATGCCTATCATACAAATGCAGTCTTTCCACTCCTGGGTATTCACTTAAGAGAAATAAACATATCCACACCAAGACTTGTTCACAAATGTTCATGGTGGCTTCACTGGTAACAGTGAAAACCAAAACAAACAAACAAAAACACAGCTGTCCTTTCACAGGTAAATAGATGTTAAAGTTTGGAATATTGCTCAGCAATACTAAGGAACTATAGATACTAGCAACAACAAAGAGATTCTGAGTGAAATAACCCCGATCCAAAAAATAATACACATTGTAAAACTGCATTTAAATAAAATTCTAGACAATTCAGACTAACCTATGACAGTGGTTGCTTGATGATAGAGCAGGGAGGGTAGGGATGGGCATAAAGAAGCATAGGAGAAAAGAAGACAGTGATGAAACCTAAACTTCTGGATTGAAATGATCCTATTAAAAAGTAGTGGGATTATGTATAGTGGACACCTCTATACATAAAATAGATAACTAATAAGAACATACTGTAAAGCACAGGAAACTCCACTCAATACTCTGTAATGGTCTATGTGAGAAAAGAATCTAAAAAAGAGTGGATATATGTATGCTGCTGCTAAGTCGCTTCAATCGTGTCCGACTCTGTGTGACCCTAGAGATGGCAGCCCACCAGGCTCCCCTGTCCCTGGGATTCTCCAGGCAAGAACACTGGAGTGGGTTGCCATTTCCTTCTCCAATGCATGAAAGTGAAAAGTGAAAGGGAAGTCGCTCAGTTGGGTCCGACTCTTAGGATATATGTATATGTATTACTGAATCATTTTGCTGTACATCTGAAACTAACACAGCATTGTAAATCAGCTATACTTCAATAAAAAATCTTAAAACAAGAGTAGTGGGAGATAATTTGGGTGGTGAGGGTAAATCAGATTATTAAAGATTATTAATCAAGCATAATAATTTAGATTTAGAGTGAAAAACAGAAAGCTATCAGACTTTCAGTAAATGGATCATATAACTGAAATGGAACTTAAGCAGTATCCTGTCTGAAAGCCAAAGAGAATTGAAGATTTCCATTGGGAACGGCCAGTAGAGTTAAATTATTTTCCTACAATTAAAAAGCCACGTCAAAGTCCTGTCAAAGGGTGTATTCTCCTGGGAGTGAGTCATATACAAGGCAAGGTCTTCTATCAGCATGTACTATTTGTCTAGTCCTGACAAATATTATTACCATTTCTACTGAACAAAGAAAGAACTCAAACACATGAAATTGCCTGGAGAATATAGGCTTATATAGAAGTTCCTGTTTCCGGGTCTGCCTGATTTACTTTGGCACTATCTTCATAGAAGCCAAATATTTGGTGCTTTGAACAAATACCAGGGTGAGGCCTGTACAGCACAATTTCCACAGTGTAGACTGTATGGCTTATCTATTTACAGTTTTCAGATAGGGATTACTTCCTTACTGGGACAATTAGCAGACACAGAGAATGGAGTCAAAAGCATTAAAATATATCAGAAGTTTAACTGTATGACCCTAGGCAAGCTGCTAACTTTTTTGAGGCTTAGAGTTCTTGTGCATAACATTGGGGCTCATGGTAAAACCTCATAATGTTTCTATACGAATAAATGGGATAACATATTATGAAGTTGTCCATTTATGTTGTTTAAATAAACAGCAGAGTCTCAGGCTCTTACAGCCAATAGGGATGGTTGATGATACAAGAAAGTGAAGTCGCTCAGCTGTGTTCGACTCTTTGTGACCCCATAGACTGTAGCCTACCACACTCTCCGTCCATGGGATTTTCCAGGCAAGAGTACTAGAGTGGGTTGCCATTTCCTTCTCCAGAGAATCTTCCCGACCCAGGGATCGAACCTGGGTTTCCCGCATTGTAGGCAGACACTTTACTGTCTGAGCCACCAGGGAAGAGTTTCAGCAAATCAATGACTTTGTCACAGAGGAGACACTTTTTGATAGTACCTACCCTGGAAACTGCTCCTTTGTTACTAAAAGATAGCATGGAGGGTTATAACTCCCTCCAAAATATGCTTGTGAGGTCAAAAGTGCCTCCTGGAAGGAGACGCTGAGAACTGAGAGGGAGAAAATATGGTTTTGATGAAACATATAACCACAGCAGACTTGTTACAGATCATACACAGTAATTTCCAAACTCCTCTTGGTAGAAATGGTACTAACCTCCCAGTTGAGAAACACTGCTTATAACTTTTTCTAAAATCTGACCAGTTAATAAAGCACCTGTGGTGGTGAAAATTCTGTATTTCGTAGTTTCTCTTAGCTGTAAAATAAAAAAAATCAATCTAAGAAAAAAAAATATATAAGTTTCTCTTAGCTGTAAAATAAAATTATAATATCAATCTAAGAAAAAAATATATGTTTATCTTAGCTGTAAAATGAAATCATAATATCTAAGAAAAAAAAATATATGTTGTTGTTTAGTTGCAAAGTTGTATCCAGCTCTGTTGAGACCCCCATGGACTGTAGCCCACCAGGCTCCTCTGGATTTCCCAGGCAAGAATACTGGAGCGTGTTGCCACTTTCTTCTCCAGGGGATCTTCCTGACCCTGGGATCAAACCCACGTCTCTTCCAATTCTCCTGCATTGCAAGCGGGTTCTTTATCACTGAGCCACCTGGGAAGCCCTGTATATATCACTGAAGCTAATACTACCTTAGTAGATATATTACACGTCTGAATTTGTATTACTCTTCTCTGAGAGGGGTCTTATATTGTTGTGCTTCCACACTCCCACAGTTGTTTCCTCTTCTGTACTATCTTATCCTGAATTTAAAACTGAATTTGTTTTTTTTTTTTCCCTTTGTATTGGGAGTCAAATCATGGATATATTTAAATTATCGGGAATATTGTAGAGGAATTTTTCCCTTTATTCGTAACAAAAGAACATATTTCTCAACTAAAACTTAGGCAAATGTAGGCTAACAGGCAGTAGGTACAATTATTTGGATAATAATTAAGTGGGAATTCACTGGTGGTCCAGTGGTTAGGACTCGGCACGTTTACTGCCATGGCCCAGGTTCAATTCTTGGTCAGAGAACTAAGATTCCATGTCAAGTTTTCTAAACTATGCAGTTTTGTTGCATGTTTTCCAGGTGATTTGAACCCTTTTGAATGCCCTGATGTTTCCGGCGCTTAGAGGAAGTGCTCACCAGCCAGCTGGTTTTGTGGAAACTTCCATCTCTATCCTACTTTCCCACAGAAAACCAACACAGAGAGAATAGCTCCTGATTGGTTCTGTCTCTCATTATTGACTTATTTTCAGCAAATATGTTTCTCCAACTTGTGTAGCTAATAATGGAAATAATCTGGTAGTCTGTCAGAGAAAAAAAGAAAGATATCAGTTAACTTCCTCCCTTTTATCTACTGTTGCCTTGAGTTGACTGATAACTTTAAGTTGTCAAAAATTTCTTCCCCATTTTTGTGGGAGCATGAATTTCCAGCCAGGTAAAAACCCATTTTAGGTTGGTTTGGGTGAAATTACACCTCACAGCAAGGGAAGAAATGTAGCCAAACCAAATCTTTATATTAGAAACTTACTTTCAACACTTACTTCTTAGTAAGTTCGTTAACCCTCGTCATGAAAAGTGACTCCAGACGGGTGCACACCTCCCTTAAATTTGGGGGAAGCAGTCAGTCATTTCAATTCAAAGCTAAACCTTAAATAAAAGAAAAAAAAAAAATTTCCAGGACGCAGTTAAAAGGCTATGCAGATTTATCTTGGCCACGCCTCCAGGCTCGCTGCGCGCACCCGCGAGCCAAGCAGTAACTGAAAGGTCGTCATACGGGGAACTACTCGGATAAAGTGACGTTCTGCTTTTTTTGACTGTTACCCTTATCCAATGGCACCCCACTCCAGTACTCTGGCCTGGAAAATCCCATGGATGGAGGAGCCTGGTAGGCTGCAGTCCATGGGGTCGCTAAGAGTTGGACACGACTCAGCGACTTCACTTTCACTTTTCACTTTCCTGCATTGGAGAAGGAAATGGCAACCCACTCCAGTGTTCTTGCCTGGAGAATCCCAGGGACGGGGGAGCCTGGTGGGCTGCCGTCTATGGGGTCGCACAGAGTCGGACACGACTGAAGCGACTTAGCAGCACCCTTATCCAGCCGGCCTCCCCCTGCATTAATCTTCTTTTACAATTAAAGTCTCTCATTTTTCCCGCTGAGACAAACCAAGCTGTAAACCTGAGACCCATCCAATGGGAAGGCGGCAATCCACGGCCACTTCCGGGTTATTTCCGGGGTCGAGGCTACTCCACCGCCCAATCGAGAGTTAGGGGCGGGGCTGCGTCTGCGCGTCTCCAGAGCGCTGGAGGCCAGTTTTGCAAGCTTGTTCTCAAAACTTACTTGTTTCGCGTTGTGTGAGGGTTTCCTCCCTCTGGTCCGGAGTCAGAAGACCTTTGGTATCACAGAAAAATTCTGGCTTCAGGCAGGTAAGTCCCGCGGTTGTCGTTACTGCCTGCGTTCACGTGAAAGAGGAAGGCCTACCCTAGGCTTCACCAGTGTTCTTATATTTTCTCTTTTACTCTGAAACGGGTTCCGCGGGCAAGGCTGAAGGCGTGGAGCTGCTTTGGTTACCGTGACAACTACACGACGCCTAAATGGCTTTAGAATTTGGGTTGGGAGAGCTTCTTCTGGAAGGACTCAACGTGTGAGTCGGGGTCAAAACTCATGTTACTTCAAACACGTGCTTTTAATCTGATTTTGAAAGGTTTGTTCGGTTGATGATGTGGAGAAGCCAAATTTGAGGCAAGATTACTAGTTGGAAAGCTCATGCAGTAATCTAGACACAGTTTGAAGGAGTCCCCAGCTGGGGGAGTGGTGTGGAGTTGCGGAGTTTGGCGAAGATGGGAGAAGTACTAGCAGGTAGTACCTGCAGGACCTAAATTGGGTATGTGGAAGGACGGAGAGGAGTCCTGAGCATCTTGAGGATTGAGTCTAAACTCAGCTTGGCACAAAGCTGTTTTTGTAGATTCTCTTCCCGCCATCTGCTTTCCGCCTCCCTCTTCCACGAACACCCCAAACTCTGTTCATGTCAGTTGTGTTTGGGAACACATTCTAGTTCCCAGAATATTGTCCTCACTTTTTTGTGACATTGGTCCAGGTTACAAAGTTTCACTGAGCCCTTCAGTTTTTTCAACTACTCACCTCCAGATTTCTGTAAGGATTAAATTAGATACTTTGTAGGCTTGGTGTATCGGAGAAGACGATGGCACCCCACTCCAGTACTCTGGCCTGGAAAATCCCATGGATGGAGGAGCCTGGTAGGCTGCAGTCCATGGGGTCGCTAAGAATCGGACACGACTGAGCGACTTCACGTTCACTTTTCACTTTCATGCACTGGAGAAGGAAATGGCAACCCACTCCAGTGTTCTTGCCTGGAGAATCCAAGGGACGGGGGGAGCCTAGTGGGCTGCTGTCTCTGGGGTCACACAGAGTCGGACACGACTGAAGTGACTTAGCAGCAGCAGCAGGCTTGGTATATAGAGAGGACTCAATGAGAATGATAATTACTACTGTTGTTATTCTATTTCTCATATTGTCTTATTATACATCATTTGTGCTTCCCCGGTGGCTCAGTGATAAAGACTTTGCCTTGCCATTGCAGGAGATGAAAGAGATGCAAGTTTGATCCCTGAGTCAAGAAGATGTCCTGGAGTAGGAAATGGCAACCCTCTCTAGTATTCTTGCCTGGAAAATCCCATGGACAGAGGAGCCTGGCAGGCTATACCCCTTGGGGTCCCAAAGAGTTGAACACGACTGAGCAATCACCTTTACCTCATACATCATTTATATGTTTCTTCCTCTATATTAGTTTTTCTTTTTTAAATTAAAGAGTTAGTATTTTATCTATCCTTGTCTCTTCTTGAAATATAGTAGTATTTGAAGTAGTCAATAGTTTTTAAATGGGTCATTCATTTTGGCTGCTGCTGACATAATTAAATTCATTTTTTTAAAGGAACTACCAGGTGCTGTTAGTTTTGTTGATCATTGGTATTTATTAGATAAAAGTGGCTGTCTTTCTGTATAATTCAGAAACCTGTGGATTAAGATGTACAGAAAGTAACTGATATTTTCAGTCTGGAATAGATATGAGTGATTTCAGTGAAGAATTGATAAGACCCACGACAGAGGATGAACAGGGAGAACCGTGTGTGCGCTCTGGTTCAGGAATGTGTTTCCCTTGGCTCCAGAAGCATATAGAATCCATAGGTAAGTAAAATAACATATAACCATTTCAGCTTTAATGAAGTAGATGATAAGATTCAATATGGATACAAAATCAGATAGCCAAGCTGGTTCAATTTTCAAGATAAGAATATATGAGGATTTTTTTTAAGGCAGTTAATAAAAAAGACACAGGAAAAAAATATTCTTTTTTTCTCATAGAATTCTTTGAATTAATAACAGTCTGTATTGTGGTCGATACCCTTTTTTTTTTCCTTCCAGTAACTCTTCTGAGCATTTTACTATATCCCTGGCATTGGCTTAATACTGGGGACAGATTTGTTGAAGAAGATAAGATCTCTGCTATTGAGGAATACATACCAGAAATTTCTGTTGAATTGCATTGAAATAAGCCCTAATAGAATTGATCTATAGTAGATTTTAGGAAAAGACTATTTTCTTCTTTGTTCCTCTAATGTAGAAATAAACAAGTTGTTCTATGGGATAATTCCTTATTAGAATATATTTTTAAAAAATCAGTTATCTGTATGTTGTCATGAACTAGCACTTTTCTAATTATTCACAAATATATCTTTCTTAGCCTAGCTTTCTTTCCCCTTGATTGTGAGTCCCTGGCTGCTAGAATTTAGCTCTTATTTATTTTTTAACCTGAATATTATCTATTTAATTATCTCAGTAAATTAGTTCTCAGTAAATATATGTACCAGGCATTTTACAGATGAGGGAACTTAATTTCAAAGAAGTTAAAATTGTAAATGCTGGTATCAGGAGTCAAACCCAGGCCTATCTGATCTCAAAATCTGCTTTGAGATACATATGTTTAAAAAAAGGGAAAAGTGCCTAGCATAGAGCCTTGTGCGTAGTGAGTGTTGAAAATGTAATAATTTATTGCCTCTTTCCTCATTTTATTTTTACTGGATTAATATACATGGTTTGAGTCAGGTTTCAATGAATGGAACTTCAGAGAGGGTGTTTCCTTGCCCCTGTGGGGAACTATTAATAGTAATCTAGTTTCTGCTAGTTACTGCATACCTGGGCATGTGTCTGTCAACAGTGTTCTATGGAGAGCTTGAGTCAGTCCATAAACAAGTAGGTTTAAGACCAGAATTTACATACTTAAAAATGTTTCATCTTTTATGGATAGCCTGTTAAACCCCAAATATTAATACTTTCATCTGCTATGAGAATATAGTTGCAGATAATATTGATGTTTTATTGGTAATTAACCACAATAGGGAAACCTAGTTGCCTAACAATTATTTACTTTTTATTCTTTTAAATTTCTTTGGGTGTTTTGAAGGGTGTGTCCCCCAGAATAAAAACTTGGAAGGTGGGCACCCTATGGTGAGTACCTAGACTAGTGCTTGACCATGGCAGTGCTCAAAAAATACTTGTTGACAGGCTGATGAGTTTCTAGGTTCTCTCAAAGGAATTAGAAATTAGGTTGCTGACACTAGTTCTTTACTGTATCTCATTCCATCAAATATATTTTCCTTGATAGTTATTCTTCAAGTTTATCAGCGACAAATAACATTATGTTTTGCTTACGAAGAATGCTATTCTTTGAGCTGTTCCTGAGATAATTAGGCCCAGGTGTAAAATAGGAGGGGCATTGCCCAAGGATTTTTGTATCCTCGTCTAAAGTCAATTTCCAGTCTGAGCTGTGAAAACTTTAGAGGTATAACAGAAGGGAGTTTGGCCTGAGATCAGTTTTCCTTTAGATGAATAAATGAGGTTTTAGGGAAGAAGCATTTTGTCAGTTTCTTGGCCTAGCTGCCTGGTGTTGCTGCTGATATCCTAGGAACTTGGCTGTAGATCCTGTTAAATGCAGCTTCTAATTCAGAGAGGTAGGCAGGGCATAGTATTCCGGATTTCTAATAAGCTCTCTGGTGGTGTTAGGACTACATCTGGATCCCTGGGTGATTTGTATATACATTTAAAAAGTTGGAGAAGCACTAGTCAAAAGAAGTAGTCTACTTTTTTTTTCCCCTAAAAAATTAGGTACTATCTTGCACCATTTTAATGTGCCATCTAAAAATTGCATCATAAGTTTGGTAGTTCCAAAAGGCATAATTTTCAGCATATATTGGCACTTTCAAATGAAATTATTATATGACTTAAACACACATATTTGGTGAGACTTCCTGGGTGCAGTGGTTAAGACTCTATGCTTCTACTTCAGGGATGCAGGTTCAGTCCTTGGTGGAGAACTAGGATCCCACGTGCTGTGTAGAGCGGCCATAAATTAAAAAAATAATTGGTAGAGTCTAAATAGCTTAGGAATGTGATATCTTTTATCATCTGTTTTGTGTTTATGAAAAAGCTTTTAATAGATGGAAATTTTATATTGTTGCTTTATTCTTCCATAAAGTATGTATCCACATTTGATTTTTGCTAATATCCTGTAAAGTTTTTAACTATTAAAATTTCTTCTGGATTGAAACATTATTATAATTAATTTTTTACACAGCTGATTAAAATAATGTATTACTTTTTTGGTTAAATTTTAAGCGTTAAATGTAAATTTTTATTGCTTATTTATCTCAATAAAATGGATAAGGATATCACTTTTTTCCAATTCTTATATCTGTGGATGAATATTATATATTTCTAGAATGAGAAAAGATTTAGCTTTAATTCTATTGTATATTTTAAAATAATTTTATTTACTTAATTTATTTTTGGCAGGGCTGGGTTTTCATTGCTTTGTAGGCTTTTCTCTTATTGGGGTCAGCAGACTTCTCGTTGCAGGTGGCTTCTCTTGTGGCTCCTGGGCTCTAGACCACAGGGTCAAAAGTTGTGGTTCACAGGCTTAGTTGCTCCACAGACTGTGGGATCTTCCTGGACCAGGGATCAAACCCATGTTTCCTGCATTGGCAGGCAGATTCTTTACCACTGAGCCACCAGGGAAGCCCCTGTATTTTGTTTTAATTGGTGGAAATTCTGAGAAACTTTACTCACTTTAGTAAGTAGCTGGCAATGGATGGCGTTTAATTTTAGCAATGTATCAGGTCTTTGACTCCTCCTCACTTACTTGTGAAAAAATTACATAGTGTTCTAAAAAATTATTAGATTCTTCTATACTTTTGATAATTAAAGAACTAGAAATCACCTGACTTGCAAATGGATGTTAGAGTCATTCATTTTCTCAACACTAAACACTTGTATTTTCACCTTAAGGTAATATTAGAGTTATTTTGATGAAGCCTTGTCTATATGCACAGCTTTCTAGAAGATCAATTTTAGGAAAGAGTATGTGAGAAAGTTGAAGATGTGCAGGTTGATTGCTATAAAGCTATTTTTGCATGATACTTATTAATCTCTGTGTATTCCCAGGGGTGGGGTCTTCCCTGGTGGCTCAGACAGTAAAGAATCCTCTGCAGTGTGGGAGACCTGGGTTCGATCCCTGGATTGGGAAGATCCCCTGGAGAAGGGCATGGCAACCCATTCCAGTATTCTTTCCTAGAGAATCCCCATGGACAGAGGAGCCTGGTGGGCTACAGCCCATGGGGTCACAAAGAGTCAGACACATCTGAGTGACTAAGCATATTCCCAGGGGTGAGGGCGCCCCAACTGGAAGACTGCTGGCCCATAGGAGTCTTTAGTGGTGTGGGAAGGGAGGAAGAGGTGGCAATATGCAGCTTGTTGTCATAGATGAGGTTGTAACTAAACACAAATCTTTTTTTTTTTTTTCGTTTTTGAACAGTTTTTATGGCTGAGACACATATGGGATCTTAGTTGCCAGATCAGGGATTGAACCCATGCCCCCTGCATTGGAAGTGTGAGGTCTTAACCAGTGGACTGCCAGAAAAGTCCTAACCCTAATATTCTTAACATGAGGATTGTCAGTATTTTAGAGATACAAAATGAAAGTGGTCCATGAAAAATAAAAGTGCACCTCTTGGTGTTTTCAGAACATAGGTAGGAAAAAAGACAGTGCTTTCCTAGGATGACCCTGATGATTTTTACCCATTCTGAATACTTGGTATTTTGCACTGGGGGCCCTCTCTGAGAGATTCTTCCCAGACTGTTTAGTGCAAGGGTGAAAGGATAGTTGAATCAGATTTAAAGGAACTGGTGACCTTGGTAGCCCAAGAACATCAAATTAGACATCTCTTAAATAGAATTTTTTTTTTTCATTTGCCACAACTAGTTAAAATGATGTGGAAGAGTTGGTCTCAAGTGAAGCTAGCTTTGGTATTGGGGATGGGTTGGGTTAAGTAATACCTACTTGTTAAAATTGTGCTTATCAGAAGTAAGATTCTTGAATTGTTGATTTGAGGTCACTGGCTCAAGACTTTCCTCTTTAACCTTTATAGCCTCTGGAGGAAAACAGGAGAAAGATTTTGCTCAGACAACAAGCGCTTGTTTAAATTTTATCCAAGAAGCTCTGCTGAAGCACCAGTGGCAGCGAGCTGCAGAATACATGCACAGTTACCTTCAGGTTTTGGAAGATACGGATAGCAACAAAAGGCAGGGTGCACCCGAGGTAAGTGAAGTGTGAGTCCCCTGGAAGATAGCACAGAATCCTGGGAGTTTCTGCCTCTTGAACTCCACCCAGAACAGCTTTTGCAAGATCTCAAATTGAGTTTGTATCAAGACATTTTTTTTCATACTTCATTTTTCTATTATCATTTTAAGGAGACAAAAAATACTTTAACTCTGAATTCTCAGATTCCCAAATACTTATTCATTCATTTAAGTAATTCTTCCATCTTTCCCCATGTCCTTATGGTCCCCTTTCTATAGGATGGTTCCCATTTTCATGCAAACATGTCATTCTCTCTCCCACTTAATATCATCTCTTGACTTCTACTTCTTCCACAAGCTGTGCTCATTTCTCCCTTCTGCCTTTCAGCAGAACTCCTGGGAAGAGTTTATATATCTATTCGTTCCAACCCCTCTTCAGTTAGACTCCCCCACAAATCATCATTTCTACCAAATTGCCTTGTCAGGGTCAACAGTGATATCCACTTTGCTGAATCCAGTGGCTGATTTTCAGTACTTGTTTAACTTGATCATTACCAATATTAAGCATACCAGGTCATTCCCTTCTGTGTGATGAAGAAATAAACAGAATTCTTCGTCTGGCTTCCAGGACTCTGCACTCTCAGGTTTTTCTCCTACTGCACTGGCCATTCCTCGGTTTCCTTTTCTGATTGCTCTTTGTCTCCTTGGCCTTCTGACGTGGGAGTCCTTGAGAACTCCAATCTTTAGGTGTTATTGTTATCTGAACTCTCTTGATCTCATTCAGTTTCATAGCCTTTCAGTCTGTATACTGGTGATCCCCCATTGTGTATCGGGGGCTCTGACGTCTGTCAAGTCCAGATTGCTGTACCCAACATTCTATTCAACCTCACCTCTTAGTATCTAATACCAGCTAGTACGATATGTCGTATCATACTAGCAAATATAAACTGGTTCTTCTGATATTCCTTGTCCAGCCTAATTTTCCTTATCTCAGATCAGGGTTCCCTTATCTAATTTTGAGACCCAATCTGGAGTTGTTTTTTTTTTTCTCTTTTGCACCTCATATCCAAACCATCAGAAAATTCTGTGGGCTCTCCTTTGAAAACCTGCCCCCTGCAGTCTTGAGTACTTCTTACCACATCCTTTTTGCTGCTTCCTTGACTCAAACCCCCATCACCTCACTTAGATGACTGCTTACCCTCCTCTGCCTCCCAGTGTATTTTCAGCATAATAACCAGACTGAGCCTTAACAAAACAAAAAAAAAATAGCCTTATTTAAGAGACATTAAACACCATACAGTTTGCCCATTTAAATTGAACAATTCAGTGTGTTTTCATATATTCACAAGAGATGTGCAACTGTCACCACAATCTAAATTTAGAACATTTTTTGTCGCCCCCCCTCAAGAGAAACACTGTACCCACTTGTAGTCCCTCTTCTCCAGACCCTGCCCTTGGCAACCATTAATCTACTTTTTATTTTGGACATTTCAAATAAGTAGAATCATGTAATATATGGCTTTTTATGAATGAATTCTTTTACTGAACATAATGTGTTCAAGGCTTATTATACCATATTGTGGCATATTAGTTCTTCACTGATTTTTATTGCAAAATAATATTCCAGTGTAAGGCTTTATCTCATTTGATGAGATAAAACTGATACATCAGTTTTTAGACATTTGAGTAGTTTTTCTTTCTGTTACTATGAATAATGCTACTATGAACATTCATGTACAAGTTGTTTCCTCCCCCACCATGTACAAGTTTTTATATGGGTGTTTGTTGTAATTTCTCTTGAGTAAATATATCGAGGAGGAGGAGTATGCTGGGGCATATGATAAATATATGTAACCTCTTAAGGAACTGGTAGACTGTTTTCCGCATTGACTGCACTGTTTTACATTCCCACCAGCAACATACAAGGTTTCCAACATTTGTACATCCTCGCCCACAGTATTATTGTCTGTCTTCTTGATTACAGCCACCCTAGTGATTGTGACATGGTGTCTCGTTGTAGCTTTGATGGGCATTTTTCAAATGATTAATGATACAGCATAGTCCTTTTAAACCATGAGTCAAATCATGTCACTGCTCAGCTGAAAACCCTGCAGTGGCTTTCCTGTTTCACTCAGTAAGAGCCAGCGTCCTTTTGATCACCTGCAAGTTCTCCGTGCTTTGGTCATTCCCTTTCCCCTTTGGCCTCATCTCCTGTTACCATATAACTTACTTTTCTTCCCCAGCCTCACTGGCCTCCTTGCTCACCCCTTGAACAACCATACTTCTTCCTGATTGTCTTTGCTGTTTCTTTGGCTATCACTGTGGTCACCCTCCTTCACGTCATACTTGCAGTGGGGCCTCCCTTCACTATTTAAAGTTGCAACTGCACACCAACCCCCTTCACTTTCCAGCTGGCACCCCTGGTCTTCTGACTCTGCTTCATTGTTTTCCCCATAACACTTGCCAGTTTAATTATTGTATTTCTTTGTTATTGTCAGTCTCTCTACAAGAGAATGTAAATTCCACCAGGGCAGGGATCCAGAACAGTGCTTGGCATGTATTGTTAAATTTGTTTTGTAAAAGACAGTATATCCACAGATAACTTCACATGGATATCTCAAGTAGCTTTTACTATTAGAGTAACCATTGCATCAGTTAGATGTCTAATAGAACCAAAAAATATGAAAAAAAAATTTAACCATTGATTGAAAGTTTAGTTTATGGACTACAGTTAATCTAGATCTATAAAACATTGGACAAATTACAGCCCTTTTTTGTCCAGAGTTTGTTTTATAAATTAAATCAGTGGTTACCAGATGCTTGTTTGGGCTCTGTTTGAGTCACATAGAACCTTTGTTGAAAGTACAGATTCCTGCCCTCCACCAGAGTTTTA
The DNA here is from genome assembly GCF_000754665.1 of Bison bison bison. Lineage (NCBI taxonomy): Eukaryota > Metazoa > Chordata > Mammalia > Artiodactyla > Bovidae > Bison > Bison bison. The sequence goes on along the minus strand of NW_011494889.1, from coordinate 950,047 downwards.
CTGAGTTCAAGTCTGAATCCCTGGAATATTTGTTTTTAACTGGTGTCCCAGGTAATTCTTACATACATGTGGATTTAAGAACAACTGTGGTAGGATAATCTCCACATTTTATTTAAGCTTCAAAATACTGCAATTTGTTTATAAAAGAACCTCTGTCTCTTTCTGAGTATTATGATTATACTAAACCAATATTATACCAAACAACCAGTTTACTTTGAAGATCAGTATCACTGAAGTACTTTAAATGGAGTAAGAGAAGTAGAGATTTGCCCTCATGCAAAAGAAGAGCTGCAAGTACTGTCATCAAAGTTTTGGTGCTCTGGGGAGAAAATATTTTTATTAAAATTTATAATAAATAAAGCTGATGCAGATTCTTAAGTTGAAGCTCTAAAGATAGACCAACTATAGTCAATAGTTGTAGAACTTGATGAAATGTGAGGAAACATTGAGTCCATAGCTCTCGCTTGATACATAATGAGAGCAGTGAAGAAGCCAATATTAATGGAACCCGAGTTTTCTAACTTTAATGTTTTTCTCCTATACTAATTAAAAATGTTATCGTCAATATGTATCTTAACTGCTCACCTTCTTTAGACTTCTGGCTCAAAATGACACTGTTAATGACACCTGGTATTTTAATCAACAGGAAAAGCTTTTAATCACATAAAATGTAATAGTACTTCCATTGGGTGAAGTACAGTAAAATGTTGACAGTAGTGGTATCTATAAAAAGGAATTATAGGTTGTTTTTTAATGTTGTAATCAGAAGAAAATAGCTTCCTGAGACATTGGTTAAGGCAGGGGTTTTACAGTTTTGTTAGTAACTTCTGTTTTGACAGATTGTTTGGAGGCTTGGAAGTGAAATTCTTTATTATCATCCCAAAAGCAGCGTGGAGACTTTCAATACCTTTGCTGACCGGATGAAAAATATTGGCATCACAAATTACTTGAAGGTGAGAATGTAGGCTTTGTGAATTTACATCTGCAGCATTCTTTTTTTAAAATTGCTTGTCTCAGTGATAAGGTAGGTAAGAATGTAAAAAAGATGGGAAAGGGAGTAACACACCTGGGTCAGTAAGAGAAGCTGAAAGAAAAATTGCATTATGAGAGCCATTTACTTCTCCATTTCCTGTCGCCTACCACGTTGTGTGAGTGAAAATGTCTTCTCCTTGTGTATCTCTGGCTGCCACAACCGGTCCTTCAGAAATGGCATGTGTACTTCACTATGATAATGGACCAAATTCTAATATGTTTGCTTAAGTCAATTGAGCTCTCTAAGAATTGGTGCTTTTGGGAAAAAGGGAAAGAGTTAAACAAATTGGGAATTTGAATACTTGAGAAAAGTTTTTCAGCTTTGTTGAGATATAATCGACGTATGATTTAACTTTGTTTAGGGTATACAATGTGATAATTTGATAGCATGTATATATTGCCAAATGTTTACCACAATGAGGTTAGTTAACATCGCCATCCCCTCACATAATATCATTTTGTTGTTGCTGTGTTGAGAATGTTGAAGTTCTAGCCTTGTGGCAGCTTTCAAGTTAACAGTGCTATAGTCACCATACTGTACATTAGACCCTCAAACTTACTCATCGTATAATTGAAAGTTTGTGTCCCTTGACTACTCCAGCCCTCAGCCTGCTCTGTTTTTATGGGTTGGATGTTTTTAGATTCCACCTGAAAGTGAGATGAGAGAATATTACTTTTTTTGTATGACTTATTTCCCTAAGCATAATGCCCTCAAAGCTCATCCATGTTGCCACACATGCAAGGTTTCATTCTTTTGCATGAGTGAATAATACGCCATTGTATATATGTGTGTATACAATATTTTCCTTATCCATCCATCCATCATTGCTCACTTAGATTGCTTCCATGTCTTGGCTCTTGTGAATAGTGTTTCAGTGAACATGGAAGTGTGGATATCTCGTCCAGATAGAGATTTCAACTTTGGATATATATGCCAATGTGGATTGCTGGATCGTATATTAGATCTGTTTTTAATTTATTAGAGGAACCACCATACCACCATTCTCCATAGGGGCTAGACCACTTTACATTCCAAAGGGAATGTATACCAGCTGTGTACAACAGCTCCCTTTTCTGCACATCCTTAGCAACACTTGTTATTCCTCGTCTTTTGTTCTGTTTTCCTTTTGGTCGTGCTGGGTCTTTGTTGCTGTGTGGGCCCTCTCTCTTTGCGTGAACGGCAGCTGCTCCTCCTTGCCATGTGCGGGCTTCTCCTTGCGGGGCACAGGCTCTAGGTGCCTGGGCTTCAGTAGTTGCAGCACACAGTCTTTAGTTGCTCCGTGGCAGGTGGAATCTTTCCAGGATTCCACATGTGAATCATGGGATTCCACACAGGAATGAAACCTGTGTGCCCTGCATTGGAAGGCGGATTCCCATCCACTGTACCACCAGGGAAGTCCTCTCTTGTCTTTTTGATGCTAGCCATTCTAGCTCGTGTGAAGTGGGAGAATTCCTTGGCTATCCAGTGGTTAGGATGCAAAACTTTCACTATTGTGGCTCAGATTTAAATTATTTATTTATTTTCAATTGGAGGATAATTGCTTTGCAATATCGTGTTGGTTTCTGCCATACATCAACATGAATCAGCCCTAGGTATACATATGTCCCCTCTTTCTTGAACCTCCTCCTCCCACCTTTTTCTTTTTTCTTTTTTTTTAAATATTTATTTATTTGGCTGCACCAGGTCTTAGTCGCAACATACGAGACCTAGTTCCCTGACCAGGGATCAAACCCCGGCCCTCTGCGTTGGGAGCACGGAGTCTTAGCTACTGGACCACCAGAGAAGTCCCTCTTCTGCCCGTTTTTAATTGTAATATGTTTTTTGTTGTTCTTGCTATTGAGCTGTATGAGTTCTTTATAGATTTTAGGTATTTCTTATCAGATACATGATTTGAAAATGTTTTCTCCTGTTCAGTAGACTGCTTTTTCATTTTGTTGATGGTTTCCTGTGTTGTGCGGAAGCTTTTTGGTTTGTGCAGTCCCGCTTGCTTATTTTCACTTGTATTGCTTGTGCTTTTGGTGTCGTACCCCAGGAATTCACTGCCAAGACCAATATCAAGGACTTTTTTCCCTCTGTTTTCTTCTGAGAGCTTTAGTTTCAGATCTTACCTTTAAGTCCTTAATCCATTTTGAGTTAATTTTTGTGAGTGGTATAAATTAAGGGTCCAGTTTCATTCTTCTGCATATAAACGTCTATAGTTTCCCCAGCATCATTCATTGAAGAGACTAACCTTTGCCCTTTGAGTATTCTTGGCTCCTTTGTCAAATATTAGTTGACAATGTATGGATGGGCTTATTTCTGGACTCCCAATTCTGTTCCACTTGTCTGGTGTGTCTGTTTTGAATGCTATAGTTTGGTAATATAGATTGAAATAAGAAAGTGTGATACCTGCAGCATTGTTCCTTCTCAAGATTGTTTTGGCTATTCACGGTTTTTTTGTGAATGATACAATTTTTGCATCCAAATTTGAAGATTGTGTTTTCTATTTATGTGAAAAATAGCACTGGTATTTTGATAGGTATTGCATTGAATCTATAGATGGCTTTGGGTAGTACGGGTAGTGTGGACATTTTCACAGTAGTACAGACGTTTTCACAGTATTAACTCTTCTGATCCATGTGTGAAAATGTTTCATTGTTTCTCATGTTTAGGCGGAGTTTTATCCAAATTAAAGTGTCCTTTAATAAAAGTTTTATCCAAAAGAATTGACATCCTCCAAAATGTTATGATAATCTCCCTCTCTGTGTTATGTATTTGACTAAAAGCACTTTCTCAATCAAGTTTTTACATGCTTTTTAATTTTTTCCAGTACCTCTAAATAAAGTTTTGTTGGAACATTACCACACCCATTCATTTCCATATTGCCAGTAGCTACTTTTAGCCAGACAATGGCAGAGTCGAGCAGTTGTGACTGAGACCAATAGACCTGTGAAGCATAAATATTTACCCTCCTATTCTTGTTTTGTTTTTACTTGCCCTAGTTTTCAGATATTTTTAAATTGTTGCAAAATGTACATGATGTAAAGTGCGATATTCTAACCATCTTTAAGTGTATAATCCAGTGGCATTAATTATGTTTCCATTGTTGTGCAGCCGTCACCAGTATTGCCAAAATTTCTATCACCCCAAACAGAAACTCTGTATCCATTAAGCAGTAACGCCTGGTTCCCTCCTCCTCCCATCCCCTCATAACCTCTAATCTACTTTTTGTCTCTATAAATTTGGTTTTTCTAGGTATTTCGTATAAGTGGAAGCATATAATATTTGTCCTTTCATGTTTTGGTTATTTCACCTAGCATCATGTTTTCAAGATTTATCTGTGTTGTGGCATGTATCAGACCTCATCCCTTGTTACGGCTCAGTATAACTACAATATTCTGTTGTATGTATCTGTCACATTTTCTTATCTTTTCATCTCTTGTTAGGTTGTTTCCATCTTTTGGCTATTGTGAATAACACTTCAGTGAGTGCTGTCATACAGATACCTGTCTGAGTCTCTGCTTTCAGTTTCTTTGGATGTATACCTTTGAGTAGAATCGCTAGGTCATGTTTTATGGCATGTACACACATATACACATATTTGTTGTTGTTCAGGCACTAAGTTCTGTCCAACTCTTTGTGACCCCATAGAGTGTAGCACGCCAGGCTCCTCTGTCCTGCAGTATCTCCCGGAGTTTGCTCAAACTCACGTCCATTATTGAATCAGTGATGCAATCTAACCATCTCATCCTCTGTTGTCCCCTTCTCCTTTTGCCTTCCATCATTCCCAGCATCAGGGTCTTTTCCAATGAGTTGGTGGTTATATATGTGTATTATAAAAACATGTATGTATAGACATATAATTCTATGTTTAACCCGTTTAGGAATCACTAAACTGTTTTCCTTAGTGGCTGTAGCATTTTATATTCCTACTGCTTTCCAATTTGGAAAAAAGATTTCCCCTAGTTTAGGGTTCTTTACAGGTTTTATTAATTTAGGAAAAAATTTTGTTTCTCTTATGTGCCAGGTTCTCCCTTAGGATCTTATTTTCTGGTAGACCATGTACATTATAAGTAGAAACTAAACGGAGGCAGCGTATGGTTCCACTTAAGAACTTTCTCAGCGAACAGTTGGAGTAAGGGGATAGCCTGCCCTGGTGTTGTGTGCTTCTCTTCTTTCAGGGAGAAACTAGATAGCCGTTTAGGGAGGGAAGGTAGAGTTTTAACTAAATTATTGGTTAGCTCCTTCTAAGCTCATAGAATCTACTCAAGTGAAGTAAAGAAATCTGGGAGGAACTTTATTTCATACTCCAGAGTCTGAAGGTGGTAATTAGGATAGACAAAAGACATTTTTTAGTAACACTTTTAAAAACACCTGCTGCTGTTTTCCAGACAATCTGCTGGACATGGTTCTTGCAGTAAAGGGAGACAGGTATGTAAATGAAATAAATGGTTATGGTTGCCATGGTAGAAATGCAATTACAGTGAGAAGACAAAGTCGAAAATGGTTGGCTCTCTGGAATTGGAAAGAGCTAGGACTGAATGAGTTAGTGGAGTCGGGCAAAGAAGGGATGTGATGCTGGAGATGAGTCTGAAGAAGCTAGTGGGTATTCACTGTGCATACTGGAGAAAATTGTAGTCTAGCATGGAGGGGATAGTAAAGAGTCTGATACCTCTGTGTCTAATGTGTCTTTAAGTTAAGTTGCTCAGTCATGTCTGACTCTTTGCGACCCCGTGGACTGTAGCCTACCAGGCTCCTCCATCCATGGGATTCTCCAGGCAAGAATACTGGAGTGGGTTGCCATTTCCTTCTCCAGAGGATCTTCCCAACCCAGGGATCGAACCCAAGTCTCCCGCATTGCAGGCAGACGCTTTAACCTCTGAGCTACCAGGTTATTCTAAAAATCACATAGGTAGAAAGCAGGGGAAGTAAGCTGAGCTCTGTATGCCATCTCTATAGAGCTGAGATTTTTATTCTGTAGGCAGTGGGAACTGTTGAAGAATTTTACACAAATGACCAATGTGATTTCTTTGGTGGTCACATGGAAGATGGATTGTAGGGGGACAGACAGGAGATACGAGTTGAGAAATTATTACAATAGTTGAAGAGGAAGGTTTGAACTCTGACACTGTTCATATAATTAACTGTATTTCCCATTATTCTTCTCCTTAATGCTCTCCCTATTTGTATTGCTCTTTCTTTATGTAATTATTCTTTTTTTAATTTTTAATTGAAAAGTTGACATATAGTTGATGTATGGACTTCTCTGGTGGCTCAGTAGTAAAGAATCCTGCCAAGCAGGAGATGCAGGTTTGATCCCTGGGTTGGGAAGATCCCCTGGAGAAGGAAATGGCAACGCACTCCAGTATTCTTGCCTAGAGAATCCCATGGGCAGAGGAGACTGGTAGGCCCACAGTCCATTGGGTTGCAAAGAGTTGGACACGACTTAGTGACTAAACAACAACAATTTTTTTCATGCATCTTCTGCTAGATTGGAATTTTTGATCATGGGACAATGTTCCATTGTTTGTGTTCTCCCAAGGTCTTAGCCCAGCATGTATCATATATTTACTGAGTTTTTAAACTAATGGTTATCTAATGACCTGCATGACAGTGGGCTTTTCTTAATGTTGCAGATTTCCTTACAACATGCATTATACCTTCTGCATCATGGATTGCTTGAAGATGCGAACAGAATTCTCACCCAGGCAGAGACATGGCGATATGGTGAAAAGTCTTCTTCCCAGGAAGTGTTAGTCAACCTTATTCAGGCCTATAAAGGTCTTTTGCAGTATTATTCTTGGTATAAAAAGAAGATGGAATTGTCTAAACTCGGTGAGTAACTATGAGTGATGAGTGGTAAGACTGTCAGAGGGACAGAAGGAATCTTGACGAGTAATCTAATTCCCCTTCTTCCAAGCCTGGCTTTATATAGATAGTACAGAGAACAGAGATTGCTATGCTTGTAAAATTCTGCTTCATCCTTTAATCTCTGATATTTAAACAAAAGACTTTTCAGACATAAATTAGGTAATTCATAGGTTAAGTTCATGACCATTTTAGATTCGTTGCTTTTTTAAAATTTGTTTTTATTTTTGGTTGCACTGGTCTTCATTGCTGTGAGCAGGCTTTCTCTAGTTGCAGCAAGCAGGGGCTACTCTTCACTGCGGTGCATGGGCCTCTCATTGCAGTGGCTTCTCATTGCGGAGCCCGGAATCTAGGGTGCTGGGCTTCAGTACTTGTGGTGCTGTGGTTGGTAGCTGTGGCTCATGGACTCTAGAGCACAGGCTCAGTAGTTGTGGCACTTGGGCTAAGCGCTACAGCATGTGGAATCTTCTTGGACCAGGGTCCAAGGGGACTAAGAACCCGTGTCCCCTTCATTGGAAGGTGAATTCTTATCCACTGTGCCACCAGCAATAGTCCTAGATTCATTCATTTCTTAGAAACGTGATTTCCAGGAAAGGTTACACATTTTCATCCATGGGCATTATCGCATAGAAGAAGCATTTCTTCCTGTGTGTTTACAGTGGAGTTTAGTTTGTTTTGTAATGTTGTTTCTTAGGAAAACATGTTCAAAGACTAGGGCAAGATAAAGTTTTTCATTTCTGTACAAAGGTCATCACAGACAATTTTCTTGACTCACTGATCACCTCCAAAACTGACTATGTGTTCTCCTCAACTGCCTTCTCTTCCTCTTACTTGCAGTGGTGGTGATGTCCTCTCCTGTCTCTAAATTTGTGTTCTTTGAAGCTGTATGATTCTCTGCACCTTTTTACCCTCATAGAGTTTTTCTCCATAACTTTTCTAGGATTAACCTTTTTCTGTTTTCACCTCCTTCATCCAAATCCCAGTTCTGACATTTATCACTTCATTTATGTTAAGCTATGTTTCCTCAATATCCTTAATTGATAGTAGTATTTCCTTGGTCTCTGGGCGGGTGGGTTCACCAATCGCAAATTCCCTTCCTGTTTTCTGTCTCTAACCACCCCCAAGACACTTCTGAAATGCTGTCTTCATCATGATAACCTTGCGAGGCCTCTTGTGCATCCTCCTGCTCCAGTATGCCATCTGTCTTCAGGACTCGTTAGACCTCTCCTCCTTTTACTTTAAACCCAACATACCAGCTGCATGTTCAGCCTGTATCAATTGACTCTTCACCTTTTGCCTTTTTAATCATTCTAAGTTTTTTTCATGTGTGTTTTGTGTTATGTCTCCTTGTCTAGACTCATCAATCTTTTGAGGTCACATATCTGTATTTCTTTCGTTAACCTTGCTGAAGGACTTCCCTAGTGGCTCAGACAGTGAAGAATCTGCCTGCAGTGCGAGATACCCGGATTCAGTCCCTGGGTTGGTAAGATCCCTGGAGAAGGAAATGGCAACCCTCTCCAGTGTTCTTGCCTGAAGACTTCCATGGACAGAGAAGCCTGGCGGGCTACAGTCCATTGGGTCATAAAAATTTGGGCAGTACTGAGCAAGTAACACAACACAACAACACACCTTGCTGAAATGCCCACTGTAATGTTCTTTTTAAGACGGCTTGCTGATACTGATTTAGGTGAGTTTTAAAATCATTATTTCCTTTTCTTCTCACACACTTAGGTAGAACTCAAGCAAATACATGATGATTAAAGCAGTTGGAACATGAATTTATACCGTCACTTTCATGGTTAGATAATTCAGTACCTTCTGCAGCTGACAGTCTTCTGGAGCAACAAGAGATAAAGATGGGATGAAATGTGGAGATCTTTAGATTGTCTTTAACCTCACATAGCTATTTAATGGGGAAAAAAAACTAGGACTAGTTTTATATAACCAGACTTATGGAATGTAACATAGGAACGTGTGCTCAGAGTTGCCTTGAGCTTTTCCTTTCTGCTGTGGCCTGTGCTGGTTGGCTTTGATGCATTTGGTAGCTGGGAACCCCCTTCCATGGTAAATTCACACCCAATTTATATTTACTCAGGGATCTGCCTTTCTTTCTTACATTTTTTTTTTCTGATATCCATTTACACCTGCTTTCCAGTTACCATTTCATTTCCAAGTTCATATTGATATTTATGCAATAGATCCACTGGGAAGAGGATTCTAATCTATATATATCAGGTGAAAGGAGGCTACTATTTTGGCCAAAAAGAAGTATTGGAACCCAAAAGTGTTTTGTGCTTCTGTTTGTTTCAAAGGACAGATTTTCTTTTTAAACCTTTAAGATTGTGAAATATATCCTGAAGAAGTGTGTCAAACACATGTATGATAGAATGAATATTATAAAACAAACGTCCATGTAACTACACCCAGAGTAAGGAGCGCAGCATTACTGTCCCCCTGAAAGTTCTCCATATGTTCTTTCATGATCACATCTCCCATTCTGTCTCAAGGAAACCGCTGTCCTGACTTCAATGATAATTATGTTCAGAGCTCAGTCATGTCCAACTCTTTGTGACCCCGTGGACTGCAGCCCACCAGGCTCCTCTGTCCATGGAATTCTCCAGGCAAGAATACTGGAGTGGGTTGCCATTTCCTTCTTCCTGACCCAGGGATCAAACCCACATCTCTTGCGTCTCCTGCATTGCAGGTGGATTCTTTACCTCTGTGCTACCTAGGAAGCCCCTTAATGATAATAGCTCCTTTTTTTTTAAAGATACCTTTACCACTCAAGTATGCATTTATAGGGGCTTCCCAGGTGGCTGCAGTCCACAGGGTCACAAAGAGTCAGACAGGACTGAAGCGGCTGAGCACAGCACAGCGCGTGCATCTGTAAATGTAGTTTAGTTTTGCCTATATTTTAGTGTCATATTTGGATCCACACTGTACATATTTTGGGGGACATTGCATATTTTGTTCAACATTTAACATGTGATTGTATGGTTGAATTAGCTCTAGTTTTTTCTTTTTTGTTGTTGTGAAACAATATATTGTATGATATTCTTGCAATTTATTCCTTCTATATATTGATTGCTATTTAGGATGTTAATAGTTTGGGGATATTATAATTAACACTGCTTTGAAATTCTTGGGCGCAGATAGTGGTGCACATATGCATGTGTTTCTCAGAGTAGAATTGTTGTCACTAAGCATGTGTATCTTCAACTGTACTACATAATAGGCTAAAGTCTTTCCAAAGTGGTTATTAATTTATATCCCATTAGTAGTCTGTTTCACTTTCACTTTCATGCATTGGAGAAGGAAATGGCAACCCACTCCAGTACTCTTGCCAGGAGAGTCCCAGGTATGGGGGAGCCTGGTTGGCTTCCATCTATGGGGTCGCACAGAGTCGGACACGACTGAAGCGACTTAGCAGCAGCAGCAGTCTGTTTTGAGTTTTCTTTTGTCTGTTGTCTCTTCATCATTTATTATTATCAGGAGTTTTCATGTCATCCAATTTATTGTGTGGTATGGTAATCTCTCTTTTTTTTAAATAACAGCTTTATTGAGAATTGAGATATGATTCTTAATATGGTTCACCCACTTGTTGTCGTTATTCAGTCACTAAGTCCTGTCCGAGTCTTTGCAACCCCATGGACTACAGAAAGCCAGACTTCCCTGTCCCTCACTATCTCCTTGAGTTTGCTCAAACTCATGTTCATTGAGTCAGTGATGCCATACAGTCATCTCATCCTCTGTCATCCCCTTCTCCTCTTGCCCTTGGTTTTTTCCAGCATCAGGGTCTTTTCCAATGAGTCAGCTCTTTACATCAGGTGGCCAAAGGATTAGAGCTTCAGCTAAAGCACCGGTCCTTCCAATGAACATTCAAGGTTGATCTACTTGGACTCTCAAGAGTCTTCTCTACCACCACAGTTCGAAAGCATCAGTTCTTTGGTGCCCAGCCTTCTTTATGGTGCAACTCTCACATCCATACATGACTACTGGAAAAACCATGGCTTTGACCATGACCATATGGGCCTTTGTTGGCAAAGTGATGTCTCTGCATTTTAATACACGGTTAGGTTTGTCATAGCTATTCTTTCAAGGAGCAAGTGTCTTCTAATTTCATGGCATGCAGTCACCATCCAGATTGATTTTGGAACCCGAGAAAATGAAATTTGACACTGTTTCTACAGTCTCTCCATCTATTTGCCATGAAGTGATGGGGCTGGATGCCATCATCTTTGTGTTTTGAATGTTGAGCTTTAAGCCAGCTTTTTTTGCTCTCCTCTTTCACCTTCATCAAGAGGTTCTTTAGTTCCTTCACTTTCTGCCGTTAAAGTGGTGTCATCTGCATATCTGAGGTTGTTGATATTTCTCCTGACAATCTTGATTCCAGCTTGTGATTAATTCAACCTGACATTTTGCATAATGTGCTCTGCTTATAAGAAATAAGCAGGGTGACAATATACAGCCTTGATACACTCCTTTCCCAGTTTTGAACCAGTCCATTGGTCCATGCAGTTCTAACTGTTGCTTCTTGTCCTGCATACAGATTTCTCAGGGTAGAATACCTGCATACAGGTATTCTCAGGAATACCAGGTAGTCTGGTATTCCCATCTCATTAAGAATACTCCACAGTTTGTTGTGATCCACACAGTCAAAGGCTTTGGCATAGTCAGTGAAGCAGAAGTAGATGTTTTTTGGAATTCCCTTGCTTTTTTATGTTCCAGCATACGTTGGCAATTTGATCTCACTTAGAGTATAATAAATTCAGTGTTTTGTAATATATTCACAGTTGTTCATCCATTACCATCATCAATTTTAGAATAGTTTTGTTACCCCTGAAAGAAAGCCTGTCCCCCCATTAGCAGTTCCTCTTGACTCTTCCCCAGTTCCTGCATTGCAGTGCAACCTAGCAATCTACTTTCTGTCTCTGGATATCTGTTCTGCACAGTTCATACAAATGTAGTCCTGAAATATGTGGTCTTTTGTTACTGACTTCTTTCACTTAGTCTTTCACTTAGCCTAATGTTTTTAAAGATTCAACCACGTTGTAGCATGTAATGGCACTTAATTCCTTTTTATTTATTTATGTTCCATTGTATGGATATACCGCACTTAAGTATCCATTATCAGTTGGTGGACATTTGGGTTGTTTCCACTTTTTGGCAATTTTGAGTAAAATTGCTGTGAACTTTTGAGGGACCTCCATACTGTTTTTCAAAGTAGCTGTGCCATTTTCCATTCCCACCAGCAGTGTATGTGAAGGATACTGATTTCTTCGTGTCCTTCCCAACACTTGCCGTTATCTGTCTTCCAGTGGGTGTGAGGTGGTGTACTGTGGTTTTGATTTGCGTTTCCTTAGAGGCTAATAATGTTGAGCATCTTTTCATGTGCTTTTGGGCCATTCATATGTCTGGTTGGAGAAATTTGCATTCAGATTCTTTTCTCCTAGGAGGTTTTTAATTGAAGTACTTTTTTTTTTAATTATTGAGTTTTAGATCTTTATATATTCTAGGTCCAAGTCCTTTATCAGATAGGTGCAGGATTTGGAAATGTTTTATTCTGTGGATTACCTTTTTCATTTTCTTAATGGTGTTTTTGAGTCACAAAATGTTATAATTTTGATGAAGTTTAGTTTTTCTGCTTTTTCTTTTGTTGCTTATGCTTTTGGTATCACATCCAAGAAACCATTGCCTACTCCTGGGTCACAAAGATTTAGACTAATATTTTCTTCTAAGAGGTATGTAGTTTTACTCCTACATTTTGGTTTTTTGATTCGTTTTGAGTTAATTTTTGTATGTCATGTGAGGTAGATAGAGGTTCAACTTTGTCTTTTTACATGTGGATATTCAGTTGTTCCAGCACATTTATTTGAAAAGACTATTATTTTCCCACTGAATTGCCTTGGTACTCGTATCAAAACTCACTTACTCATATACGAAGTTTTGTTCATGACTCTAAATTCTCTTCCACTGATGTGTACACGTCCATTGTTGTTGTTAGTTGCTAAGTCATATCCAGTTCTTTGCGACGCCATGGTCTACAGCCCACCAGGCTTCTCTGTCCATGGTATTTCCCAGGCCAGAATACTGGAATGGGTTGCCATTTCCTTCTCTAGGGCAGTCTTCCTAGCAAAATCAAATCCATGTCTCTTGCGTTGGCAAATGGATTCTTTACTGCTGAGCCACCCTGGAAGTTCATGTTATGGATATACATATACCTATATCACACAGTCTTAGTTACTGGAGTTTTGTAGTGACTTTTGAGGTCACACTGTGAATCCTCCAAATTTTTAAAAAATGTTATTTTGGCTCTTCTTGGTCTTTTGCATTTCCATATGGATTATAGGAATAGCATGCCAATTTAAGCAAAAAAAAAAAAAACAGCTGGGATTTTGATAGAAGTTGCATTAAAATTATAAGTTAATAAGTCGTCTAATCTTTGATCATGGGATATGTTTCCATTTACTTAAGTCGTTTTTAATTTCCTTGAACAATACTTTTCAGATGTGATTTGTATCTCTTTTGTAAAACTTATAGCTAAGTTGTTTCTCGTTTTTGATGCTATTGTGCTATTGTAAATGGCATTATTTTCCTGATTTCATTTTTGGATGATTTGTTTATTTTTGTATGTTGATTTTATATTATACAAGTATGAATTCATTAATTCTAATAAATTTTTAGTGGATTCTTAGGATTTTCTATGTGGAAGATCGTGTCATCTTCAAGTAGAGATAGTTTTAATTCTTCCTTTCTAATCTGAACATTGTTTATATCATCTTCTTGCTGAATTGCCTGGCCAGAACCTCCATGAGAGTGTTGAACAGAAGTGGCAGGAGAGGAATTCTCCCTTGCATGCAGTTTTTCACCATGAATTCTGATACTACTTGTGAGTTTTTCACAAGATGCTCTTTATCAGATTAAAGAAATTCCTTCTATTCCTAGATATTGTGTGTTTTTATCATGAAAAGTTACTGAATTTTATCAAATGCTTTTTCTGCAACAGTAGGGATGATTATGAGGTTTTTGTCATTATTCTGTTGATTTGGAATATTGTATTAATTGATTTCAAATGCTAAACAACCTTGCATCCCTGGAATAAATCCCACTTTATATGTTGCTAGGTTCAGTTTCCTAGTAGTTTGTTAAGAATTTGTACATCTGTATAAGAGGTGTTGGTCTGTAATTTTCTTGTGTTGTTATTGTCTGATTTTGGTCTTAGGGTAATACTGATCTCATAGGGTAAGTTGGGAAGTGTTCTCTCTGTCATTTTTGGGGAGATAGTTTGTAAAGAATTACTACTCTTCTTTGAATTAGTACTCTTCTTTGTTAGAATTCACCAGTGAAGCCATTACAGTCTAAGCTTTTCTTATGTGTAGTTTATCAATTACTGATTCTGCGTGAGTCTCCAGTACTGACTGCTTTAAAAAATCTTTTGTCTTTGGGCAGATAAAGATGATTATGCTTACAACACAGCATCCCAGAATATGCTTAACCACAGCTGGAAGACGTCTATAAACCTTTGCACATTGATTCAAATTCCTGGAGTTTGGGACCCTTTTGTGAAGAGTTATATAGAGGTAAGTAGACTTTTCTTAAGTTTTTATTAGTTTCATTTTAAGCTTAATCTTTATACATCAGAAGGCAAATAATGGAGAAAATTATTTTTTAAACAGTAGGATGCCCTTTTTTGGTCTGAATAATTTTTGCTATTTTCCTACTATACAGTAACAACTGTGTTTATTTTCACCACTGGATAACCTGTCGTGGCCAAATGCAGTCACCCCTCAGTACCCTTGGACACCGAAATCCCTTATATAAAATGGTGTAGTATTTGTATGTAACCTACGCACATCCTCTTGTATACTTTAAATCATCTCTGGGTTACTCTTAATACTTAACACAATGTGAATGCTGTGTAAGTAGTTGCCTTTGTGCAGCACATTCAAGTTTTGCATTCTGGAACTTTCTGGAAATTTTCTTTTTCCGAATATTTTCAGTCTGTGGTTGGTTGAAGCCTAAGATGCAAAACCCAAGGATGCAGGGCTCATGGATGGTGCAAGGGTGATGGTTTATTTATTTATAAATAATAGCACAATAGTTGTAAATGTCAATTCTGTATTGTTCTGATTGAGCTTAAAAGAAAAGCAGAAAGATCTATTATGATATGGTGGGATCAAGAAGGGAAGGGGGCAAAAATCTGAAACTAGGTCACAATATGTGAAATGAAGAAGAATGGCTCTTAGAAGTTCTTAAGGACATCGTATTGTCTTAGAGTTATTGTGAAAGGACAGAGGACTAGGAATATATCATCAAAATACTTTGCTTTTTGAAAGTTTCATTAGTGGTAAAGTGAGAATTATGTTGTCAGAAGATAATCTCTGAAACTGTATGCCAGTGAATCTGGAAACTCCTGTGTCAGGATGGGAAAGAATGAAAGGAAAGGAATTATAATTCCTGTGCTCTCCTTTTGTGGCTGGAGTATGTAGGGCACTGAGGTTAGTGGCATCATATGGTCTTTTTTGGTCCTTAGTTTGCCCTACTTTGAAGCCTTTATTTCTCACAGGAACAGTTCTTATGTTGAAGTTGCTATATTTTTCAGTAACAAAATATGACAAGGGAAAATTGGGAAACCGTGTAGGCCTTTGATGTGATCTTCTCTATTCCACGGAGGTTGTAACATACACTGATGGAAGCAAAAGCTAGCATCACTATTGTTCCCTATACAATAAATGCTGTTTTTCAGGTGTGTGATATTTTGTGCTCATCAGTAAAGTTGTACATGATGTTTCATATAGGTATCTTACGGGATTTACCTAAGATATCATCACTTATTTTATATAGATGCTGGAATTCTACGGGGATCAAGATGGCGCCCGAGAGGTGCTTAACAATTACGCCTATGATGAAAAGTTCCCATCAAATCCAAACGCTCATGTCTACTTATACAACTTTCTAAAGAGAGAGAAGGCACCAAGAGAGAAACTGATAAGTGTGCTTAAGGTAGGGAATTCTTAGGTCAGTGTTTGAACAGGGTTGGGAATCAAATACTTTTAAGACATTCTTAGGTCACTACTTTCCAACTTTCATGTTCTAGCACCCAGAGAATGAATGGATGATACACTGAGATAAAGACAGGAGGCTGTGGGCTTCAGGCAGATCCTCCTCTCATCAACTACTATTCCCCTATCCTCTGCCCAAGTGAGACTGAGGGGAGAGGATCAATATTACAGAAACCCTTTGTCACTCTGGTTGGAAAGTTTTGCATTGCTGTTGTTTTTTTTCAATTAACTTATTTATTTTTTGGCTGTGCTGGGTCTTTGTTGCTGTGTGTGGGCTTTATCTAGCTGCAGCGAGTAGGGGCTACTCTCTTATTGTGGAGTGTGGGCTCTAGGGACATTGGCTTCAGTAGTGTTGGCGCCTGGGCTCTTTGAGTGCAGGCTCAGTAGTTATGGTGCATGGGCTTAGTTGCTCCACAGCATGTGGAACCTTCCCAGACCGGGGATCGAACCTGTGTCCCCTGCATTGGCAGATTTCTTAACCGCTGGACCACCAGGGAAGTTCCTTGACTTTTGAATACCCTTTATATAGTACATTCCTCAAACAGTCTTCCAAAATAACTAGCTTTGCTGTTTTGTTTTCTATATTTTGTGACCTTTTGTGATCAGTAAATATCTGTGTGATATTCTTTTTCCTTATTTTCTCCTCAGTCCTGGTGCTGAAAAGAAAGTAAATTTTTCGAGTGTGGTCAACAGTATAAATATGGAGAAAAGAAAAAGTCTTTGTTTATCCACACTACCCACCCACCCAACCAGCTATCTTGTTTTTAGCAGGGATTTTTTTGTTTTAAATATCTTTGCATAGAATACATTTTTATACCAAAATTAAAACTGGATAAAAGCAAAAGTATCTTTTAAATCCTTGATTCATTTTCTGAGAGCATATTAGGTAGTAAGAATTTTATCTGAACATATACTAATGCCTTTAGAATGGGTAACAATTACAATATTACTCTTTCTTCCAGATTTTGTATCAGATTGTACCATCTCATAAACTGATGTTAGAATTCCATAGGTTACTGCGAAAATCAGGTAAGTAATTCTTATTTTCTGTCTCTTTGTGTAGACAAACTGTAGACTAGGGCTCAGCCAACTGTGGCCTTGGGCCCGATCCAACTCTTGCCTGTTTTTATAAATCAAGTTCTGTTGGAGCACAGCCATGCCCATTTATTTACATATCACCTGTCGCTGCTTTTGCCCTGCAACAGTAGAGTTGCATAGTTATGACAACCTGTAAGGCTTGCAAAACTTAAATGTTTAGTGTCTGCCCCTTTACAGAAAAAGTTTGCTGACCCGTGCTGTAGAGTATTAGGCAATGGTTGCAAAAGAAAAACGGCTTCTATTTGTATAATTCAGCTCATTTTAATCTTTACTGTTATTCAGCTCAGTATAGGAAAGAACATTTCTTCATAGGAGGAAATCTACTTAAGTCTATTAGGTACTGGGACTGCCTCTGTACCTCTCCTAATAGAAAAGAATATGTATGAAATGCCTCAGTAGGGTAGGTACTTTAAATAACATTCTGAGTAGCATAAACCCATACAGAAGTCAGACTCACCATCCTGCTTTGAGTAGCATGGACTAAGTTATTGAATTTTTCAGATTCATCACAGGAGCATATGTTGATCATAATGTGATCATGTGAATTGTTTTAAACTGTTAAACTTTAAGGCTTATGCTTCAGTGATATTTTGTCCATGGAATGTAATCTTTTAGCTTTGTACTATTCAGTGCTTTCTGTAAACTCTTAATGGTTTTGACCATCACAGACAAGGAAGAACACCATAAACTGGGATTGGAGGTGTTATTTGGAATTCTAGATTTTGCTGGATGCACTAAAAATATAACTGCTTGGAAATACTTGGCAAAATATCTCAAACAGACTCTAATGGGGTAAGTAAGAAACACATAGTGTTTATTACTAGATCAGCATAAATAGCACTTTATAAAATTTTAGCTAATATCTGTCAATTTTTAAAGTTCTTTATGTTTTTGGATTTCTTAAACTGTGTTTTTAGCTGTTTTCTTCTGAATACATCAGAAGACAGGAAATAGGAAACCACAAGTAAAACAAAAAATTCTATCAAGATTTTTTGTGCTATTAAAATAAATGCTGTCAGTTACCACTACTCTGCTAAGGGATAACTGTGTACTTTCTTATCGAAAATAAAGATTAAAAGGGGTCACTTCCTCTCGTGACGAGATTCTTTGTAAAGTGTTTTGTAATTTGTGTCATCTGCTTGTAAGATCACATAGAAAGCAGCTTTTCTCCCAGCTGTTTTCAGTGGATTTTTTTTAGGACCTTTTAAAATCATCTTGGTTATTCATTCAACAGGTATTTATGGAGTCCCTTGTGAGCTGAGTATCTGAAACTATACCTCTGATCATAGTAATCATCAGTGCCACATGTCGAATATAAGAAAAGAAGTGGCCCTTGTCATTTTTACCTTGTCCATGAAAATAAAGGATATCACGACATGAAAGTTTCATTGAGTTATTATATCCATTTTAGTTTATTAGGAAATTAATTATCAGTGGGCACTTGCTTCAGGCTTCAGACCTGACTTGACCTTAGAGATAGAATAGTCCTGATCATGAAGTGTTTTTAGTGTGATATGTTGGTGTGTTCAGTGTAAGCCACTTTCCAAATCTCAGTCTACACCCCTACTAACCATAAGGTTCTTGAAGGCAGAGAAGTTTTGCCCACAAGGACAAATAGGTGCTAAATAAGTCAATTAAATTGTTGATGAACACTTAGCATTGCCTGGATTAGGCTGTCAAACCCATGTGTTCATGTAAATATACAATAATGGCATCTCAATTTGGATAGTAATTCTTTGTAGCCTATAAAATTTAAGCTTTTAAAGGAACTTTTAAAGTAATGAATAATAATAGCTAACATTTATTGAAACTTTACTTTGTACTGGACAGCAGGCAAAGAGTTTATAACACCTGCCAGACTGTGGGCCAGTTTAACCCTAATAACAGGGCTGTGAGATGCGTGCCATTTGTGTACCCAAGGACCCTGGGCTCAGAGAGGTTAAGCAACTTGCACAGGACCACACAGATAATAAATGGAAGATGCGGGATTTGAATCTGAGACTTGACCTCAGAGTCTATGCTGGTAACCACTGTGCTGTGCTCAACTGGCTATTTCAGTAGATGGAGAATGGGACGTGGAGATCAAAGAAGTCTCAAAAGGATTTGCTTTCATGTATGTTCTGTGCCATGGCTGTACCCAGAAGCTAGTTTCAGAACATCTGGTTTGTCATCTTTCCATGGACCCGACTGAAGTTCACATCCTGACCGTATAGGTCTGTTGCCATCACTGACCTTCGCTTTTGACATTTTTCTTTTCCAGGAGTCATCTTGCCTGGGTTCAAGAAGAGTGGAACTCCAGGAAAAGCTGGTGGCCAAGCTTTCACTTCAGCTACTTTTGGGCAAAAAGCAATTGGAAGGATGATAAAACTTTGGCTTGTGAGAAAGCTTTGGTAGCTGGGTTATTGTTAGGAAAAGGTACATGTTTTGTTTTCTTTTTATCTAGCCATAGCTTTTAGGCAATTTTGAAATTACAGTGTGGGCATTCATGTTGGAGAAATAACTGATGAATAGAAAAATGAATCTTGAGTTGGGAGGGCCAGTGATCTGTTGGTCGGGAATTTCCATGGATTAGAAACAGTGATTTCAAACTGTTGTTGTTTTTTATACTCTTGATTTGAGTATATTTTAAGGGCCATTAAGATAAAGGATGCAGACTGTTTTCACAATAACCATTTGGCTGTGCTATAAAGTTGACTGAGATTGTCTATAAGAAATAGAAAAATATTCTTTATTGATTTCATTTTTAAATGACACTTTTATGTTCTATTAACTTCCCTGTTCCTGTAACAATGAGTCATTTCTCCCCTTACAAAAAGAAAAACATACCTCCTATTAACTTACCTAAAAATTTTCTTAAAGGGAAATTGATCTTTTCTTTGGGGAGTATCTTGGCTGTTAAAACTCTTACCTGCTTTCTCCCACTGAAATATGGAAAGGTAGCCAGTACTGAAATGAGACTTGTCCATCTTGTCCAGAGATGAAGAAAGGAACCTCACGGTGGCCACAGTGAGCACTGTGTGGCCAGGGAATTTAAAGTGCTCTAAAGAGATTCTTCAGGTCAGTTTAGATATAGTTTGTGCTAATTCGGAATTAGTATTCTCAGTTAATGTTTCAGATGGTTACTAAGATTAACCAGATGCTGATTTTGTGGGAAGAAAGGGGTTAATAAACATGAGAGTAATTTTAAAAATTTCTCCCTAATATACTGACGACAAGACACAAAAATGTGATTTGGACTGTGATTTCTAGTACAGATATCAGAATGTACCTGTGTTTGAGCGGGGTCTGAAGACCTGGGTTAACTTTCCAATTCTGTCCCTTACTCGCTGCATCACTTAGGCCAAGCAGGTAGCCTTTGGGAGCCTTCTGTGTGAGACGGGCAGTGTAACAGCTGCCTGATTTGCTTACAGGATTGTTGTAAGCATCACGCAAAGCTCATGTTAAAGTGCTGCGTAAGTTCTGAAGTATCAGGCATATCAGGCATAAAGTGCCTGAGAGTGGGCTCACTGCTTCTTTTTTCAGGATGTTAGTGTGGGGGTTAAGTCAGTCTATCGGGAACTGAGCTGGGTTTTGTTCTTGGTCTGGTTACCCTCATTACACCCTGGATTTGAATTCTCGCCGTCATCTGCCTTTGCTCTGTGCTCGGAGCAGGGTGTAGGGGCTGCCCTTCCTCCCATGCTCCACTCAAGGCGACCAGGCCCACTTCTCCTTGGAGGGGCCTTTCCTTCCTGGCCGTCCAGGCTGCTCGGCTGTCATGTGACTTCAGCTCAGGTGGGCTTGAAGTTAGGAGATTGTAGTTTATTTGGCTTTTTCTCTTTGTTACAATGGGAGCAAAGTTCTTTCCAGTTTTCTGTATTCTAGACAGAAGCAGAAATCTGTACTTTGTTTTTGCTAAAGTGGCAGATACATTTAGAAGCACAAATTATTAACATTGCATATACCACTGCTTCCCAGCTAACAAAATATTAGCAAGTCTCACATACTATTTTCAGGGGTAATAAACTAATTACTCTAGGTACAATATATATCCTAGGAATTTCCAGGAAAGATGAATAGAGGCAAGCTGAGACTGTAATAATGCTAATTTTTTATACGTGATTTATGGTCTCATTTATTAAATAGAAAATCCCTTATAATACCCAGCTTACATTTTTCTTACAGGAATTTGACTCATGTCTCTCAGATACTTAACTAGCGATCCTCTTAGCACTGTAAGAGTATGAAAAGCAGATAGAAGGTCTGATGAGCACCTTTGGCAGAACTCCTTGATCACCTCTGGCTGCCTGCTAGATGGTGGGAATGAGAGATAATTTTTGATCTCTTCTAACCTAGAATTTGTCTGTCCTAGTTCTTCACATCAAGGTTTTCTACAGAGGACTTTCTAATTGTTACAGATACCTCTGTGACTGTTTGACCAAGTTGTCATTGAGAAGGAAGCTATTGTAGTTTGCTTCTGGAGAAGGCGTATTTAATACATGAACGTGATATGCATGGGCTTCCGTGGTAGCTCCTGCAATGCAGAAGACCCCAGTTCAATTCCTGGTTTGGGAAGTTCCCCTGAAGAAGGGATAGGCTACCCACTCTAGTATTTTGGGGCCTCCCTGGTGGCTCAGATGGTAAAGAATCTGCCTGCAATGTCGGGAGACCTGGGTTCCATCCCTGGGTTGGGAAGGTCCCCTGGAGGAGGGCATGGCAACCCCCTCCAGTATTCTTGCCTGGAGAATCCTCATGGACAGAGGAGCCTGGCAGGCTGCAGTCCATGGGTTCACAAGGAGTCAGACAAGACTAAGCAGAGCACAGTATAATATGCGTCTCACCTTAACTAAGGTTCGGGAGGGAAGGTAGAAAACAAGCTAAAGTATAAGTTTTAATCATGATGGATCAGAAGTATTTTTGTAGGTAGGAAGCAGTCCATTTCACTGGTGACAGTGCTGAGAATGAGCTTAGACATATGTCCATGCTGCTGCTGCTGCTGCTAAGTCGCTTCACTCGTGTCTGACTCTGTGCAACCCTAAAGACAGCAGCCCACCAGGCTCCTCCGTCCCTGGGATTCTCCAGGCAAGAACACTGGAGTGGGTTGCCATTTCCTTCTCCAATGCATGAAAGTGAAAAGTGAAAGTGAAGTCGCTCAGTCGTGTCTGACCCTCA
>NW_011494889.1:920662-927759 GCF_000754665.1 Bison bison bison | reverse complement strand
TGAAAAGTGAAAGTGAAGTCGCTCAGTCGTGTCTGACCCTCAGCGACCCCATGGACTGCAGCCTTCCAGGCTCCTCTGTCCATGGGATTTTCCAGGCAGGAGTACTGGAGTGGGGTGCCATTGCCTTCTCCGAGACATACATCCATAGATAATACAAATCCATCTGTTTATATAATCATCAGTGTGCCAGAGTTGAAGTAGAATTTTTACAATGTAGAAAAGCACTTGAAGAATTTGGTAAGTATTAAAACTTTTTGTTTATTTTGCCTTGATTTTTTTTTTTTTAGGTTGTAAATATTTTCGGTATATTTCAAAGCAAGATCATCAAGCATTAAAGAAGAAAATGAAGCAGATGAAGAAATCAGTGAAAAAATACAGCATTGTAAATTCAGGACTCTGATACTGAATTTTAGTTATTTCAGATTTGTAGCTACAGAGTAGTAATTCAGTGATAGTTTTAAGTGTATTTTATTTTGTATTTTAAGAAAGTAGTTTATTTGACTACAAAAGGTTTATTTGTATATTTTTTTATATATTTTTTTACTAACAGTTATAGCTAGAGGAAGAGTCTCATTTGTTCTTTGTAAATACATTTTTCCCTTTTGTACTGTTAAATGTAACATTAAGGAATAATCTTCAAATAAAAATATATTTGTTTAAGAATATAGCGCTACAGCAGTTATTGCAGTTTGCAGCTAATTTGCTTCTGACAATCGTGTAATGAAATACAACTTGTGGGACTATTAAATGAACTTGTGTTCTTTTAGATGTTAATTGGGGCTTCCCTGATGGCTCAGAGGTTAAAGCATCTGCCTGCAATGCAATGATCCACATTAGGTTTAATACCATGAAGAATATATTGGTGATCAGTTCTGTTGAGGAAAGAAGAATTTAGAAAAGGACTCCTCCCCTTTCTCTTTTGGTAATGAGACATGGCAGTGTGGGGTTAAGTGAGCTCTGGTAGAGAGGGACCTTTGCCGCTAGAGGACATTTGGGTAGAGAGGGTAGAAGGCCTGCTTGTTTCCAGCTGGCACTGGCCTAACTTTAAAGGACTCCAGTTGTGTTGGTCCACTTGTGTGCCTGGCAGGGCCGGCAAAGACTTGCTCCAGAACTCCTGTGTCCCTCTCCTTTCTCCCAGAGACCAGGCTGCAGCAGTGGATGGCTGGACAGTGGAGAAGTAGTGTCTGAGTGTTATATAGGAAGCCCAATGGGGAAGCTTTGCTCAGATGCCAAGAACAACTTTCCCGGAATATGAGTGAATTTCATAACATGTTGTAGTAACCGTTGGAGTAAGTGCTTCTTCAAAACTGTCTTGGCTCAGATACATTTACTGTTCAGATAACTAGTATTTGAGTTCCTTGAAGGCTCCCTAACTTCAGAGCAAGTCCAGTATTCAGATGGCAAACCACACATTTCCCCCATTGGCTTATGTGTGATCATATACTCAGAGTCCTGTTTTCTGCTGCTATTTCCTCACTAAGCTTGAAAGCGAAAGTATTAGTCTCTCAATTGTGTCTGACTCTTTGTGACCCTATAGACTGTAGCCCACCAGGCTCTTCTGTCTATGGGGTTTCCCAGGCAAGAATACTGGAATGGGTTGCCATTTCCTTCTCCAGGGGCTCTTCCTGACCCAGGGATTGAACCCCGGCTCTCCTGCATTGCAGACAGATTTCTTTACCATCTAAGCCACCATGGAAGCCCACTATTGGCTTATATTCTTACTAATTTCAAACCTTCTGTGAGAAAACCAGCAGGTAAATTACGCTTTGTCAATAATTTAACTTGATATCTTATATTTCATAAATAAATGACCCATCAACGAACAACTACCCAACCTTATACTATTTATGTGAGACAAGCAGATGCCCAACAGAACCAAAGTAAAGCAAGTGAAAGCTACCAGTGACCAGGATTGGCTTTACCACTGGGAGTCCATGCTTGGGTGGTACGGAAGTTCCATATAAGATTAACCCTATAGGGATGTCCACATCCCATCTATTCCCTGATACCTTTAGTCAAAAGCTCTCAAATAGGATTTATGAATTCTCCTCATCTCTAGCAGGACGGAGGTGAGGATGAAAGAGAAATGAGTACATATGGTTATCAAAAGTTTGTATCTAATTATGCAATGAGAGCAGTGTGAATCAACTGAAAATTTCTTAAGTGCACTAAAAGCCAGTTTCATAAATAATAACGGCTAAAGTTTATCAAGCACTTTGGGCTTCACATTTCATCATCTCATTACTGCAATCCTACGAACTATCCCCTATCTTACCAAGAAAGAAAGTAGGGTAGTCAGAGATTAAATAACTCACCCAAGGTCACAGCTGGTAGGTGTTGGCATCAGGACTCTTAACTCAATCAGTGTAGTTCCAAAGATTCAGAGACTCTCTGTGGTATGTGTACCGCCTCCCAGGTTAGTCAGTGTTTATAACCTGCAGAGCCCTGAGCTAGGGATCAGGGCAAAGAATACAGGGAAGCCATCGCCTTTCCCCTCTCCTGGGCATGGAGGGTTCCCTCTCTGTGTCCTCACCAATCCCTCCCCTGCAGCCTCTTGTCAAATTGTCAAATCACTGCATTGTTTAATGATCTTTGTACATCTGTCTTTCTTAGTAGTATATTATCCGGGCTTCCCTGGTGGTTCAGATGGTAAAGAATCCACCTGCAATGCAGGAGACCTGGGTTTCATCCTTGGGTGCGGAAGATCCCCTGGAGAAGGGAATGGTAACCCACTCCAGTATTCTTGCCTGGGAAATCCCATGGACAGAGAAGCCTGGCAGACTACAGTCCAGGGGTTGCAAAGGGTTGGACATGACTGAGCGATTAACATTAATGATCTCCATATCACCAACACCTAACAGAATTTCTGGCTTATTAAATATTGAACAGAACTGAATGAAAACTTAAACAGAAGTTATTGACTGACTGTGCCTATCCCATAGGCAGTAATATTTTGGTGAATTTCTGCCAAGTGCAGACCTCAAGAGGCTTGCAATCCTCTTGAATTGGTTCAATAGGTTTGAATCCTGGGCTTATCATAAGCTTTCACAGTTTCTTTACCTATAGAATAGAGACAAGTAAGATTATTGCTATATTAAAAAAAAAAAAAGCTTTTATACATCATGATGGAGTGAGTGATATCTGGGCTATAACTTGGAACACCTAAATTTTCATGCCATCTTTTTCCTTCACCTAAAGCATGACTCTTAAGTGTTTTCATGGAATCTGAGACTGAAGTCACTTGTCTGTACATTGGTAGTGGAATATCTGCCCTGTTTAACTAATAGAGTTATTGTGAAGATCACCTGAGATGAAGTGAGAAAATGCTTCATACACTATAATACAAATAAGAGTTATTAATACTTTCCCTAAGCTCAAACACACCTGCTCATTTTCA
Organism: Bison bison bison; assembly: GCF_000754665.1. Taxonomy (NCBI): domain Eukaryota; kingdom Metazoa; phylum Chordata; class Mammalia; order Artiodactyla; family Bovidae; genus Bison; species Bison bison. The sequence continues at coordinate 924,362 of NW_011494889.1, read as the reverse complement.
GATTGTTAGAGAAGGCAGATGCCAGAGAAAGCAGTAAACGTTGTATGAGAGGTTACTGAGCTGGAGCATTGCTTTTTATGTTGTTTCTATTCTATTCCATGACCTGATTCTAAGATAAACACCAGATTCTTAACATCATTTTTAAAAGGCACTTGTCTTATGAAACATTGTGTGCATGCCAGTGTATGGGTGCATATATATATTTTATATATATAAAATGATATATTGAAATCCTAACCCTCAGTTCCTCAGAATGTGACTTTATTTGGAGATCAGGTCTTTACGGAGGTAATCAAGTTAAAAATAGGATCATTAAAGTGAGCTCTAATCTGACCGACGTCTTTATGAAAAAGGGAAATTTGGACACAGACATGCACAGAGAAAGAAAGTCATCTGAACACAATGACAGAAATCAGGGTGATGTATCTATAAAGAATGCAGAACACTGCTGGTAAACCCTGAAACGCTAGGGGAGGGGCGAGGGCCAGATTCTCCCTCCTGTCCCTTAGTGGGAACCCACCTTGCCTACACCTCGATCTCAGACTTCCAGCCTCCTGAGCTGTGAAACAATAAATACTTGTTGAAGACTCCAGTTTGTGGTACTTTGTTATAGCAGCCCTAGCAAACGAATACAGTAATTTTTAGAAAAATACCATGTTTGCTTCAAAAGTGAGAGCTAAAGTGGTTTCAGATACTCCGTCTGGGCCCAGCTGTGATTCCAGGTTTATCTCCTAGGCTTACCTCACGGTCAGAAACTGTTGTCCACTCTTCCCCACCTGTACCTTCAATACCCTGCTCAACCTTCTTTATGATTTTTTTCTTCATTCCCTTGAGCCTGATGTCATCTCTTCCTCCTTGAATCCACTAACAAACTGCTTATTATCTCAATATAATGTCCCTTGTATTATTTAGACATTTATTTTAATGTTTCCTCTCAGAGCATAAACTTCTTGAAAAAGTTTAGTTCACGCATCAGTTTTCAGTTTAACATACCTCTTCCAGTATAATCCTTTGCACATAATCATAAAAACCTACCGAATTGACACTGAGACATCTGTTATAAAATTAATTACTGCATCATTATTACATAACCAAACGTATCGTGTAATTATATTTAAAATATTATGCAGTCCCACCTGAAACACTGCATATTTTAATAGTCAGAAATTCATGCTGTCGTTACTTCTGATGGGACCTGGAAACCAATATCTCCCTGCTAATTTTATAATCACTGCCCCAAACAGTAAGATCTGACTTGAACTTACATAGATTTGTGTTTAATTATGTATAAGTTTTTTAGTACTTAGCCATAATTATGTAAATAGAAACATTAAAATTATTTTCCAAAAAGGAGGCATTCCTTTGGACTCAATTTTTTTTTTCCTGGCGAAAGGGAAACTGACCCAAACGTCAGTAAAGAATCAAAAAGTACTCCTAGGCCCTACATGGAACGAGAGAATGCATTCATTCTCATGCATTACAGGGCAGCTGGTCACCTCCCATTTCTGAGAAGGTCTCAGGGCTGTGAATTCACTGGCTGAGGTTGGTCCAAGAGCAGTTCCTCCCGCCCAAGGCTTCCCAAGCGATGACATTATCTGACCTTTGAGCAAACAAGCCTGTGGAATCAGCACAGTTGCAATGAATAACAGATGTTGTGTTATGTATGTTTTGAAAAGCGACATTCAACAAAGTATGATATTGAGCCATACCCATGGGAGAGCAGGGCTGTGCTGGGGAGTCATTCTAATGAGTCCCTCTTCTTGCCTTTTCTCATAGTTATAAAAACATAGTTTAAAAGCTACTCTGGGCTTTCATAAGCCAAAGCATCATGAGCACAGACTTGGCTAGACTGAGGCTCAGTGTCCCTTCTTGGTGATGCTCTGGCAAAGGCTCTTGGTGCTGAAGAGGGTGCCAGGTGGGGAGCCCTCCTCCATCCAGAAGAATCTTTGACTTCCATCTGCATTTCAGAGGGCAGTGTTTGCCAGTAAGGACATTTCAGGGTGGAGTGAACTTGTGGAAAAACCCAAAGGAAAGTGAGCTCAGGTACCAAATGTCTCCTGTGAGCCTGAGCTACTCCTGTTCATGCCTCCATTTGGGGTTGAGTTTGGGATTCTGTGTACTTCATCACACATCCAAGAAATATTTATCAAAGGACCATTATGTGCAAGGGACATATATAAAGCAAAACATGCTTGGTCGCATCTGGCTCTTTCTGACCCCATGGACTGTAGCTCGCCAGACTCCTCCATCCATGGAAATCTCCAGGCAACAACGCTGGGCTGGATTGCCATTTCCTACTCTGATAAAGCAAAATGTGTATTAGTATTCATCAGTGCTAATGTTGAAACACATGCTAAGTGAGGAGGGCTCTCCCCCCAAAAATACAGATTTGGCAAAAATAACCCAGACGTTCTGTGCTTCCTGATGAAACCACCCCAGATAGTCCTTGCTGATGCCTTGTTTACATTAGGTGTGAACCTCTCCTTTTCCTTCACCATCTCCTCTTTTTTTTCAATTTTATTGAGCTATAGAACTATTATGTTTAAGGTGTACAGCATAATAATTGGACTTCCATACATCATGAAATGATGCCCATGATAAATTCAGTGATGATCCATCATCTCATATAGATACAAAGTTAAATAGAAAAAAATTTTTTTCTTGTGATGAGAACTCTAGGATTGACTCTTTGGACAACTTTCGTATAAAACATATAGGTGTTAATGATATTTATCATATTGTACATTACATCCCTAGTATTTGTCTTATAAGGAGGAAGTTTGTACCTTTTGACTGTCTTTATCCAATTCCTCATCCCCCCATAACCATAAATCTAATCTCTTTTTCTGTGAGTTTGTTTTTGAAGTATATTGATCTACATACAACACTATGTCAGTTCCTGTTACATAACATAATGATTCAATACTTATATACATTCCGAAATGATCACCATGGTAGTTATGACTCACCATCTCCTCTTGATTCGTGAAATGTCCTGTCTTCCTACCCCTCAGAATACACACCTTTCTGGGTCTCAGGAACTGCAGGGCCCCGCTGCCTGCCCCACCCGGCCTCCGTCTTCCCAGATCCACACCCGAGCTCCCTGTGTTGCTGTTGGCACGAAAGGCACACTGGAACACCGCCTTCCAACGTGCTGTCCAGGACCGTGTACTGTGTGCTGTTCTCCTTGGAGATCCTGACTGCTCAGCTTGGGAACGGGGCTGTAAACAAAGTGGGAATTTCCCATAGGAATTCTTTGCAGTTTTAATAAACTCAGTTCATCTGCCTTGGACATCACTGTACCTTTCTGCTGGCACCTGGATAACTACACTCCCAGCGGGCTGTACCAGTTTCCTGTTTAGGGGACTGGAAGGGACTGGACGCTGCTCACCTCTTTCACAGGAGACAGCGGTCCAGCTTCCAGAAGGGACATGTTTCAGAAACCACCTTCAGAGGAGAGAAGAGAAGGAAGGAAGAAAAACACAGTGGGGGCGGGAGTGAGGGAACCAGCCCGAAGTAGGAAGCCAGCCTGAGCACGCAGTAGCCAGAGTGTCCCCAGGGCAAGATGCTCAGAAGGTCCATTCCCAGGGGTGGTTGGAGTCGGTGGACCCCCTGGCTCCTCACCTCTCCTCGAATTTTCTGTCTCAGCCTCATAGTCTTGTTGGGCCAGGTGGGGCTGCTGCAGGGACACCCCCAGTGC
>NW_011494889.1:917516-920562 GCF_000754665.1 Bison bison bison | reverse complement strand
CCCCCCTTCCAGCCCCTCCAGCATCTTGAGTTCTGCTCTGACTATGAGTCCTTCGGCTGCTGTGACCAGCGTAAGGACCACCGCATCGCTGCCCGATATTGGGACATCATGGAATACTTCGACCTAAAGGGCCATGAGCTGTGCGGCGGGTACATTAAAGACATCCTTTGCCAGGTAGGCCTGAGCAGGAGCCCTGCGGGAAGGTGAGGGAGCCAGCTTTGGAGGCTGCCTTCCAGCCCCAGCTGATAGAATGTTGGGATGGCTGGTTGAGGGTCTTGGGGGGAAGGCTCTTTGGGGGCCCAGCCCTTGAAAGAGACTCACCTGTGGCTGCCTTCACCTGGGGCTTAGGGCTCTGGACGGGCACACTGAGGTGGAGTTTGGTTTCCCAAAGCTCTCCCTCCGGGATCCTGCAGGCCCTGGTGTATTATTCGCGGAGCTCAGGACAGCTGCGGCCTGGGACCTCCCTGCAGGGCACTGAGAGCTGTGAGCTCCCGTGGGTGCTCACGGAGTGTGTGGACAGAGTGGTGGCATCCGTTGGGATACAGTCCTCGGCTGGGTCATTTGCACCAGGGGCTCTCTGGTGTGATGAGGGGGGCTTTCCCCAGCTTTCCAAACCTGGCCTGGGAGAGCTTCAAGCTGCTCAGTGGCAATTTCTCAGAGGTTCTGCTTCTCCCGGCTCTCTAGTGGCCAAAACCCACATCCCTGGCAGACATCACTTCTGTAGGGCTCAGCCTGAACCCATGTCAGATGCTGGCTGCGGACACTGACATTGTGGGAAGAGGGGTTCAGGGGTGCTGGGGAGAGTCTAGTTGGAGGGCAGATGAAAGAAACTGTCGTGAGGAGGAGCACTCTACTGATGGGTTGGGGGTGAGATAGCAAATCCAGGCGGATTGGAACCCCTCCCCCCAGCCCCCGGGCATGTCAGTGCAATTACTTGGCTCTCCCACTGTGATCCCAGAGCCAGCTGGCCACCTCACCTCCCTGTGAAGTGAATGGAACAGAAGCCAGCCACCCGGGAGGCATCGCCCTGGGCTGTCCTCTCTCACCTCAGGCTCCGCCCTTCAGCTGTTTCCTGGAGAATTAACTCTGGGATAACCATCTGGGCAGAAGCCCGGCTCTTATGAGCAACACTGAGACTCCGTTTCTGGATGAAGTCCCCAGATAAAAATGTCTCCTCCCTCCCCCTTCCTTATTGCATGAGGTTTCAGAAAGCCAAATTCAGCAGCTCTCCTGTTTCAGGGATTTGAGGAATAAGAATAACCTACACATGTCCATAAAGGAAAAGACTATGAAAAAGAATATACATATGCATAACTGAATCACTTTGCTATAGAGTAGAAATTAATGCAACATTGTAAATCTATGCTTCAACAAAATTAAAAACGGAATACCCTGGTGGCTCAGTGGTAAAGAATCTGCCTGCTAATGCAGGAGACATGGGTCCAGTCCCTGATCTGGGAAGATCCCACATGCCGCAGAGCAGTCCCTGCACCATATCTACTGAGCCTGTGCTCTAGACCCGGAGGGTGGAAACTACTGAGCCCACGCACGCTAGAGCCTGTGCTCTGCAAGAAGAGAAGCCACAGCCATGAGAAGCCTGCACACCACAACTAGAGTGGCCCTGCTCTCAGCAACTAGAGAAAAGCCCGTGCAGCAAGGAAGACTCCAGCACTGCCAAAAATAAATAAGAATTTAAAAAATTAAAAACAATGACCTACATGCATCTATTAATATTTATTAAATTTCACAACTTAAATTTCTTCTCCCTCTTTCTTCCCCAAATATGTAGTATGTTCCCAGCAATGATTCTCCAGGCAGCTACTAGGACCCCCATTTTACGCATCAGGTGGTGGTTTTTTTTTTTAATAATATTTATGTATTTAGTTGAGGCATGTGGGATCTAGTTCCATGACCAGGGATCAAACCCAGGCTCCTTACACTGGGAACGAGGAGTCTCAGCCACTGGACCACCAGGGAAGTCCCAGAATTAGGAGTTTTGGTAGCTCAGCTGGTAAAGAATCCACCTGCAATGCAGGAGACCCCAGTTTGATCCCTGGGTTTTGAAGATCCCCTGGAGAAGGGAACAGCTACCCACTCCAGTATTCTGGCCTGGAGATACTCCATGGACTATTGTCCATGGGCTTGCGGAGCTGGACATGACTGAGTGACTTTCACTTTCACTATCCAAAGTCAAAGAGTGCCGTGGCACAAATTCACAGGCTCAGGCTCCAAGTCTCATGCCCTTTTGATCATACCATGCCAAAGTTGAGTCACAACAGCCCTGGCCGATCCACTTACTGGTTCCCTGACCTAGGGCAAGCATAAGCTCCAGCAGGACAGCGCCATTGGGCATCTCACTCACTGTCAACAGCCCCAGTACAGAGGACAGTGCCTGGCACCTAGGAGAGATCGTTCCTGGGCCTTTGTTTTCTAAGACAGAAATGATAGTTCCTGAGCTGATTGAGTAGAGGCAACTGTGCAGATTCTTAATGATGCCTAAGAGTGTGCCATGCAGGTGGTTACTTGTCCACAGCCTCCTCTGTTCCTGGGTATTTCATCCTTATTTTTGTCTTCCATCTCTCTTCTTTCCATTCCCCAGGAGTGGACAGGTCAGTCAGGTGGGACTCAGAGCAGTTCATCTATCTGGCTTCTTGTCAGCGGCTCTGACAAGTCTCATAAATGGAAACAGCTCTGGGAGAGATGCTGTGAATCCCTGGGCTCTTTCTTCTGCTCTTCCCGATAAGAGTCTGCTGCTCTGCAAATCTGCAATCAGGGTTGAAATAAGAAAAAATGGGGAACTCAACACATCTGAGAAATGCTGTTGATCCCTCTCGTAGGTGAGAGAACAGACATGAACGAGACAGCCCTGGGCCGGCAGGTGCCAGGGAGGTGTCCGTGATCAGAAGCAGCTTCCAGAGTGGACCCTGCCCTACTCCACGGCCCCAACCACTCCCTTTAAATTGGCCTTTCTGGGCTTCCCTGGTGGTCCAGTGGTTAAGAATCTGCCTGCCAATGCAGGGGACATGAGTTCAATCCCCGGTCCGGG
>NW_011494889.1:917313-917416 GCF_000754665.1 Bison bison bison | reverse complement strand
GAGAGAAACCACTGCAGTGAGAAGTCCATGAACCACCACTAGAGAGTAGCCCCTACTCACTGCAACTAGAGAAAAGCCCACGCAGCAACGAACCCCCATCACA
>NW_011494889.1:893974-917205 GCF_000754665.1 Bison bison bison | reverse complement strand
GCACAGCCAAAAATTAACCAAACCAAACAAACAAAAACGGGCCTTTCTTACTTTCTTGATCGCAGTTGCCTCTGCCTTTCATTGAAGAGAAGAAATCACTACATACCTCATCTCTGGGCATGATACATTGCACGTTCATTTTGATAATTTTATTTTTAAATTATAAAATGTTTTGAATAGAACTTCCCTGGCAGTGGTTAGGACTTTGTGCTTCCACTGCAGGGGGTACAGGTTCCATCTCTGGTTGGGGAACTAGGGTCCCACACACTGCACATCTGTACAATGTGGCGAAAGAAAAAAAATTAACATACAGAAAAATTAAATAATCAACATGACAGATTCTGGTGGCTCAGATGGTAAAGAATCTGCCTGCAGTATGTGAAATGAGAGAGACCCGGGTTCGATCCCAGCATCGGGAAGATCCCCTGGAGAAGGGAATGGCAACCCACTCCAGTGTTCTTGCCTGAGAATTCCATGGACAGAGGAGCCTAGCTGGCTACAGTTCATGGGGTCACAGAGTCAGACACAACTGAGCAACTCACACAGATCCAGTACTGAGATTCAGCAAATGTAAACCTTCTGGCACACTGCTTCAGATGTGCATAAAGAAATTAAATCTTACAGCACTTATAATAAAAAAAAAAAGGGAAAGATGAGACATTTGGTACTACATCTTCTTATTTAAAAAAAATTGATCATTTACCAAAACTCTATGTGTCAAGAGCGAGGTTATAATTACAGTAAATCTGAGAGAATTTTTTTCCCCTTTCTACTTTCCAGGAGCATTAACTGGGTAGAAAATGTGGGTCCCAAAGAAGAGCTTTCTTTTCAGTAGTTGGTAATAACAGAAGCTCCAGAATCCTGGTTCTTCCCCAGGCCTGTTTTCCCTCTTTTTGCTCAAAACATAAAGTTGATTAGAACATCCACACAGGTATGACTTTAGAAAATTAAAAGAAGTATATTGCATCAAGAGGGAAATATTTCTGTAATAAAACCAAAGTGAAGTCAAGGTTTAAAAACTCTTAAAAAAAAAAAAAAAGTCAAATCCTTGAAAAGAGAAAAGTTGGTTCCAGCCCTACCACGGCCAGTCTGCCTGGGGTCTAAGGTCACTCTTCTTTTCCAGGAGTGCTCCCCTTACGCAGCCCACCTCTACGACGCTGAGAACTCACGCACGCCCCTCCGGAACCTTCCTGGCCTCTGCTCTGACTACTGTTCTGCATTCCACTCGAACTGCCACTCCGCCATCGCCCTGCTGACCAATGACCGCCGCTTCCAGGAATCCCCTGGAAAGGATGGCACACGCTTCTGCCACCTCCTCAACCTTCCCGACAAGGACTACTGCTTCCCCAACATCCTGAGGAGCGACCATCTCAACCGCAACCTGGGGACTGTGGCCGAGGACCGTCGGGGCTGCCTGCAGCTCTGCTTGGCCGAGGTGGCCAACCGGCTGAGGAACCCGGTCGCCATGGTCCACGCTGGGGACGGCACCCACCGCTTCTTCGTGGCCGAGCAGGTGGGGGTGGTGTGGGTCTATCTGCCTGATGGGAGCCGCCTGGAACAACCCTTCTTGGACCTCAAGAGCCTGGTGCTGACCACTCCCTGGATCGGGGACGAGAGAGGCTTCTTGGGGTTGGCTTTTCATCCCCGATTCCGCCGTAACCGCAAGTTCTACATTTATTATTCATGCCTGGGCAAGAAGAGGGTAGAGAAGATTCGGATTAGTGAGATGAAAGTTTCTCGGGCTGATCCCAACAAAGCCGATCCCAAATCAGAGAGGTGAGGCATATACATGAGAGTCTGCAACTGTGTGCTGTGTTCCAAAATATTGCCAGTTGGTCCTCTGAGATGAAATAGAGGAACTTTCCTGGGTTTAGATCTACTAGCTTAAAATGGGGAGAAGGCAATGCCTGGAAAATCCCATGGACGGAGCCTGGGGGGCCGCAGTCCATGGGGTCGCTAAGAGTCGGACATGACTGAGTGACTTCACTTTCACTTTTCACTTTCTTGCATGGGAGAAGAAAATGGCAACCCACTCCAGTGTTGCCTGGAGAATCCCAAGGATGGGGGAGCCTGGTGGGTTGCCATCTATGGGGTCGCACAGAGTTGGACACGACTGAAGCGACTTAGCAGCAGCAGCTGCAGCAGCTTATAATGAGGACAAAAGTCATTGCTGATTAGTTGGTTAACCCAAGTTAGAATCTTCAGTGGATGGTCTTCATGACTATAACCACCCATCTTTACAGTTACCTAGAACCATGCTTGCTTGATTTTATAGAGGATAAGCAAAGGCCAGAGGCGATAAGGGTTTGAGAAATGATTTTAGATAATATCCACATTAAAAATAACAGTAGCCTCTGATTATTGTGTGACCATTAGGTCTCAGGCCTTTTATCTTGAACATGGGAATTCCCATCCTCTCCGGAAAGCTTGACACAAGGTAATTAAGCCTGGTCAGATGAAGGGCCCAGCTCCAACTAACCCCAAGCTCATGCTCTTTTGCTCCACCATTCCACCCTTTTTTCCTACTCCATTCTGCCTTATCTCGCTTTTCCCATACAGACAGGTTTAGAGATTGAAAACAGCATAAAGAAGTGATAGACTAACCCCTGCTAGATTGTCCAAAGGATGGGACTGGTGGTTCTTGTAGAGAAGAGAGTAAGGCTGAGCACCAGAAAAGGGTGATGGTTACCCCGCTGTGTCTACAGCACATGAAGTCAGGATATGAAAAAAAAAAAGATCCATGACGGAGTCATACTAGGAAGTGAGGGGTGTCCCAGAGCTGCCGAGCTACCTGTTTTGTGGTCCTTGGCTGGCTTGGGCCAGTCATTTCTGGATGTCTCAAGAGGATGCTGTATCAGCTTTCATCAAAGTGTGGTTTCTTTTTCCTTCCAGGGTCATTTTGGAGATAGAAGAACCAGCCTCAAATCATAATGGTGGACAACTTCTTTTTGGCCTAGATGGCTATATGTACATATTCACTGGGGATGGAGGACAGGCTGGGGATCCCTTCGGCAAATTTGGAAATGCTCAGAACAAGTAAGCTGGATGCAGGCTTGCCCTGGTGTAATGTTTTTGCTGAGATGGAATCTGCAGAGGGTCAAACCCAACTCATTTACTGCAAGGTGTAGTCTCCTCTGTTGACACAATGGGAAGAACATTTGGTTTTCTTATTTTTTTTCCTTAATATTTACTTGGAATATTTATTTATTTGGCAACCTCGGGCCTTATGTGGGATTGTTCACTGCAACTCTCAGTCTCTCTAGTTGTGGCCTGTGCTCTTAGTTGCCTTGTGAAATGTGGGATCTTAGTTCCCTGATCAGGGATCAAACCTATGCCCCCTGCATTGGAAGGTGGATTCTTAACCATTGGACCAGCAGAGAAATTCTGTCCTATACTTTTCAGGCATAATGTATTTTTATAATTAATATTATGGATGTTCAACATGACTCTCAGAGGGCCATATAAAGATGAATTCAAGATTTTTAATATATATGAGCAGGACATTATTTACTATGCCATGATCTGACCATCTAGTTCAATTCAGCTCAACAATATTATTGACTACTGTGTTCCAGGCACTGTGTCTCACGTGAAGATACATGAGTAGTTAGTTAATGAGGCTAACAGAAGCAACAGCAATGTATATTTGTTGCTTACTGTGTGTCCAATGCTATTCTAAATACCTTATGTTTATTTGAGCACATAATTCTGACAGCCACAAGGGCAAAAATTTTAATCTCTTTTCTTGGTTCAAGTATTCCCAGCCCTAGAATAGTGCCTAGCAATGGTGTCATGCCATAAATACATTTGGAATGAATGGATCCTATGAAGTATAGGTGTTATGATAGCCATTTTACAGACAAGATAATAAAGGCAGAGAGGAGTGAAGTAGTCTATCCAAGGTCATAGAGAGTATAGGGCAGAACCAGAATTCAAACTCAGACAATCCAGTGAGGCTGTGCCATCTAGAGGAAGGTCATGTGATCCTTCTGCCCTTTGTACCCAGCAAGCCTGTGGCTCTCGTTATCCCTAGTAATAAAAATATCAGGGTTGGTAATAATAAAGAGTTTGCATTTGTTGAATGCTGACTGTATGTCAGAAACTGCATGGCATGCTATATGCACACTAACTCATTTAACCCTTACATCACAGCCACACTGCAAAGTGGTGTTACTCTCCCCTGCTTTCAGTTCAGTTCAGTCGCTCAGTCGTGTCTGACTCTTTGTGACCCCATGAATCACAGTATGCCAGGCCTCCCTGTCCATCACCAACTCCCAGAGTTCACTCAGACTCATGTCCATCGAGTCAGTGATGCCATCCAGCCATCTCATCCTCTGTCGTCCCCTTCTTCTCCTGCCCCCAATCCCTCCCAGCATCAGAGTCTTTTCCAATGAGTCAACTCTTTGCATGAGGTGGCCAAAGTACTGGAGTTTCAGCTTTAGCATCATTCTTTCCAAAGAAATCTCAGGGATGATCTCCTTCAGAATGGACTGGTTGGATCTCCTTGCAGTCCAAGGGACTCTCAAGAGTCTTCTCCAACACCACAGTTCAAAAGCATCAATTCTTCGGCGCTCAGCCTTCTTCACAGTCCAACTCTCACATCCATACATGACCACTGGAAAGACCATAGCCTTGACTAAATGGACCTTTGTTGGCAAAGTAATGTCTCTGCTTTTGAATATGCTATCTAGGTTGGTCATAACTTTCCTTAGGCTCAGAGACCACAGTCATCAAAAGCCTCTGTTTTTTCTACTGCCCACATTGTTACATGAAGAAGAATAGAACCAGTTCCTTTAAAGAATTCAAAGTATTAAACCAAACCTGAGAGAAACCACCCCATTATAAAAATAGAAAAATTGAAGCTGCAACTTGCTCAGTGTCACAGGGACCGGGGCTGCATCAAACTTTTGCCTAATAGTTCTCTTTGAGTCAAAAATTGGAAAGTCTTAACTATATATATACACACACATATATTTATGTGTGTGTGTATGTGTGTGTGTATTATCTCCCCATGTGATTCTTGGTTGTCAGTTGAGATCCACTCTCAGTAGACTATCTCGGGCCATCTCCTCCAGTTCTGAGATGTTTTATTTTATTTAGAATACGTAACCTGAGATCCACTCTCTTAAAAAGTTTAAGTGTGCAGTACAGTATAGTACAGTATTGTTAATTGTGGAGAAAATATAGAGTGGGTCTGTGGTACTTACTGGAGAAGGCAATGGCACCCCACTCCAGTACTCTTGCCTGGAAAATCCCATGGGCAGAGGAGCCTGGTGGGCTGCAGTCCGTGGGGTCACTGGGAGTCGGACACGACTGAGCAACTTCACTTTCACTTTTCACTTTCATGCACTGGAGAAGGAAATGGCAACCCACTCCAGTGTTCTTGCCTGGAGAATCCCAGGGACGGGAGAGCCTGGTGGACTGCTGTCTCTGGGGTCACACAGAGTCGGACACGACTGAAGCGACTTAGCAGCAGCAGCAGCAGCAGCATGTGACCTAGCAATCTCACATCTTCATATTTCTCCTGTTCCTGTTTCTGGCCTTCTTCCTTTCAGAAGTTCCCTGCTGGGGAAAGTGTTAAGGATCGATGTGAATGGGGCCGGCTCAGGTGGCAAGCGGTACCGAGTGCCCATGGACAATCCGTTTGTTTCTGAGCCGGGGGCCCATCCCGCCATCTACGCCTACGGGATCAGAAACATGTGGCGCTGTGCCGTGGACCGAGGGGACCCTATCACGCATCAGGGCCGAGGTCGGATGTTCTGTGGGGACGTGGGAGAGAACCGGTTTGAAGAAGTTGACATCATTGTTAAAGGTGGAAACTATGGCTGGGGGGCAAAGGAGGGGGTTGAATGTTACGACAAAAAGCTCTGTCAAAATGCCTCTTTGGGTAAGTGAGAAGCCCTCTTATTTCTTGAGTGAGTGGAATGAATTGCGGGTGGAGGTGGGAGAATAAAACCTGGAGTGTCTTGTCTGCAGGTCCTTACAGTGCCCTTGTTTGTGTCCTGTGGAATCGTGCTTCTCAGTGGTTCTCTAGCCACTGGCACCTGAAAGTCGGGGCATTTCTCGCCAACTAATGAACTGAATCCTGGGTGGATTGGGGGCGTGGTGGGATTGACCTAGGAATCTATATTCCAAATAAGTTACTCACATGATTTTCAGGCATACAATTTTGAACCATCCTCAAAGGAAAATAAGTGGCTATATGTTTTTATTTATTTGGAACTGCCACTGAAATGATATCCCGTATACAGTCCCTAAACATCAGTCATCAAGGTGTGCTTTAGAAACTCCATCTGGCTTAAAATTCTAATTTTTCTGACTTTATCACCATTGCTTGGTCTTTTCGTCCTTCTGTTGCTGAACTCAGGTTCGGTTGCTTGTTACTTAGGAATCCAATACTGAGAGACAAGTGTTGAGTGCAAGGAAAGATAGCTTTACTGAGGAAGCTGGCAATCCTGGGGAGAAGGTGGACTAGTGTCCCAAAGAACCAATTTCCCCTTGCTAATCAGGGAAAGAATTTTAAATGGGAGTTTCAGGGGCATATAGGTGGAGGGAGAGAGCTACGTAGGACAGGACAGCCATCTCTGACACTTTTCTTGAAATTGGTCATGCAGGGTGGTCTGATCAGAGTTATCTTGATTGTTTTCAGTATAGTTAATCTTTAGTTCCAGGGCTGCTTTGTTTCCATTTCCTTGAGGCCAGTTCTTGGAACTGTGGGAGATGGAGCAGTTAATGTTATGGCTACAGTCTGGCCATCATGTAGTTAACTTCTTCCATCTGGTGGGAGTTTCATTATAATACTGAAAGGATTATATGCTCAAAGGATATGGCTCAGTATATATCTATAGACTTTGAGGAGGAACTAAAGGTCTTTGATTTAGTTTAATGACTAAATTACTATTATTTTGTTCTGTTTGACTATTTTCCTTGCTTCTGTATTTTTTCATTCCTCTGATTAAATTTATTCTTTGGCTAAATTTCCTTGCTTCTGTATTTTTTCATTCCTCTGATTAAATTTATTCTTTGACCAAAGTTTTTCTATAGACAAGAGGCAGGTGGAGGACAGGGGATGGTCTGTCCTGAGAAGGTCTCAAAGCAGTCATCCTGTCCTTACAATATTCCAAATCCTAAACCTTAGTATCTGCCATATTGACCTGGGGGAAAAATTTAAGGGTGTTGATTTCCAGGTCACTGCCCCACAGATGAGGGAACTTAAGGCTTCCTCTATGCTTTCTGAGGCCAATCAAATGGGAAGCTCACGAATATCACGGCTGGTCTGTTGAGAAGATAAACATGATTTACTTGGCTTTCTGTCCTCCCAAAGACCAAGAGATGAAACATTCTCCACTCAGTAAGGCAATTGGTTTTAAAAACTGCCTTCTTCCTCCTTGAAGCTCCCAGGTTTAGCTATGACACTCTTTTTCCTTGTTCCTGGACAGACGATATTCTGCCGATCTATGCTTATGGCCATGCAGTGGGCAAGTCAGTCACTGGAGGCTACGTCTACCGTGGATGTGAATCCCCAAATCTCAATGGTCTCTACATCTTTGGGGACTTCATGAGTGGGTAAGGAAGGATTGATGTCCCCTCTCTCTTTTTCAGCATTTTAATTGGAGTATAAATTGCATATCACAAAATTCAATGTCTTAACAGTGTGGCTGTATAGTTTTAAAAGTGTATACAGTTGTATTAAGACTAATCGTATCAAGATGAAGAACATTTCTATCGCTGTAGAAGGTTCCTTCTTGCCTATTACCTGTCAGTACACCATCCCTTTCTCCCCACCGCCCCCACATTAGCCAGAGATAACCACTCTCATCATAGATGCTTTTTTCACTGCATAATGTCTGTGAAATTTGTCAGTACTTTTGCATGTATCAGGAGTTTGTCTCTTCTATTGCTTTGTAATATTCAATTGCATGAATATGCCAGAGTTTATTCATTTATTTTCCTGTTGATGGATGTTTTGGCTGTCCCCACTTTGGGGGGATTGTGAATAAAACTGCTGCAAAGCTTTGTAGTTTTCAGTGTAAAAGGTCTTGGACATCTAAGTATTTCGTAGTGTTTGATGCTATGTTGAATGTTGCTATATATGTGTATATATATATATATATATAACAAATATATATTCAGCATATATATAACATATATATTAATTCATAACATGTAACTAATTTCTTATTAGTTCTAGTGACTTTTTTGTTTATTCTATTGGATTTTCTATGTAGAAGATAATTTCACTATGAATATGGATACCTTTATTTTTTTTCCTGAATTGGAAGCCTTTTATTATTCTTTTATTGATTTGTTGCTTCATTTTAACCTTTAGTACAATGTTGGATAGAAGTGGGGGAAAGCATTCGATTTTTTACCAATAACACTGATGCTGTCAGCTGGGGCTGTGTATGCCCTTTATCAGGTTGGGGACATTTCCTTCAATTCCTAGTCTGCTGAGAGTTTGTATTAGGTACGATGTTGCATTTTGTCATATGTATCTTCACATCTAGTGAGAAAATCATGAGGCTTCTTCATTTTTAGTTTGTTAATATGGAGAATTGCACTGATGGATATATATTTTTTTTAATCACTGAAGCAATCTTGCATTCCTGGGATAAAAATATCACTTGATCATGTTGTATTTGATTAATATATTGTTTTTGTTTTAATATATTGTTGAATGCAACTTGCTAATGTGTTTGGAATGTTTGTATCTGTGTTCATGAAGAAACAAATGAGCTATAGTTTTCCTTTCTTATAATACCTTTGTCAAATTTTGGCCTCAGGTTAACGTGAGCTTTATAAAATGAGTTAAAGTGTATTTCCTTTTCTTTAATTATCTGGACTAATTTGTGTAAAATGTGTTTCTTCCTTCCAAGTGAAGCCATCTAGATCTGATGTTTAATGGTAGATGACCATTTTAATGGTAGTTGGGCCCTATTCTTTGATCCATTCTGGCAATCTCTGTCTTTTAATTGGTACATTTAGACCATTGACATTCAAAGATATTATTGCTATGGTTGAAATGATATCTACCATACTCACTACTCCTCTATTTTTTGATATTGTTTTTTGTTCCTGTTTTTTCTTCTACTCTTTTTCTGCCTTTTGCAGATTCAATTGAATATTTTATTTGATTCCATTTTCTCTCCTTTGTTAGCATATTGATCATACTACTTTTTGAAATCTTGTTTAAGGAGTTGCTTAGAGTTTGCCATATACATTTACAACTAAGCTAAGTTCACTTTCAAACAACATTACAAAACTTCCTGGGTAGTCTGTGTTTTACAATTAAAAAATAATCTACTTCTTCCCTTTTGTCCCTAATTGTTATCATTCATTTCACTTATATGTAAGCATATATAATAATTATAACAGTGATATATAATAATTATTAACATTTTATAATTTAATAATACTATTATTTTACTGTATACATAAGCATACATAATTAAATACATTGTTGCTGTTGTATATTGTTGTAATTGTTGTTAGTATATTGAACTAACTTCTATCTGTTAGACCAGTGAAGAATAAAAAAAAAGTTTTGATTTTTACCTTCACCTATTCCTTCTTTGGAGAAGGAAATGGCAACCCACTCCAGTGTTCTTGCCTGGAGAATCCCAGGGACGGGGGAGCCTGGTGGGCTGCCGTCTATGCGGTCGCAAAGAGTCCGACACGACTGACTGACTTAGCAGCATTCCTTCTTTGATACTCTTCCTTTCTTTATATAGATTTGAGTTTCTGACTGATATTATTTTTCTTCTCTCAAAAGAACTTCATTTAACATTTCTTGCAAGGTAGATGCACTGGTAACAAATTCCCTCAATTTTTGTTTGTCTGAGAAAGTCTTTATTTGTCCTTCATTTCTGAAATATAATTTCACCAGGTACAGGTTGGTGACTTTTTTCTCTAAACACTTTAAATATTTCACTCTGCATTCTTCTTGCTTGTATGGTTTCTGAAGAGAAGTTTGATGTAACTTTTATCTTTGTTCCTCTATACTGAAAGTGCCACCCCTCCATTCCCAGCTTCTTTTCAGATTTTCTTTTTCTTCATGCCTGATTTTCCATAGTTTGAGTAAGATCTGCCTATAAGTAATTTTTAAAGAATTTATCCTGCTTTGTATTCCCTGAGCTTCCCAGATTTGTGGTTTAATATCTAACAGTAATTCTGGGAAATTCTGAATAATTATTGTTTCCAATATTTCTTCTGCTCTTCTCTCTGTTTCTTTTCCTTTTGATATTCCTGTTATGCTTATGTTACAACTTTATGTTGTAAAAGAAAAGTTGTTTCACTTTTCTTGGATATTTTGTTCTTTTTTTTTTGGTCAGTCTTTTTTCTCTTTGCTTTCCAGTTTGGAGGTTTCTATTGAGATACTCTCAAACTCAGATTCTTTCTTCAGCTGTGTCCAGTCTACTAATAAGCCTGTCAAAGTGTTTTTTATTTAAATTATGATGTTTTTGATCACTAGCATTTCTTTTTGATTCTTCCTTAGAGTTTCTTTATCTCTGCTTACATTGTTCTTGCATGCTGTCTGCTATCCTTAGAGCCCTTAGCGTATGAATCATAGTTGTTTTAAATTCTGAATCTAATAATTCCATTATCCCATGCCACATCCAAATCTGATTGTGAGGTTTGTTCTGTCTCTTCAAACTACCTTTTTTTGCCTTGTAATTTTTTTCCTGATTGCTAGGTATGATGCACTGGGTAAAAGAAACTGCTATAAATTGGTCTTTAGCAAAGTGGTGGTGATGTGTGGGGGAGAGGAAGTGTTCTAGTCTTATGATTAGGTCTGAGTTTTTTAGTGAGCCTGTGCCTCTGGACTGGAGAAGGCAATGGCAACCCACTCCAGTACTCTTGCCTGGAAAATCCCATGGATGGAGGAGCCTGATAGGCTGCAGTCCATGGGGTCACTAGGAGTCAGACACGACTAAGCGACTTCACTTTCACTTTTCACTTTCATGCATTGGAGAAGGAAATGGCAACCCACTCCAGTGTTCTTGCCTGGAGAATCCCAGGGACGGGGGAGCCTGGTGGACTGCCGTCTCTGGGGTCGCACAGAGTTGGACACGACTGAAGCGACTTAGCAGCAGTAGCAGCAGCAGCAGCAGCCTCTGGACTGTGAACTTCATCAGTGTTTCTCAGTAGCCCTCCTGCCTCCATACACATTTAGGTGGGACAGGACAGCTAGAGTTGGCTAGAGTTAGGTACCCTCTTACCCTAGGTCTATGAGGTTCTGATAAAATCCTGGCAGGTTAGTCTCTGGTTAGTTTCTCCTGAGGACAGACATTTGTTAAGAGAAACAGAAAGCACTGGTGTATTTCAAAATGATTTCTTTCCCCCTTCTCCTGCTGGAAGCACAAGCAGATTTTTCCTGATATTTATTTTGGGAAA
Organism: Bison bison bison; assembly: GCF_000754665.1. Classification (NCBI taxonomy): domain Eukaryota; kingdom Metazoa; phylum Chordata; class Mammalia; order Artiodactyla; family Bovidae; genus Bison; species Bison bison. Next base: position 905,811 of record NW_011494889.1, on the reverse strand, counting down.
CTGGTCAAGCTCCTGGAGATAAAACTCACAAAAGTGTAGGGACCCTGGATGGCTGGGCACCCCTGTCTAACTCACGTTTTGTCCATATGGAACTTCTAGCAATTTGTCAATTACATGTTAGGTTTTCCAACCCCAGAACTGATACCTGTGAAGGTTTGTGCTTCTGATTTTCTGTAAGTTGTGATTCTCTGTATCTGCCTGCTTATCTCTCTAATTTTGGGGGCAATGGTTTTCCCAGTGACCTCGCTTCTCTTATGAATCTAAGAAGTTGTTGATTTTTCAGTCTTTTGCTTATTATAGGATGGTTTGCCGACTTCCAAACTTGTTACATGCTGGACTGGAAACCAGAAGTCCTCTGAAGTGTTCCTTGTGGAGACTTTTAAATACAAATTCAGTTTCTTTAATAGATACAGGCTTGTTGGTTAGATGCTAAGTTGTGTCTAACTCTTTCTAACTAATGAAGTGTAGCCTGCCAGGCTCCTCTGTCTATGGGATTTCCCAGGCAAGGATATTGCAGTGGGTTGCCATTTCCATCTCTAGACACAGGCTACTCAGCTTATTTCTTTCTGAGTGAGTCTTTGTAGTCTGCTGTCAAGGAATTTGTCAGATCTTTGGGATTTAATTGTTCTTTATGTTTTCCCCATAACCTCTACCCACCATTTCACCCCCACACATAACAGATATGCAGTGATTTTTAATTGAATTCTATGCACTAGAATTACTGTGGGTTGAGCATCTCTGTTTCTATGAAACTTTTCAGCTGATACCCCTGGTTACCCAATTTTCTCTCCCTTTTCTTCTAAAAAACCTTCTTTTAGTTCAGATAGATGGACAGTGGAATACGAAGTAACAACTGCTACTCTACAAATATAATAATAATAATAGCTACTTGTTTTGAGTCCTTACTATATGCTAAGCACATTGGTAATATATGAATATTTACATATGTTATCTTATTTAACCTTAACAATTCTTGCCTATGGTAAATTCTCTTACTATCCACCATTTTATAGATGAGAAAACTGAGGCTTAGAGATGATGAGCAACTATCCAGCTAATAAAAATTAGTCTTTTGTGGTGGTGCAAGCTTCACAGGACACCAAACTCCTCTTATAATAGCAAGTGAGCGTCCCCATCCAGGGCAAGATGGTGTCAGAAATATCTCTGAAGCAGCTTTTTTGATTCCTAAGGGCGGTTAGTTACTGACCTCCTATGGGAGACTCAGTCCTAGTATTCCAGGATTCCCAGATACTAGGAGGAAAAAAAATATCCTGCCGGGTAGAGATATGGATTCCTAAAATATAAGGTTTTGCTTTTCATCTAGTCGACTTATGGCTTTGCAGGAAGATAGAAAAACCAAGAAATGGAAGAAACAGGACATTTGCCTGGGCAGCACTGAGTCCTGTGCCTTCCCAGGGCTGATCAGCACACACAGCAAGTTTATCATCTCCTTTGGTGAAGATGAAGCAGGTAACAAATGTTAACAGTTTATTGATTTCTGGTTACTGGATCTTAGATAATCACAGGCATTGTGAACTGAACATTTATGTTGTTGTGTGGTTGCTAAGTCATGTTCAACTGTTCTGCAACCCCAGGGACTGTAGCTCACCAGTCTCCTCTGTCCATGAGATCTCCCAGGCAAGAATACAAGAGTGGGTCACCATTTCCTTCTCCAGGGGATCTTCCTGACCCAGAGGTCAAACTTGCGTCTCCTCCTTGGCAGGTGGATTCTTTACCACTGAGCCACCTGGGAAGCCCCAAACATTTATATAATAATTATCATTGCTGTTGTTATTATTACTCTTATTATTTAAATAGAAACTACCACTTCTTCTATTTTCACTATCGCCCACCTTTTATAATGAACTGGATACTGTTCTAGGCACTTCACATTTTAAAATCTTATTTAGTAATCACGACACCCCCATGATGTAATTATTTTGCTTATTTCACCAATGAGGGAAACAGACTGACTATGCCAACTTATCCCTTCTTGGTTGGCTGTACAGCTCACTGTGAAGGTAGACCAAGGTCTGCACTGTAGTCTGTTCAGTCCTTTGACTGTGAAGGACTGTTCTAATCTGTGATTATACAAATGTAGACAGAGCCAGCAGTGGGTATTTATCCTGCTGCTGTTGCCTGGGAGAAAGTACCTCTGATGATCAGCCACTAGCTGGGCTGGGCTCTTCCTCATCCTGCCCAGAGTTTGTTAGGAAACTTCTGTGAATGAACAAGGGAGAATTTCTTTCTTGAGAGATCTGGGAAAAGGGTAGACAGCTAGGTAGGAGGCTACACACTAGAGCCATTAGGCATATGTTAAGGGCATCAGCAGAGCAAGGCATTTGTGCATGTATGAGAGAGAGCGGTGAAGGGAAAGAGGGATTTAGCTTTAATAAATATCCACTCTGTGTTGACCTATATGGGTGGGATGGTGGGGGTGGGAGAAAGATTCAAAAGGGCAGGGATATATATATAAGTATACATATATACTTATAGCTGATTCACAGCTTCCCTGGTGGCTCAGACATTAAAGAATCTACCTGCAATGTGGGAGATTCGAGTTCGATTCCTGGATCGAGAAGCTCTCCTGGAGAAGGAAATGGCAACGTACTCTTGCCTGGAGAATTCCATGGACAGAGGAGCCTGGTGGGCTACAGTCCATGGGGTTGCAAACAGTCAGACATGACTAGGCGACCAACACTTTCACTTTCATAGCTGATTCACATTGCTGTACAGCAGAAGCTAACACAACATTGTAAAGCAATTATATTTCCATTTTGAAAAATATACAATAAAATGGATAACCAACAAGGACCTACTGTTTAGCACAGGGAACCCTGCTCAGTGTGGCAGCCTGGATGGGAGGGAGCTTAGGGGAGAATACATGCATATATATGCATGGCTGAGTCCCTTGCTGTTCACTTAAAACTGTCAATACTATTAATTGGCTCAACATCAATATAAAATAAAAAGTTAAAAACAAAACAAAAGGAAACAAAAAATCCCCATACAAAACAAACAACGAGAAAACAAATATCCTCAAATTGTTAACTCAGAAAATGAAGTTTTAATTTAAGCTTTATATAAGTTATGTGTCATTTTGAAAGTTAAAGGTTTATTTTGTTTACATAAGTGGTGACAAGGCCTGTGATCCTTCCGGTATTTGGCATTGCATCTAGCCATGCTCTGAGGCACGGAAGAGAACACAGTGATCTCTTAGGGGTCTCTTCCAGACACAGGACTCTCTACTCCTATGGCTTGCTGCTAAGTCGCCTCAGTTATGTCCGACTCTGTGTGACCCCATAGACAGCAGCCCACGAGGCTCCCCCATCCCTGGGATTCTCCAGGCAAGAACAGTGGAGTGGGTTGCCATTTCCTTCTCCAATGCATGAAAGTGAAAAGTGAAAGTGAAGTCGCTCAGTCATGTCCGACTCTTAGGGACCCCATGGACTGCAGCCAACCAGGCTCCTCCATCCATGGGATTTTCCAGGCGAGAGTACTGGAGTGGGATGCCATTGCCTTCTCCACAGGACTCTCTACAAGTGCTAACCAGAGCCTTGATGGTTTCTTCAGTGTTTGGTTTCTTTCCACTCTGACCCAAGGGTGGCTGTACAAAAGCTTCACTTAAGTGGGACATAAAGAAAGCCAGTCAGCAGCTGCACCCTTCCTCTCAGCTAGCTTATGTTTTTTTATTATTATTATTAATTAAAAAAATGTATTTTTGTCCATGCCATATGGCATATGGGATATTAGTTCTCTGGCCAGGGATCAAACCTGCACCTCCTGCATTGGAAGTGAGGAGTCTTAACCACTGGACTGCCAGGGAAGTCCTCAAATAGCTGGTGAGTAGATAGTTTGAGATAAATATTTTATAGAAGCAGATGATATTTTGGAAAATTTAAGCATTCTTAATAGAGAAAAGTCTTTGTGAGTTCCAAATTGGAAATCCAAACATACGAAAAAGGGGAGAAACCACAGGCTCATGTTTAGTGGAAAGTGGATGATGTAAATGAATGTCAGCCATAGGCCATGTCAGCGGTGGGGCCTCTCCCCTGCTGGTGCCCCAAGGAGGCTGGAGCCCTCACAGCCTGGAGACCCCTGGAGGCAGCCTTCCCGGGGTCCCTGGGCTGCCATGTTCTGTGGCTTGTTCCTTTTCAGGAGGCCACAGAAAAGCCAGGTTTTGGTGGCTTGGTTTGTTTAGCCCGTAGACTTGTTGCAGGAGAAAACAAGGCAGTTTTTGAACACCACTCAGTACATCTGGCAAACAAAAGTGTCCTTGGCTGAATTTGATGGAGTGGACTTGCCAAGGTGTTTCCAAGCCAGACTTTGCCCAAAGGGCAGCCCTAAAACCAGGGTGGCTGTTCCCAAGGCAAGTTATTTCCTTCAGAGTTGCGTGCTTTTATGATTTTGCGCAGTGATTCAGATTTTCTGCGTGTGTCAGAGTCTTTCCCATTACTGACATATTTAGAACCGAGTGTGATAAGCCCCGTTTTAGTTGCACCAGAGCTCTGCCCTCACTGTTGCTACAGTTATTTCCTGACTCTTCCAGCCGACAGCTGGCACAAATAAACGAGTGAGTAGATGGAGTAAATGGTGGGCGTGGGGCTGTATGGCTGAGTTCTGATGGGTTGGGTTTCTGAATGTCAGTCACGGAAGCACATTCCCAAGAGGGCTGGCTGAGCTCATAATGATTGCAGTAAATTCATATTGCAAATGTTTTGCTTTATATAGCCTGTTACAGTTTTTTGGTGTGTTGTTCTTACCCTAAAATATAGTTCTAAAGGGGCTTCCCAGGTGGCTCAGTGGTAAAGAATCAGCCTGGCAATGCAGAAAACATGGGTTCAATTCCTGGGTGGGAAAGATCCCCCTTGGAGGAGGAAATGGCAACTCATTCCACTATTCTTGCTTGGAAAATCCCACAGATGGAGGAGCCTGGCAGACTACAGTTCATGGGGTCACAGAAGAGTCAGACATGACTTAACGACTAAACAACAACAATGCTTTAAAAATGCCAGTTAGACCCTATAGATGAAATTCACATCTAGCATTGTCTTCTAAAAATACAATGGGAAGTCTATGGCATGTTTAGAATATATAATTTACAAAAACTGTGGTCATGTGTAGGAATATGCAGTAACACAGGGTTTCCAATTCTTTTAGACCAGAAATTGCATGGTTTGGAGGAACCTGTGCCCAAGGGTGACCTGTGTACATGTTGGTAGACAACTCATTTATCTCATGTCAGCATCACCTCGGATGAGGTGATGGTTTCTAATCAGAGGGGCCAACTGCCTCTAGGGAAAGGTTTGTCCTAACTCCTCAGACCTCCACCCCCCACCACCCCTTACAAGGGGAAGATTATAGGGTCAGTCCACAAAACCAGTCTATTAGGCAGCTGTTACATTGTGTGCAGGGCTCTGTAAAGAACATTAGCCTCACACTTGGCCTCAAACAAATATTAGTCACTGTTCACCACAAATTCAAGGAAGAAGATTGTTTAAATAGCGCAGAGCCGTTTAAAGCTCTAGGCTTTTCCAGTTTGTACCTTGGTAAGATGTTTCCTTCCGTAAATCCAGGGGGCTTGCATGAAGCACACAATAGCAAGAGTATTAAATCCACGGTGGTAGGACAGAGATTGTGCCAAGCTCAAAAAGCTATCCCAGTGAACAGAGACATAAGGAAGTAAGAGGAACTGCCGATGATTGAACACTTTCTCACTCAATGTCTAATAATCAGGGGAGGTTTTCTTATCTCTCTTTTACAAATGAATAAATAACACGAGGGTTACCCAGGTGGAGAAGTTGCCCAGGACAATACAGATGGTAACGAGTGTTATCAGAATTCAGACTCAGATTTATCTAGCTGAAGTTGGGCTCATCAACTCTTCACTGTCTCTCATAAGAAACTGTGGTAAGAGGTGGAATGAGGTACCTACTATGAGAAGGGAATGGTGTTTTTTGGAGTTCAAACAGGAGAAAATGGGAAAAAACAGGCGGCCTTGTGAAAGAGATGAAGGGAACAGTGGGTGGAGGTGATTTCTTCGGGGTGTGGTAAGACCAAGTTGAGGGACTGAGGAGTGAGGGGAAGATCATGGGAAACAAGGAATCCAGGACTGAAGAAGGTAGAGCTGGAGGACAGAGTGAAGTGAGGGGCAGGGAGCGGGGACCAATGCACTAAAGAAGGGGTGAGTGAAAGTCGCTCAGTTGTGTCCGACTCTTTGCAACCTCGTGGACTATACGGTCCATGGAATTCTGCAGGCCAGAATGCTGAAGTGGGTAGCCTTTCCCTTCTCCAGGGGATCTTCACAACCCAGGGATCGAACCCAGCCTTCCTGCATCGTGGGAGCTGAGCCACAAGGGAAGTCCAAGAATACTTGAGTGGGTAGCTATCCCTTCTCCAGTGGATCTTCCTGACCCAGGAATCAAACCAGGGTCTGCTGCATTGCAGACAGATTCTTTACCAACTGAGTTATCAGGGAAGCCCTAAAGAAGGGGCAACAAATAGTCCGTTGGACTGCAAGGAGATGAAACCAATCAATCCTAAAGGAAATCAACCGTGAATATTCACCGGAAGGACTGATGCTGAAGCTCCAATACTTTGGCCAAGTGATGCAAAGAGCTGACTCATTGGAAAAGACCCTGATGCTGGGAAAGATTGAAGGCAAAAGAAGACAGGGACAGCAGAGGATGAGATGGTTGGATAGCATCATCGACTCAATGGACACAAGTTTGAGCAAACGCTGGGAGATGGTGAAGGACAGGGAGGCCTGCCATGCTGCAGTCTATGGAGTTGCAGAGTCTGACACGACTTAGTGATTGAACAATGCTGGCCAAAATGATTGTTTGGATTTTTCTGTAAGATGTTATGGAAAGCCTGAATGAACTTTGACCAACTCAATAATAAGTGGTCTTCAGCCTGTAGCTCGCCTGTCTCTGGGTTTCACAGAGAATCCTTATCAGTACTGAAGAGCTGGGGAGGGAGATGGAGACTCACTGGGGTGAAGTTTCTGAAAGCAAAGTGGTGATAAATGAGATGAGAAGCCTTTGGTTTATGGAATGTATGGGCTTCCCAGGTGGTGCTAGTAGTAAGGACTTGCCTGCCAATGCAGGAGATGTAAGAGATGCAGGTTTGATCCCTGGGTCGGGAAGATCCACTGGAGGAGGGCATGGTAACCCACTCGAGTATTCTTGCCTGGAGAATCCCATGGACAGAGGAGCCTGGTGGGCTCCAGTCCATAGGGTCACAAAGAGTTGGACATGACTGAAGCAACTTAGCACGCCCAGCAGAAACATGCCTCTACTGGGTGACACTCCAAGGTGGTCTGGGGGCTGAGATGGACTTTCTCCTTGGGGAGCTCACAGTCCTTGAGGCCTCGCCCCAGGTGGGATTCTGGGGACCCCTTCGTGGGGCTCGTGTATTTCAGGGCCACAACCCCCTGGTGATGATTTTCTGTGCGTCTGGATGTCTGGGCCCAGCCTTGTGTCCTGTCCTGATGGTCTGTTCCTGTTTTCTCAGGGGAGCTCTACTTCTTGGCCACCTCTTACCCCAGTGCCTACGCACCACACGGATCCATTTACAAATTTGTTGACCCATCAAGGTGAGATTTGGGTTCCTTTTCTTCTCAGGTGATTTGGATTAGTCCTTATCTCCATGGCAGATCAGAAAGACAGTCCTCACTCCCCAAGAATTACTATCAATAGAAGTGATCAACGAAGCAAATCTTTGCTTTAGATTCAAAGCAGATTGGACTGGTCAAAGTGTAGGACAGTTATGGAAAATTTGGGAAATGATCTCTTTGTGGTTGAAAATGAAGATCTTGAGCCTTTATAGGATGACTAGTTGTAGACCTGTGGCTCCTGTCCTGTTGTTTTTTTGGCCACACTGTGCTGCACACTGGATCTTAGTTTCCTGACCAGGGATTAAATTTGTACAGTGGAAGTGTGGAATCTTAACCACTGGATTGCCAAGGAAGTCCCTTGTTTGTTTGTTTTTTTAAAAATATGCTTCTGGAAACTTCTGTCTGGGATCATCTGACAGTGGTGTACAACTCTGACCACCTGAGTAAATATTCCTGCCCTTCCGTGGCTTGGTCTTTGGAAAATACAGTTGGCCCTCCATATCTGTGGGTCCCATGTCTGTGGATTCAACCAACTGTGGACCAAAAATATTTTGAAAACTTCTGGAAAGTTACAAAAAAGCCAAAGTTGAATTTGCCATGCCTTGGCAACAATTTCTGTAATATTTGCAATTATATTTACAACTATTTGCATAGCATTTGCATTCTTAGGTATCATGAGTAATCTGGAGATGATTTAAAGTATACAGGAGGATGTGTAGGTTCTATGCAAATACTCCATCATTTTATATAGAGGACTCGTGCATCACCAGGTTTTGGCATCTGCACAGTCTTGGACCAGTCCCAGGAGAGTCCCAGAAGCAGCTGTATCTTCAACTGTCAGGATTCTCTGTGTCTCCACCTGATTGTTTCCAGAATTCAGGGACAGCGTTTATTCACTTGGTGAACTCTATGATGTGTAACTCTGCTTCTCTGCCCACCTCTCTCAGGGACTAACCAGCCTTCAACTCATCTGGCAAAAGCCAAACTACCGCTTCCCATTTGTGAGGTTTTGGAGTATGTGTCCATATCTGTCCCTGGGAGAGTGATGCGGGGTATCCACCCTGAGAGCTCTGGGCAGTGAACTGTATTTATTATTATCTCAGGATTCTTACCCAAAGCAAGAAAGTCTCCCCACAAATCAGCCTGAAGGTAGACCTGCCAAGGAGGACTTCCCTTGAGGCTTATGTTACCATATCTGGGGTAGTTCAGAGGACATTTGGCAGCTCAGTCCAGCCACTGGTGAGGGCTCAGAAGCCCAGCCTAGCTCAGTTCCTCTTGGCAATAAGGCTCCCTTTAGGTGTTCTCAGAAGTTCCCGGAAGGGGCTTTGTCCTCAAGATTGTGCCTGGGGCCTCTCCTGATGGGGGAAGGGTTTCCAGGGTGAGTTAGGGACTGAGCTGTCTCCACTGCTGCGTCTCCTCCATGCAGATCTCCTGTGATCTGGGGTTGGAGCAAACCCAGGGTCTTTAAAGTGCTTCTGGTGACTGACAGAGACTGTGTGGGGAATTTTCTGCTCTATCAACCTCTTTCACACAACAGGTGTGTGAATCCCTTCTTCTTTCCTCTGAAAGTTTCCTGATTAGGTTAGGGGATAATTTAACTCACTTCTGGCAGCAAGAGAGGTCAGTCATAAGGCAACTGTGAAGGCTGTTCCACCTAGAAGACACTGACATTTATCCAGGCATTTCTGTGTCCCAGGCACCATGCTGTGCATGCAGCCTGATATTCAATGCTGACAGAACCCTAGCGAGACAGGGTGACACCCTCAATCTGCAGGTTAGAGTAACTGAGCCTTACTACCTTCAATTGCTTGCCCGAGGTAGAGCTAGTTAGAGGGGCCAGAGGATGGGAACACACCATCTTTCTGGATCAAAGTCTTTTCAGCGCCGCCCATTCAGTTCAGTTATAATGATGACTTGAATTGTTGAGACTTTAAAAAAAAAAAAAAATTCTGTAGCAGTGGATCCCGATTCTGCTCTGTTTAATTCTTTAGCCCATCTTTGCACTAAATGCACCCATCCCAGCTGGGTATGAATGCTGAATGCTGGGTATGAATCTTGGCTTTGCCACCAAGTAGCTGGAAATGTTCCTAGTCTGCAAAGCCCCTTTTATTTCAGAAGATGCACTCGGGGACAGCAGTTTAAGAATCAAAATACTAGGAGGCAGAGGGGCTGGCATTACTTAAGGGGCTGTGCAGTGAGTATCTGAAGAGATTTTCCTTAGGGAATCGCCACTGCCATCAGAGCAGAGGCAGAGCATCATTCTCTTCCTTATCACCATCACTCCCATCCTTACCCACAGAGCGTTTGTATGTGCTGACCACTGCTCCGGGTGTTTTTCAAAATCTCATTTAAAAAACAATTTAGGACTTCCCTGGTGGTCCAGTGGTTAAGACTCCGTGTTTCTACCGCAAGGGGCATGAATTCAATCCCCTGATCCCCTGATCAGCGAAGTTCCATATGCCACACAGTGTGGCCAAAAAATACCCCCAAAACCAAACCAACCTCCCGAAATAACAATAACAACAAGTTATCCATTCATCACTTCTGGTGTGCCAAGTACACAGTTCTTAGTTAATCCTCCCCATCTCCCTGTGAGGATGGTGCTATTGTTTTTTCTACGTTATAGTTGCGAAAGTTGAAACTCAGCAAGGCTTGCCCGTGGTCCCTAGGACTTGAACCCTGCTCTCTGTTGCCATGGCCCTGCCCCAACCCCCTCCGCACACTGCCCCCCAACGGCCTGCAGTGTCCCTGTGATGTCTGTGTCCTTCCTCCTCTCCACCTGAGCTCACTGAAGATTCCCTGCTTCACCTGTCCCACCCCTGTGGGGAGGGGAAGGCTGGCCTCCGTTCTTACAACTCTGTACCTATTTCCTGGTTCTGTCTTCAGTCTTGTGTCCTCACTTTTTCCATCTGTTTTCAGGAGAGCACCTCCAGGCAAATGCAGGTACAAACCAGTGCCGGTGAAAACCAGGAGTAAGCGGGTCCAGTTCAGGCCGCTCGCCAGTGAGTCCATGTTTGTCTTTAGGCTCAGGCCTTGGCATCGAGGCACTGGCCACAGTGCCCCGTGCAAACAGCTGCCATCCCGGGGTGGCAGGTCCTATTTTCTCACCTACGGCTTATCCTCTGGGTGAGGACTCGGGCCTGTGGCTCGTCTGCATGTCTTGGTTGTGCACCAGGGGGCAGCACGTGCTGCCCTTCATTCATTCATTCAGTCCATTCATTCATTCAGTCGTTCATGTATTCATTCTTTCATTTAGTACTTTACAGCAGTCCTGTGCTAATCCCGGGGGGTAGATGCACCAGTAACTTGACCTGTGGGAGTTTAGAGCCGAAGAAGAGGGGGGCAGGTAGTACAGGCAAGTGAAGAAATAAAAGAACACTAAGATTCTGGCTAGAAGGATGTCCAGGGGTCTGAGAGGGCCCCGAGAGTGAGGACCTCTTCCTTGGGGTAGGGTGGGGAGTCAGGAAAGACTTTTGGAAAAGAGGTGCTATCTTAAGGGCACTATTCTACAGGTATGCATTACTGGAGTTATCCCATTACAAAAGTCGTCTCTTTAGATCAAGGCCAGGGAATTAAACATATTAATTTCAAAAGAATTTATATTCAAGAACCCTCAAGTGGGCATAGGATTCCTGGGTGGCACTTTCCTTACAGCTGCTTTCCAGGACTAATATTTCTCCTAAATTAATGCTCATTTCCAGAGATGGTCTTGGACTTGCTAAAGGAGCAGTCTGAGAAAGCTGCTAGAAAAATGTCCAGGGCAACTTTAGCTTCCAGTCCAAACCGGGCCTCATCTCAGAAAGACTCCTTCAAGAAGCCAGCTTCTCCCACAAGCAGCCGGAAGACATCTCCAGGGCCTGGTGCAAAGAAGAGAGCCAGGGTGTGGTCCCCAGGCCCCCAGGGGAAGAGGAAAGGGATCCCCAAACGCCCCAGTGGCATAGCCAGGCAGGCCGCACAGCACAGACGAGCTGGCAGAAGTCTCCCTCCGCCTCTTCCGTCAAGGTGGCCACTCAGGGGACCAGAACCACCTCACCACGTGGAAGCTGCTGCTGCTGAACCTGACTTTAGACGTGCGGGAAGCCGGGGGTGGAGGTGGGAGCCGGCAGAGAGAGCCTGAGTTAGGGTGGCCGGGTCGTCCTCTCCCCACGTCTTGCCAGCTGAACGGATGCTGCTTGTCTGCTGCTGCTGGGAGACCAATCCCCACCTGGCCAGGGCACCT
>NW_011494889.1:890156-893874 GCF_000754665.1 Bison bison bison | reverse complement strand
CCAGGGCACCTTGATAATCATGTGCACTAGTCTGTAAGCCTGCTTCAAATCCCACTGCATGTTTCCATTTTGCTTTGTAAGTGCCTGTGGCCAACAGTGATACATCAACACGGGCTCAAATGGACATATATCCTTTGAGCTCCTTGATGTTTGTCTGCCGTTAAGAAATCTGACGTGCCTCACCAGTTTGCCTTAAGAACCATGTCTCTCCCATGCTTCCTCCCAGCTCTAAGAGGAGGCCTGTAGTGGCAAGTTCCCAAGGGGAACCCCTTTAAAGCGGTCATCTCCTTTGCCCTCATTGAAGCTCAGGGTCTGAATAAGGGCAGGTCCTATTCTGTACCTCCGGCGACTACTGTTTTGCCCTGGCAAATAGCATAATAAAGGTGATTCCATTGTGCCTACCTGTTGTGTGCTGAGTTTATACAAATTTTCTGAAACCTCGAAACTTTGCATCATGTGTGTGGCCATATAACTTATGTTGAAGATGAGGAAAGTAAGACTTGGTGAGGTTAAGCGGTGTGACCGAGACCATAGCAGTAAGGGGACAGTCAACTGTTCAGCTGGACTTGAACCAATGCCCCGGTCTGCCTCCTGTGAGCTTGCCTCCCTCTAGGGCCCCCAATGAGGATAGGTGGCTTTTAACCAGGTATTTGAAGAATGAAAGCGCTGAGAGAAGAAATGATCCCTGTCTTCAAGAAGTTCTCCAAGTTCTGCAAAGCATCCAGAACAGTATAGGCAATTTGACTTAAGCAGAACAAACCCCAAAAATGCCAGGGTTGTTAAGGACTTTTAGAGGTCATGTGATTCCTGCTTTAGATGAGGTTGAATATATTCCGGACAGATTATTTTAGGCTTCCAAAGAAATAGATTCCATTTTTTTCTTTAGCAATCTCCATTCGTGGGGTAACCTAACCTAATATAAATACACCAAACCTCTCTCTTTCTCTTTTTTCTCCTTTATTAAAGATGTAAAATACTGGTCATCATTTTCTGAAGACCATTTTTAGATCATCTCTTAGCTATCTTGGCTTCCCAGTTGACTCAGTGGCAAAGAGTCTGCCTGCCAATGCAGGGGTCGCAGAAGACATGAGTTTGATTCCTGGACCAGAAAGATCCTCTGAAGGAGGAAATGGCAATTCACTCTGGTATTCTTGCCTGGGAAATCCCATGGACAGAGGAGTCTGGTGAGCTACAGTCCATGGGGTCACAAAGAGTTGGACACAACTGAGTGACTGAGCATGCACGCATGCACGTGTCCACCTTCCTTTACCCCATCTCATGGTTTTGCTCTGCTTTACTTTCGCTTACCTTTGTAGTTCTTATGAACACTTTTGCTGACTGAAAAAAATTGCACGGATGAAAGTTGAGCATTATATTTTATTTGGCAGGCTTTTATAGCTCAGGATAGCAGCCTCTCAGATAGCTCTGAGTGACTGTTCCCAAGAGGTAAGGGAGGAGCCAGGGTTTATAGGAGTTTTTGTTGAAAACAGATGAACAACATGTGGTTGAGCATCAAAAGATTAATGCTGATTACACACAAAAATGCACATTTCATGTTAAAGATCTCAATGCTTTTCTATGTATGGGAAGATGCAAAAGAGTCTGGGTTTATTGAAATTACTCCTTAGATATGCCTCTTAACTATCTACAGCCAATATCTTGTTTTTCTCCAACCTGAATTCCCCTGAAGGTGCACCGTCAGGGGTGTCTGCAGTGGCTGATGGCTGGATGGCCACAGCATCTCTTGTTTACTGAAATGGCAGGTGATGTTCTTTGTATATACTCTCTAGGATATTTGTACACACTCTCTAGGATAAAAATGAATTTCAGGTCTGACCAACCCTGACATTTTACACTTTTAGCTTCTGAGATGAAGACACCAATGAAAGGATGGGAGGGTTTACACTCTGCATCATTTAGTTAAAAGATGGCTGAAAATCTTGCTTCAGTTCAGGAAGACTGGATCTAACCTTTGGAACAAATATATGCGCTCACGCTGTCTCACTTTTTTCCCTGAACAATCTTTCTTTAAAGACGTGTGTGTCTGGCCCTATTTAATGCATATGAATGCAAAAATGTTCAACCGAATGTTAGCAAACGGAATCCAGCAATACATAAGAAAGATCATTACAATTGGATCAAGTTGGATTCACTCCAGAGTTGTAAGGACGGTTTAACATATGTAGACCAATCAATGTGATACACCACATTAATAAAAGAAAAGACAAAAACCGTATGATTATCTCAGTGCCTGCTCAGTTACTCAGTTGAGTCCGACTCTTGTGACCCCATGGACTGTAACCCCCCAGGCTCCTCTGTCCATGGGATTTCCCAGGCAAGAATGCTGGAGTGGGTTGCCATTTCCTACTCCAGGGGATTTTCCTAACCCAGGGATTGAACCTCTGTCCCCTGTATTGGCAGGCAGATTCTTTACCGCTGAGCAACCTGGAAAGTCCTGATTATCTCAACAGGTGCAGAAAAAGCATTTGATGGAATTCAACATCCATTCATGATAAGAATCTCTCACCAAAGTGGTTATAGAGAGAACCTATCTCAACAAAAGCCATTTATGACAAACCCACAACCAACATGATAATGTAAAAACCTGAAAGCCTTCCTGCTAAATTCAGGAACAAGACAAGGATTAATCACTTCTATTCAAGACAGTATCGGAAGTTCTAGCCACAGCAGTCAGGCTAGAAAAAGAAATGAAAGGTATCCACGTTGGAAGGGATGAGGTAAAATTGTCATTATTTGCAGATGACATGATCTTCTATACACAGAACCTTAAAGACTCCACACAAAAATCATTAGAACTAAGAAATGAAAGGGGGAGGGATAAATTAGGAGCATGAGATTAACAGATACAAACTACATAAAACAAAAAAACAAGAAACAAAAAAACAGGTTTCTGTGCACCTGAAAATAAAGCAATATTTTAAATCAATTATACTTAAAACAAAAAAAGGTTATGGTCTGAAAGTGTTTCGAGTCCTGAGGGAAAGGTGTTTAAGAGTTCATGTGTCTAAGCACAGGACCACATCCATCAAATTCAAGGCCTTCTGAACACAACTTTTCAACAGGAGGATAGTGGATCTAGAGACGGGAGCTGAATAGGTGCCCTGAAATGCTTGGGAACCTGGGGGAGAGGCAGGGTATTCCTCTCTGGCCAATTGGCTTTGTTTTCTGGAAGATGGCTGGCAATGCCCCATGAACTTTCACAAAGGGGTAAGTAAGTAAGTGTCACTGAGCTGTGTCCGACTCTTTTCGACCCCATGGACTATAGCCCATCAGACTCCTCTGTCCATGGGATTTCCCAGGCAAGAACACTGGAGTGGGTTGCCATTCTTGTCTCCAGGGGATCTTACAGACCCAGGTATTGAATCTCGGTCTCCTGCATTGCAGGCAGATTGTTTACCGTCTAAGCCACCAGGGAAATCTAAATAACCAATTAAAGATGAGTGTGTTTTTCTAGAGCTAACATCTTGGGAACCAAGATAGAAATTCTTACAGTTACATCATTCTCAAAATGAACCCAGTTTAAGAAATACATTCTCTTGTTTTTTGTGGAGTTTAAGATTACGTTAGGGAGGTATGTAATTTCAGCTCAACCAGTGCCATGGTTACTGCTTGCCAGGCACAGTACCGGCTCTGGGAGACCCAGAGATGAAAGGTTTACCTGGCATGAGCACAGGTTAAGAATTAACTTGAACTCAAG
>NW_011494889.1:889034-890056 GCF_000754665.1 Bison bison bison | reverse complement strand
ACTCAAGGTCACAGGATTCTGCACCATCCAACAGAAATGAGAGCTGCAAATGGAAGCTACACTTATAACTAAAATTTTTCTGTTTCTAATTTTTCTCATTTTTCATTAAAAATAGGTAAAAGCAATGCAACTATGCATTTTAGTTAACTCAATATATTACATGGATGTGAATTTCAGCAAGCTCCTGGAGATGGTGAAGGACAGGGAAGCCTCCAGGGCACCTGTTGCAGTCCATGGGGTCGCAGAGTCAGACACAACTGAGCGACTGAACAACAATATATGACAGCTTTATACCAATATGTAATCAATGAAAAATTACTAACGGGATAGTTTTCTTTTTCTGTGCTAAATTTTCTAAATCCAACGTGTAATTTATTCTTTCAGCACATCTCAGTCCTGAATATCCACATTTCAGGCACTCAGTCAAGGGCCACAGGTGGCTAGTGGCTTCCTTACAAACAATCCTTTACCAAGAAATGGTGGGTGGAGAGAATCATATATTCAGAAAAGGCTCTCCCGACTTTAAAAGCCACACGGCATTCTGCAATTCAGGGGAAAAAAAACGGAGACATAGGACCGGCTGCAAAACTTGGCTTCCCAAGCAGACCGGGACTGTTTATTTTTGGGAGTCGCTCCCCCTTCCTCTCCAAGGGGTAGGGCTGGGCTCCGAAGCCCAGGCTGCCACGTGTCATAACAGCGCCGGTCTCGGTCCAGGCCACGCTGGCCACACTCTGAGTCCCGGGAATAGGCTCAGAACGCACAAGCCGGCCGCGGACAGGCGAGTGGGCGCTTATTCATAGCGCCGCCCGCCGGCTGCGCAGCGCAACTGCAGGTGCAACTCCGCCTCCGCGCGCGCCCCGCCCTCGGCGGAGTGCCGGACGCCAGCCGCCCCCCTGCCCTTTTGTGGCTCAGTACTAGTCTGATTTTGCAGAGCTTGAGAACAAACCTCTGGAGCCTCGCGCCTGCTTTTCGGGAGCTTGGGCCCCAGGTCCTGGTAGCGCCGCGTCCCCGAGGACCGCTAT
>NW_011494889.1:888098-888934 GCF_000754665.1 Bison bison bison | reverse complement strand
AAGCACAGTAAAGCATGTCAGGAGCAGTTACTTTTAATCCTGCAAGAAGTAACGTTTTCAGAAATCATTTTGTATTTTGGGGCATATTTACAATGGGACGATTTTAAAAATGATAAGAGCGCGTGAGAGGCCCCAGCGAGGATCGAACTCGCGACCCCTGGTTTACAAGACCAGTGCTCTAACCACTGAGCTATGGAGCCTCCTTGCTACCTGGCGCGTTATAATTCAGGGACATTGGAAACAATACTGCTTTCTGGCAGTGGAAAATAGTTTAGCCTGTGCATCCTCTATCAATGGCAATTACGAAAACAACATCATAAGTAGAAAAAATCCGTTCTTAAAATCGTGTGTTTAGGATTACGAATCACTAAATCATACCTATGATAAGTTATAGATACAGGTAAATGCTGGAAGGGAAAAAGCAAAAATATAATAGTGTCCTGATATTACTAGCGGTACTTTTACATCTTAAAAGAGTCTCCAATCTGTTGTTTATATGACAATTCGTATCATGTTTCACACTTACAGGGAAGTTGTAGTGTTCTTATTAAGTTATTGACTATGGATGAATTAATTGATTCAACACATATTTATTATGTACTTACATACTATTCAGGCTTTATTTTTCTGGGCTCCAAAATCACTGCAGATGGTGACTGCAGCCATGAAATTAAAAGATGCTTACTCCTTGGAAGGAAAGTTATGACCAACCTAGATAGCATATTCAAAAGCAGAGACATTACTTTGCCAACAAAGGTTCATCTAGTCAAGGCTATGGTTTTTCCAGTGGTCATGTATGGATGTGAGAGTTGGACTGTGAAGAAGGCTGAGCGCCG
>NW_011494889.1:879208-887998 GCF_000754665.1 Bison bison bison | reverse complement strand
ATGTATGGATGTGAGAGTTGGACTGTGAAGAAGGCTGAGCGCCGAAGAATTGATGCTTTTGAACTGTGGTGTTGGAGAAGACTCTTGAGAGTCCCTTGGACTGCAAGGAGATCCAACCAGTCCATTCTGAAGGAGATCAGCCCTGGGATTTCTTTGGAAGGAATGATGCTAAAGCTGAAACTCCAGTCCTTTGGCCACCTCATGCGAAGAGTTGACTCATTGGAAAAGACTCTGATGCTGGGAGGGATTGGGGGCAAGAGGAGAAGGGGACGACAGAGGATGAGATGGCTGGATGGCATCACTGACTCGATGGACGTGAGTCTGAGTGAACTCCGGGAGTTGGTGATGGACAGGGAGGCCTGGCGTGCTGCGATTCATGGGGTCGCAAAGAGTCGGACACGACTGAGCGACTGATCTGATCTGATCTGATCTGATACATACTATTAGACATTAGAGTAAGTAAAGCTTGTCCCTGCTCTTTTTTAAAACGATTTGGATAATGAAACGATGCCTTATTTCCTTTTGCTTAATTATTTACTGAAGGCATGAAATCATGCCGGCAGCAGGAGGATCACGCGCTCCCAGTGGTCTGCGGGCTTCTCTCCCTTATACCTCCTTCAGGCTTCTGCTTACCCTTCGCAACAAGACCCTCCCACCCCTTACTTAAAGCTGCGCCGTCTTCCTTATCTGCCCTTTTGCCCCATGCCACTTACCTAACCTTTCCTACTAGATAATGTGCTTACTATTATGTTTATTATTTCTCCAGGTTAGGATGTTGGTTCTTTGAGGCCAAGGGTTTTTGTTTTACTCCCTGCTGTATTCCTAACACACAGAATAGTGTCTAGCACACAGTAGGTGCTCAATAAATGCTGAGCAAATGACATCTACGATGACATTCATTCTGTGAGCCAGCAGAAATCAGGAAGCTGCTTTGGGAGATGTCTTCTCATCATCCTCCCTTACTTCCAAGGCCTCTCCATCCAAGTTGGAATTTTGTAACATCCTTCATTTTCCTGTGCTTCATCCAGCCCAGCATTTCACATGATGAACTCTGTATATAAGTTAAATAAGCAGGGTGTCAATATACAGCCTTGACTTACTCCTTTCCCAATTTTGAACCAGTCCCTTGTTCCATGTCTGGTTCTAACTGTTGCTTCTTGACCTGCAGATAGATTTCTCATGTGACAGGTAAGGTGGTCTGATATTCCCATCTCTTGATGTTTTATGGTTGGCCTCAGAACGGTCATGGCACTAGTGAGTGTATAATGAGGCTCAAGGTCCAGCAGAATTTGAATCTTCCACAATCTTGCACCTAGTTGGTTCTAACCAGTTTTGGTCGCGTCCTGTGGCCGTATCATTCTTTTCAAGGTTGTGCCCTGCCTCCTTCCCTCCTGTTCACCTCCATTCCCTTGATCCTGTGCTGTCTCTGGCAAGTGGAGCTTCACCAGCGGTTTTCACTTGCACCAACCCTCCTCATAGCCCCGGTGAATAGCATGTGCGGGCAGTCGCAATGGGATGTGATAGAAAAAAGGCCCCTCTCCTCTCAACTCTAACTTTTGAGCTGTAGGATAAAGGACATAAAGATGAAGGATGAGATGAAAAGAAGGGTCAGGAGGGTGGGCATCCTGTAAAGAGTTTAATTTGCTCATAAGTAGTCTGGTGTTAGAGAAACAAGTGTAAGGAGGTTTTATATTTAATTTTTACATCACTTCTTCCTTCTCTTGACCACCCCCCCCACTACTTTATCAAGCCCCTGGTGGCTCAGTTGGTAAAGAATCTGCCTGCAATGCAGGAGACCTGGTTTCAATTCCTGGGTTGGAAAGATTCTCTGGAGAAGGGAACAGCTACCCACTCCATTATTCTGGCCTGGAGAATTCCATGGACAGAGGAGACTGGCAGGCTATAGTCCATGGGGTCACAACTTTCACTTTCAGTTTGGTATTAGAGAAACAAGTGTATGGAAGTTTTATATTTAATTTTATGTCCCTTCCTCCTTCTCCTGACGCCCTTTATCAAGCCCTTTCACCACCTGTAAAATGGAGTTGATCATTTTGGCTCTATCCTGGAGCACTTTGGGGAATTCAACACAATTGAGAACTTGACCCTGGGCAGAGATCGTGAAGGGCCAGCTACAAACATGACAGACGTTGTGCTTCATGGGCTGAACATTCCCAGAGGAGAACATCTCAGGGAGAGATTCCAGCTTGAGGCACTGCGAAGTGGCGGAAGGCATCCCAGGCCCAGTTTGAGTGGAGAGAGAGGAGGAGATGGAAGCGGAAGTCCCTTGGCTGTGCTCTCTGTTCTTTCTGCTGTAAGGCAGCACTCTGCAGGGCAGGCAGCTTGCCTTGCTTGCCCATCCGCAAGCTCTCCTTTCTCTCCAGCTGCGCGGGGCTGAGTCCCTTGCATCGCGGTGGGGGAAGGGGAACAGGACCGAGCCCGGTGGCTCAGCACCTGCCCAGGCATCCATCGGTTCTTCTGCACCGTCCTGAGCATCATTGTCCCGCATCCGCTGTCCAGGGAGCAGGCCTTATTCCAGCGTATCCACAGTCAGACTCAAGGTCAGAGCATGTGCGGTTCAAGGGTCACGGTGGACTTTCAAGTTCAATTAGCCTGCCCTTTATTTTGAAGATGAGGGAGCTTCAGGGGCTGGCAACAGCAGGTCCAAGATGAAAGGTAGGCTTTTGTGTGGGGACTCCCAGGATCAGAGTGTGGAGGGAGGGAGGGAGTTGGGGGGTCTTCCCTGGGATCTGGCCCCTCACTACTGAGTTGGGGATGGGAGGCAGGAATAGGACCCCTTAGTTGGGAGCACCCGAGTCTGGGCATGGAGGGAGAGAGGAGCAATACTAAGGAAGGGGAGGGGCAGGAAGCTGGGGACCCTGTCGCTTTATAAACCCCATACAGATTCACAAGTGGAAGTGACAGCACTTATGCCCTGTGGCCTGTGTCCCAGGAAGCACGGAGCATACAGGTGTCTAGTTGCAGGAGATTGGAAATGAAGAGGATAGGAAATCCCTGCCCTCCAGGTTTCTGTGTAGTGCTAGAGAAGAGGGATAGATCCCCGAGCGCATTGCCGCATTCTTGGTGTCCAGGGAGGCTGGCGGCCTGGCTCAGGTGTCTGAATTCTGGCCTACCCCGCTCCCCAAGTTGGTAGGAACTCAGGACACAGGAGGCGCTCAGGGGCGCAGAACCTGGGAGCTGGGGTCAGGGGCCCTGAGTCCTAGCCGACCCTGTCCTCTGTTTGCACAGATCCTTGCTGGGAGGGTCAATAACATCCTCCACAATGACCCAGGACACACAGTCCTTCTCACCATCCTGGGCCCACACCCCTTAGAGCTGTCCAGAGTTCAGAAAGAGTTCAGAAAAGAGCCAGGAGTAACACCAACAAGGGCTTTCCTGATGGCTCCGTGCTAAAGAACCCACCTGCCAATACAGGAGCTGAGGGCTCGATCCTTGGGTTAGGAAGGTCTCTTGGAGAAGGAAATGGCAACCCACGCCAGTATTCCTGCCTGGGAAATTCTGTGGACAGAGGAGCCTGGTGGACCACAGTCCATGGGGTCACAAATGAGTCTGACATGACTTAGTGACTACACAACAACAGAACCAATAAACCACTGAAGCAGTAAATAGGAAAGTATTGTGCACGCGCCAAAAAGGACAGTTTGTAAATGGGGAGCAGTCAGACCGAAACATGGAGTGAGGCTCCGAGGAATATCGTTATGAAGCAGCTTATACCGTGTGGAGGTGCTTCTGTTGACTCTTCACGTTCTTCTCAGTTACCGATTCAGAATTATTTACAATATTAGAAGTGATCAGTTTTTTGGTTACCTCGTATCAGTTTGGGGGAACAATTGAAGCTTTGCATATGATTTTCAGCAGCCAAAGGAAGAAGCGATCCAGGTCAAGTTAACCTTGCTTGTCTTGCAAAAGAAGCTAAATTAAGTTTTGCTTGTATAACTAAACTGAACTTGTCTGCTCAGGGGATTTTTGAGTCTGGTCTCTGTTTGTGTTTGATTTTAACAGGCCAGACGTCTCCCACTCATGGGTGGGCAGAGTCTGACCTCCTGGGGGCATCTCGAGCCTGAATGCCTCCTTGTTCTGTGAGGGTCTAATGAAATGCCCCTGCTTATTAAAATCATTGTAACAAATTCACCTCCTGGATTTTGGTCCCATCTCACACCAAACAGACCTCTCTCAGATAGGATTTTAATTGGCTTGCTGGACTTTTGGATGCGATTAATGGATGAGCTCTGATTCGGCTCCAGTTCTGAGTCTGGAGGAAGGCCTGAACAAGCAGTGCCGGGGTGTCAGCGGGTTGGGGTGCACAGCCAGTTAGCCTAAACATCAGTTAGCTGCTGGTGTTAAGTTGTTCTGGGAGGGAGGAGCCTCGAAGGGCAAAGACCAAGGAGGATGGGGAAATGCTCCTCTAGCCCCCAGGTGGCGCTAGTGGTAGAGAATCCGGCTGCCAATGCAGGAGACAAAAGAGACACAGATTCCATCCCTGGGCCGGGAAGATCCCCTGGAGAAGGGGATGGCAACCCACTCCAGTATTCATGCCAGGAGAATCCCATGGACAGAGGAGCCTGGCGGGCTGTGGTCCATGGGGTTGCAAAGTTGGACACGACTGAAGTGCGGCTTAGCATGCACACACGCAGTCCCACCATGGTGATGAATTAACTTGCTGCACTGATTTCTTAACTCGGACAAGGTCTCATTTTGTGGGCTCCTCTGACCCTGGTGTCTGTTCCTGAGCTGCTGAGCCAACAAAGACTCACTCACACCGGGGAGGTGAGGGCTGACCACTTGCAGATCAAAAGGCAGGGGGAGGGCAGGGCAGTGGGAAGACCAGGGACTTGGGGGATCTGGTTGACTTGGCTCGAATCTGGTGGCACTTGGTCCTGATCACCTTTTGCTGAGGGTGTCAGGCTGCAACCACAGACCAGCTCAGGCTTCAGTGCCAGAGGGACCTGGTGCCCAGCCAAGCTGTGCCCTTTGTTGGCTGCATCAAAGTCACCTAAATATTTTTTTCTTAAACCAAACCTTTCTTTTCTTTGTTTTAACCAAACTTTAAAAAATTTATTTTATTAATATTTTTTGGCCACACTGTGCAGCATGTGGGATTCTGGTGCCAGGGATTGAACCCACACCCCCTACGTTGGAAGCACAGTCTTAACTACTAGACTTACCAGGGAAGATCCTGAAGTTATCTAATTTTTGAGGATGTTTCTTCACTTGTGCAGAGGGACTGAGCATCCATATTTCCCAGGGTGGTCATGAGGGTAGAATGTAATTTTGGTGTAAAGATGCCAGCCTCAGTCCCCTTCAAGTACCACCCACCTGGACCTGCAAGGTCTGATTGGCTTTCTGGCCTTCCCTCTGACTGCGGCAGAGACAGCCGGGGACCTGCAGTACCACTCTGCCCTCTACCCCTCAAACATTTCAGCCTGTCCGTCTCCGCCGGACACCTCCCATCAGCTTTTAACATGCTCGAGTCTCTGTCATGGAAAGCATGATAAAACAAAGCAAAACAAATCAAAAGTCTCCCTCCACTCCAGGGAGTTGTCTTCACTCTTTCTTGTAACAGAGAACCTTTATAATTTAGTACAAGTCAATCACTAAGGGGAGTGTTGCCTAGAGCTTACATTATGATGGCCCATCTCTGGACACCATGCCTCCCAGGTCACGCTAATGCTAAGTCACTTCAGTTGTGTCCGACTCTGTGCGACCCCATAGATGGCAGCCCACCAGGCTCCCCCGTCCCTGGGATTCTCCAGGCAAGAACACTGGAGTGGGTTGCCATTTCCTTCTCCAATGCAGGAAAGTGAAAAGTGAAAGTGAAGTCGCTCAGTCGCGTCCGACTCTCAGCAACCCCATGGACTGCAGCCCACCAGGCTCCTTGGTCCATGGGATTTTCCAGGCAAGAGTACTGGAGTGGGGTGCCATTTCCTTCTCCGTCCAGGTCATGAGCATTAAGCTAAAATATATTTAACTCGCAGGAAACCTCCTGACCAGGCCCACATGTGAATGGCTGCAGGGAGGAAGAAATGAACACATCTCCTTTGGAGTCTGGCCAGAATTAGGACTTTCCCTTCTCCCCTTTTAGGATAAAAGGAGTCTGACCTCTAACTGGGGAAGGATGATGGTTCTTTGGGACACTAGTCCACGGTCTTCTTGGGCTGCTGGCTTTCTGAATAGTCTCTATTCCTTGCTCCAGCAGCTTGTTTCTCCACTTATTGGCCTGTTGTGCAGCAAGCAGCGTGAGCTTGGGCTAGGTAGCAGTTCTCTCTGTTCTTCATCTCCCATTTATTCAACTCACCAACTCCCTTCCATCCCGCGACTCCCATGAAATGACCCTCCCTGGCCTCCTCATGGATAAAGCCTTGGTGTCTCGGTAGCACTTGCCCGCACCGCCCATGTCTTTTTCCATATGCTCTTCTGTATCCTTCATGGCTCACATCCCGAGAGCCTGCTCAGCTGTTTTTTTTTACTTGCACCATGTGGGGTCTTTATTTGCAACATGTGAACTCTTAGTTGCAGCATGTGGGATCTAGTTCCCCAACCAGGGATTGAACCCCGGGCCCCCTGCATTGGAAGCACAGAGTCTTAGCCACTAGACCAGCCTTCCTTATAGACTTCACAGGCACATAGGGGCCAGCCTGCCTGAGTTTGAATTCTGGCTCTTTTTCTGCCAGTCTGGGAACCAGTGGTGAACCAAACTGGACATGGTCCCTGCACTTGCATGGGCCAGTGGGAACCCGCCTTCATTCAGATAGTTGGTGGCATCGTGGGGACCAAGGCCGAGGAACAAGAGCTGTGAATGCAGACATTTGTAAAATGGGGATAATGATGATGATGGCGTTAATAACAACAGTACCTTCTCAGGAGGGTGCTTGCGAAGAAGAAATGAAACAGTGCGTGTGAATACTTTACCAGAGCCTGGTGTCTCAGAAATGCTTAATCGATGTAAATTACTTTTATTACTTCTTTTGTACCTAAAAGTACTGTGTGAAGCCCTCCCAATGTATTGGGGTCGCTCAGAGAAATGGAGGTGGTGGGAGGCAGAGGAAAGGAAGAAGTCTTATTTCCGTAGTCAGAACTCCTCTCAGACACCTGCTGAGTGAGATATTATCACTCGCCTTTGGGCTGAAATGGGAGGCAGTGAGTTATGTTTAGAAAGGGGAGCTTCTCTCACCTCTTGAAAGACCACAGATTAGAATTAACCTTATTAAAGTCAGAGCAAGCGCTCAACGAGGCCAGGAGGGGGATAGTCTTTCATGGCAGCTGTCTTCTGTCATGCTCCCTGCTCTTTGCAGCCTTTTGTGGAAGGAGTTGCCATCCCTCAGCTGCCATAGACAGTGGGGTGGGGTTTCCAGACTTTTGGTGGGTACAGTGGGAGGCTGGAAAAGATTCATTCAGGGACTGGAGGGCAGTTGAGACACTGAGGGTTCCCAGGAAATTGTTCAAGGCTTTTGGGAGAGTCTTCAGAGACAGAGAAACCAAGCACCCCTAAACCAGTTTTGTGTATCATGGAAAGGGGAGAAGAGGACCTCCTCTCTAAGGGGAATTGGGTCCTAAAGTAGAAACACAAAACTTGAGGGGCTTAGTCCTATTTGTCTCAGTTCTGACTGCACATTGAGTTCCTGGGGAGCTCAGAAATGTTATGGTCCAGGTCCCAGCAATTCTGGGGTGACTCCTAGGCTCCCCATATGATTTTTTTTGCTACCCATCATGATCCCCATATGATTTTAGTGTGCAGCCAGGGTTGAAAATCTCTAATTCATCCTTTTTATCTTGGAGGAGACTAAATAGAGACTTTGAAAGCTTAAATAACTGACCACAAATAAAGGTCATACAGTGAATTACTGGCCACTGTGTCTGCACTCAGGCCCAGGGCTCTCCCTTGGAGCCAGACCTTGGCTCTAACACTTTGGATTGAACTTACAGAGAAGAGCTACAGTCTTTATGTCTTTAAACCTAGATCTGGATATATTATTTGAATAATACTCTTGGAGAAGGAAATGGCAACCCACTCCAGTGTTCTTGCCTGGAGAATCCCAGGGACGGGGGAGCCTGGTGGGCTGCCATCTATAGGGTTGCACAGAGTTGGACACGACTGAAGCGACTTAGCAGCAGCAGCAGCAAGCATACTCTTAAGCTGAAGTTGAACGGTTCTATGAAGACCTACAAGACCTTTTAGAACTAACACCCAAAAAAGATGTCCTTTTCATTATAGGGGACTGAAATGCAAAAGTAAGAAGTCAAGAAACACCTGGAGTAACAGGTAAATTTGGCCTTGGAATACGGAATGAAGCAGGGCAAAGACTAATAGAGTTTTGCCAAGAAAATGCACTGGTCATAGCAAACACCCTCTTCCAACAACACAAGAGAAGACTCTACACATGGACATCACCAGATGGTCAACACCGAAATCATATTGATTATATTCTTTCCAGCCAAAGATGGAGAAGCTCTGTACAGTCAGCAAAAACAAGACCAGAAGCTGACTGTGGCTTCAGACCATGAACTCCTTATTACCAAATTCAGACTGAAATTGAAGAAAGTAGGGAAAACCACTAGACCATTCAGGTATGACCTAAATCATTATACAGTGGAAGTGAGAAATAGATTTAAGGGCCTAGATCTGATAGATAGAGTGCCTGATGAACTATGGAATGAGGTTCGTGACATTGTACAGGAGACAGGAATCAAGACCATCCCCATGGAAAAGAAATGCAAAAAAGCAAAATGGCTGTCTGGGGAGGCCTTACAAATAGCTGTGAACAGAAGAGAAGC
>NW_011494889.1:846113-878798 GCF_000754665.1 Bison bison bison | reverse complement strand
GAACAAAGCTAGTGGAGGTGATGGAATTCCAGTTGAGCTACTTCAAATCCTGAAAGATGATGCTGTGAAAGTG
Source organism: Bison bison bison (assembly GCF_000754665.1). Taxonomy (NCBI): domain Eukaryota; kingdom Metazoa; phylum Chordata; class Mammalia; order Artiodactyla; family Bovidae; genus Bison; species Bison bison. The sequence goes on along the minus strand of NW_011494889.1, from coordinate 878,725 downwards.
CTGCACTCAATATGCCAGCAAATTTGGAAAACTCAGCAGTGGCCACAGGACTGGAAAAGTCAATTTTCATTCCAATCCCAAAGAAAGGCAATGCCAAAGAATGCTCAAACTACCACAGAATTGCACACATCTCGCACACTAGTAAGGTAATGCTCAAAATTTTCCAAGCCAGTCTTCAGCAATATGTGAACCGTAAACTTCCTGATGTTCAAGCTGGTTTTAGAAAAGGCAGAGGAACCAGAGATCAAATTGCCAACATCCGCTGGATCATGGAAAAAGCCAGAGAGTTCCATAAAAACATCTATTTCTGCTTTATTGACTATGCCAAAGCCTTTGCCTGTGTAGATCACAATAAACTGTGGAAAATTCTGAAAGAGATGGGAATACCAGACCACCTGACCTGCCTCTTGAGAAATCTGTATGCAGGTCAGGAAGCAACAGTTAGAACTGGACATGGAACAACAGACTGGGTCCAAATAGGAAAAGGAGTTTGTCAAGGCTGTATGTTGTCACCCTGTTTATTTAACTTATATGCAGAGTACATCATGAGAAACGCTGGACTGGAAGAAGCACAAGCTGGAATCAAGATTGCTGGGAGAAACATCAATAACCTCAGATATGCAGATGACACCACCCTTATGGCAGAAAGTGAAGAGAAACTAAAAAGCCTCTTGATGAAAGTGAAAATGGAGAGTGAAAAAGTTGGCTTAAAGCTCAACATTCAGAAAACAAAGATTATGACATCCGGTCCCATCACTTCATGGGAAATAGATGGGGAAACAGTGGAAACAGTGTCAGACTTAATTTTTTGGGGCTCCAAAATCACTGCAGATGGTGACTGCAGCCATGAAATTAAAAGATGCTTACTCCTTGGAAGGAAAGTTATGACCAACCTAGATAGCATATTCAAAAGCAAAGACATTACTTTGCCAACAAAGTATGGTTTGTACTTCAAAGCTATGGTTTTTCCAGTATTCATGTATGGATATGAGTTGGACTATAAAGAAAGCTGAGCACCGGAGAATTGATGCTTTTGAATGTGGCATTGGAAAAAATTCTTGAGAGTCCCTTGGACTGCAAGGAGATCCAACCAGTCCATTCTGAAGATCAGCCCTGGGATTTCTTTGGAGGGAATGATGCTGAAGCTGAAACTCCAGTCCTTTGGCCACCTCATGCGAAGAGTTGACTCATTGGAAAAGACCCTGATGCTGGGAAATATTGAAGGCAGGAGGAGAAGGGGATAACAGAGGATGAGATGGCTGGATGGCATCACCGACTCAATGGACATGAGTCTGAGTGAACTCCGGGAGTTGGTGATGGACAGGGAAGCCTGGCGTGCTGCGATTCATGGGGTTGCAAAGAGTGGGACACGACTGAGCGACTGAACTAAACTGAACTGAACTGAAGCATACTCTAGGACTGTGGACAGTCAGGTCTACTCAGAAACATTTGTGATCTGTGGTCCCAGAATCTGGAGGTGGTGATGAGCTCAGGGTTTGGAGTCACAAAAGCCTGATTTTAAATGATAACTCTGCCACTGCTGGCTGTGTGACCTTGGCCATGTTACCTAACATCTCTGAGCACTAGTCTCTTTATGTGCAATATAAGTATTTCCTTAGAGAGTCAACACAGACTGGTTTCTTGGTTGCAAATATTAAATAAGATAGTATCATCAAGCTCTTCACATGCAATTCGTACCTTTCAAATGGGAGCAACCCAGCAACTGTTGTTAGTATTATTGTATTTATATTTCTGTGTACCTTCTAGAAGAGTGGTTCTCAACTAGAGGTAATTTTGCACCCCCAGGGAACGTTTGGCAATGTCTAGAGATATTTTGATTGTCATAAATGCAGAGAGGGATGCTACTGGCATCCAGTGGGTAGAAAACTGCCATGTGGCTGAACATCCACAGTGCACAGAACAGACCATTGTCCCAACAAAGAATTATCCATCTCAATGGTGCCAAGGTCAAGAAATTCTGTGTAGATATTGGAAAAAATTGGGAGCGTGAAGGCCAGAGTGATAATAGGGTGACAGGTATCAGTTCTTGCCCTGGCAAGGAAGTAGAGGGGCAGTGAGTTTTAGGGGGCCTGTGAACAGCCCCATCTCTGGATAGCACCACAGAGGAAGGACGTAACACCTCCTTACGTATGAATTCCAGGTAATAACATCACTGAGATTTGTACTCCTTAGGGGGTGCTGTGAGGATAATCCTGCACCCAGAGCTTAGAGACGCTGGTATGAAAGGCTAAATAAAGTCAAGACGATTGCATCAGGTCCCGCGGGAGGGCTGCCATTCTCCACGGTCGTGCTTTGGGCACTTGGGGGTTGCATTAGCTCTCTTCTCTCATGAGCTCATCGTTTATAAATGACAGCCACCCAAGTTGGAAAGTATGACCCTGAGTTGGCAAGTGGAAAACTTACTCAGCTTTCTTGCTGGAGCCTTGTGTCTTAACTTATTTATCTTAAAAATAAGACAAATATAATCCTGCCAGGAAAGCTCTGTTATGTGAGAAGAGAAGAATGTGTGTAGAAATTCTGGTTGAGAGCGCAAAACTTTCTCATTTGTCAAGGTTACCGCTATTTATTTTGGCTGCGGTTGAGCGAGCGGACACTAGGTGGCGCTACGTTCTCACTCGAAAGGAAACTGCCCTCCGTGTAAGTTATTAATGTCAGTCTTGGAGTACATACACCCCAGTGTGAAAAATAGAGTAGCAGCAAAGATTTTGTTCTTAAAATAAGTCAGCAGCCCAGTGAAGCAAATGGTACCATGGCAGGTACATTTTCTTGCTTGAACTGATGGAAAAGGGCATTTATTGCCTACAGGCATCTGGCTACAGATATAAAATGATAAAAATACACAATTAAATGAAACCTCACAGCAGGCCTGGCCTCAAAAGAGAATGAGAAGCAGCTGGGCTCAGATACAGGCCTGGGATCTGGCACTGATGTTTCTCTGTCATGACTGTGGCATGAATGTGCAGTTTTCATGAGAAGACCCTTCTGATTGTCAGGTGGGCTGTTTCTGAACTGTGAGGGGCTTGGCCCTGCGCTTAGGCAGTGATGCCACTTTCTTGAGCTCAGATTTTCTACCACTTAGAAGAGGGATCACTTTTCTTGTCCAAGTTAGAAAGTAAGCGGAGTGAAGATCACAGGTGGCGATGTACAGACGGGTCTGGAAAGGAGAAAGTGCTGTTTGCCTGTTGTCATGGTGATGGGCCCAGACTGCCCACCGGCCCCTCTGCCCGGCAGTCACCATGGGGATGCTCCATCCTAACTGTAAATGGACTCGGACCTCACGGGCTCCCATGCAAGTTCACTGTCCTTTTGCTAGGTGTCTCCAAACCCTGTAGCCACTACTGCAAAGTCCCAGGGGGTCAGGGCTTTAGAAAGGGAGAGGGGTACAGGGCTGAGATGGTGGCTTCGGACCCAATAGTTCTGCATTCCAGCTCTGCCACAAACTACATCTTTGAATTGGGGGTCATGGCAATTCCCCCCAGTGTCATTTCACTGAAGCCTTGGTGTTCTGCTCTTATCTTTAAAATATAGACGGACTGGGCAGGGTGGTTGCAAGAAGGCCAGAACTTCTCCAAAGGAAGGCACATCAATTGGCACCTGAGAAGGTCTGTAAATCAGGTGACCAGACAGCCCCACGTGATGTCAGAGGAGACCTTCAATCCCGCTGAGCGGCCTCAGATGCAGAGGGGCCGATGCCATGCCCCCCAATTCAATCCCTTTTAATTTTTTGCTTGTGTCTGCTTAGACTGGATTCCTATTCATGCTTAATAAACAGTTACAATTTACTCAGTTCAATTCAGTTGCTCAGTCGTGTCCGACTCTTTGTGACCCCATGGACTGCAGCACGCCAGGCCTCCCTGTCCATCACCAACTCCTAGAGTTTACTCAAACTCATGTCCATTGAGTTGGTGATGCCATCCAACCATCTCATCCTCTGTCATCCCCTTCTCCTCCTGCCTTCAATCTTTTCCAGCATCAGGGTCTTTTCCAATGAGTCAGTTCTTTGCATCAGGTGGCCAAAGTTACTCTCTGCTCTTCAATCTCCTGATGTCTGATAATGTACTGACAGCATTCATGAGTAGAATGGCAGGGGCAGCGCTGGCTCTGTAGGGACATTCGTTTCCTCAGTTGATGCTCAGGGCACCTGCGAGGGCATTACATCTGGGGAAGTCAAGTGAGTCACTTCTGAAAGTCCTGGGGCAGGTGGGTCGTAGAGTTGGGAGGCTAACTCAGGTCTCTCTGAGAAAGCGGGTGGGCAGGAGACTCAACTGCCTGTGCGAGAAGCAGAGGTTCTGCTTTTTCCCTCTGATTAGTCAGTCCGAAAGGAAATCAACCCTGAGTATCCATTGGAAGGACTGGTGCTGAAACTGAAGCTCCAATACTTTGGCCACCTGATGGGAAGAGCCAACTCATTAGAAAAGACCCTGATGCTGGGAAAGATTGAAGGCAAAAGAGGAGGGCAGCAGAGGATGAGATGGTTAGATGGCATCACCGACTCAATGGACTTGAGTTTGAGCACACTCTGGGAGATAGTGAAGGACAGGGAAGCCTGTTGTGTAGGAGTCCACTGGGTTGCAAAGAGTGGGACACAGCGTAGCAACTGAACAACAACGAGGCTGCTCTGCAAAGAATATGCAGTGAGTTCTTGATCAACTATTGGTGATAATTCGAAGGACACACAGACATGCATCTACTCCTCCCCATAGTGTAGGGCTTTATTTTTATCCGGAGTCACATCCATTCATCATGTTATAAACAACCATGGACTCAACTGGATGTCCCACAGGGTGGGTGTCTTAAAGGCCAGTTTAAGACATTTGTCAGTGTGGAAGGGGGATGTGTGATCCCCCATCTTCTCTTGTTCGTTTGGGACAGGCCAGTCCCCTTACTGCTGCGTCATTAAACCAGGGCTGTCTGGGTCCGTGGCTCTTCAGGGCGGAATATTCACCTTCCTGCCAAACTGACAAAGTGGTCTCCAGCTCCCTAGTGAGGTCAGACCTTTGGGATGCAAATTTTTCTTGAAATAACTCTGATTTCGAATTTGCTACCATCTTACCATCCCTTAAACCTCATTTCAGGCCCCCTTAGAGTCAAAGAGCATCTTGTCAAAAAAGAAAAAAAGAGCATCTTGTCTTTCACATATTATCCAAAGAGGTGGTCACCCCAATTCCTCCCCACACACACCCCACTCCCAGGGCCAGGATCTGTGAGCTTTGGAATGTAAGATATATTTGTCAGCTTTGCCTGTCTCCTCCTCATTTTGTGTCATCAGTTTCAGGTAGGGTGGCTGAGCGAGGGAACTAACATTTGTTGAAGGCACACTGTGTTCTAGGGACTCAGGAGGTGCCTTATATATATTTATCCTGTTACTACTCATAACCACCCTGTCTGGTAGAGGTAATTAGCCTTGACTTAAAGAGATCTTCAAGGATGACCTTGTCTCTGATTATGCAGCTTGAAAATGTTGTCATTGGATTTTCAGCTCAGATCTGAACTCTTCCTAGTCATTGTACTCTTGAAGTTTATGCCTCAATCAACAAGTATTTGTTGAAATATCTTCTCTGCAAAAGGTACTACCCTAAGTAACCTAGAGAGATGCAAGGGGTACCGGACATGGCTCTTGCTCTTAGGAAATTAGACTAAAGAGAGGAATACTTACACAGATGGAACTTAATGAAGTAATATGAAGAAGTATCACAAATGTCCAGAAAGAAGAGATATGTTCAGTCTGAGGGAGTAACACCTGTGTAGTCAGAAGAGGTTCATGGGGAAAATGGGAAATGAGTGATTTCTTGAAATATGAGTACGATTTAGGTGGGGCCAGAGACCAGATACTGGAGAAGGAAATGGCATCCCACTCCAGTGTTCTTGCCTGGAGAATCCCAGGGACGGGAGAGCCTGGTGGGCTGCCGTCTCTGGGGTTGCACAGAGTCGGACACGACTGAAGTGACTTAGCAGCAGCAGCAGCAGCAGAGATCAAATAAAGAATCTAACTGAAGCAGAGCTGCATGGTATGTTCTGAGAGCAGGAGTTGTTTCAAGATGAGGGGTAGTGGTGGGGGAGTCAGAAAGTTGGGGTGGGAGCCTTAATGCTAGGTTCTCTTTGGACTTTGCCCTGAAAACAATAGAAACTATCCAAGTTCTTTAGTTGGAGTGGGGAATAGGTAATGATTTGCGAAAAGTAGAGCTTGCAGAAGTATTAAAGAGAAACAAAGGGTAGAAAAGAACTGGAGAGAAGACAGACCAGGGAGAAAGGAGGAAGGGAGAATAGTTAAGAAGCTAGTCATCTGCCCAACATGTACCGAGTAATATGCTGAGAAACTTTATAATCTCATCTTCAGTCTATTCCTCTAAGACAAATATTATTACCCCAGGCTAATAAAGTATCTGTGTGGCATTGTTAAGTATTAGTTGCTCAGTCATGTCCAACTCTTTGTGACCCATGGACTGTAGCCTGTCAGGCTCTTCTGCCCATGGAATTCTTCAGGCAAGAATACTACAGTGGGTGGCCATTCCCATTTCTAGGGGATCTTCCCGATCCAGGGACTGAATCTGGGTCTCCCTCATCGCAGGCATTCTTTACCGTTTGAGCCACCTTACTGTTTAACAAATCTATTTTCTCTTCTTCTTAGGAATACAGCTAGGCCAAAAATTCCAGATCCTCTTGCAATTTGGTGTATGTATATCACTCCCAGGCCTGGCTCATGCACACTTCTTGGGAAATCGTCTACTCTCTCCCTTCCCTTTTTGGCCAGATGGGTGTTGATGACCCACGTGACTGTCGTATAATAAAGAATGTCTGGTCTTTGTCCCAGGTTCCTTGGAGGGAGTTTTTGTCTTTGTTATTCATGGTGGGCCCTGCGACCTCAACTGGGCTTATGCTAATGAGGTCACATATGACGGGCACCCAGATAGTTTTACATTGGTGGTTGACCATGGGAAAGACCATCCATGAGATCAGAGAATTAAAGCTTTGAGCCACGTGATATCAATCTGATCTCCTGACTTCTGTGGAAGAGATGGGATGGGGGCTGGGGGAAGGCTGGAGAGAGAGTTCAATCACATGACCAATGATTCAATCAACCTTGCCTATGTAATGAAACCCTCCTGGAAACTCTGGATGCTGAGACTCACTGGATGGGTGAGCTTCCTGTTGGTGAGCACACTTATGTGCCAGCAGAGTCACACATTCCACTGCCCTGGGGAGAAGACATGGAAGCTCCACATTTGAGACCTTATCTTGTGTCTCTTCATTTGGCTGGTCTTTATTTGAATCCTTTGTAGTAAAACTGTAATTGCAAATACAGTAATTTTCTAAATTCTGTGAGTCATTTTAGTGAATTACCAAGTCTGAGGGGCTTGTGTGTGCATGCTCAGTCATGTAGTCGTGTTTGCCTCTTTGCAACCCCATGGACCGTAGCCCACCGGGCTCTTCTGTCCATGGAATTCTCCAGGCAAGAATACTGGAGTGGGTTGCCATTTCCTCCTCCAGGGGATCTTCCTGACCCAGGGATTGAACCCACATCTCTTGCATTGCAAGTGGTTTGTTTTTTTTTTTTTACTACTGAGCCCACTGGGAAGCCCAGGGGTGGGATTTTATTGTTCAAGAAATTGATGTTTCAACTGTCAGTCATCCTAGGCAAGAGCGAGGCCCTCCATGGGCTGGGAGAAGGAGCACCTTCCTCCTTTCTCAGGCCTGGACTTTGATTCTGTGAAGGGCTTGGGGTACCTCCAGTGCTGGGGATGAGCTAACCTTGGCTCTAGTTTCAGCAGCGGAGGAGAAGCTTCAGCAGGGGTTGGCTCATGCCTGCCAGGTGCGCACCTCCCTGCAAAGCCAGGGGAGAAGCCAGGACTGATTTTAGCCATTGGTAGAGCCATGCTTTCTCCCTGAGGAATTTTTGGCTGGAAAGAGATCATTTGCTACGAGCCATTGCCCTTGGTCTAAGTTGTTTCTGCTGAACGAGCATGTGTGGTGGCCTTGGGATCTGTGTGTGAGTGTGGAGAGCATTGGTCACAGCACCTGTGGTGGGGGCTTCTCTTTGCCCTGCCTTCATTCTCTGGGCTCCAGCAGGGACCCTGAGCCTCTGCCTTAGGACAGCAAAAGGACAGGAGACAGCAAAGACAAGCTGTCTTTGTCACTTTGACACTTTGTCAAGTGTCACAGTCACTGAACTCCGGTGACTGTGGGACCAGGCAGCAAGGAGCTCCTCTGCTCCACAGACCTCATCCACTGATAGGGACAGACTGCTTGTCCTGCTCATCTGGGCTGCGTAAGAGCTCTATGTGATTCTGCTTTGAACACTGAAGCAAATGTATTTTCTCGAGAAGAAGGCTTGTAATAATTGAGTTGTGAATGACAGCATGAGAACAAAAATCAAGCGGTGAAAGTGATCAATAGTATGGGGTGAATAAACAACAACATTTGGTGATTGATTAAAGACTGAAGAATGAGGAGTGTAGATTATAGATGCCACCAGGAGTTTGGGGAGGCATCAACCAGACCTTCTCTGCTGTGTTGGAAGCAAACCGTCCACAGGCACTCCATGTCTTCAACCCTCTTATCCATCAACTGCTCTGCTTCTGCAATGACCTCTTCTCTTCCACAAACTCTCCTCCACTGGATTACGCCAGCATACAAGTAGGCAGTAATCTCCCAGCGTAACAAGCCCCACCCTAGATTTTGTTTTCTTTCAGCTGTTGCTCCATCTCTCTGCTCCATTGAATATCAAAGCTCTGCGGAAGACTTGCTTCCAGTTCGTTTCACCTCTCAATTTTCTCACCTGTCTCCTTCTCCACACACGCCATCCAATCTACCCTATCTTGTCTCCGTGACCTCTGTGTTGTCAGAACCAATGGTTTCTTTTCAGTCTTCACCCCACTGGGGCCCCAGCCTTGGTTGACCTTCCAGAAACCTTTCCCTGGCTTTGGCTCTGGACGCTCACTCCTGCTCATCCCCTTACTTCCCTAGCAGCACCTTCTCTGTCTCCCAGGCTGCCCTTCATCCTCCTCATCCCTAAACATCAATGTGTCCTGTGGTCAGATCTTCTTTTCTCTCTCCAGGCTCATTTATTGAAGGAGTGAAAATTGACCATGGCTTCCCTGGTAGCTCAGACAGTAAAGAATCTGCCTGCAATGCAGGAGACCTGGTTCGATTCCTGGGCTGGGAAGACCCCCTGGAGAAAGGAACGGCAACCCATTCCAGTATTCTTACCTGGAGAATTTCAAGGACAGAGGAACCTAGTGGGCTACAGTCCACGGGGTTGCAAAGAATTGGACATGACTGAACAGCTAACACACACATCTTGACTTGGAATGTTAAACATGTGCATAAAATAGAGCCTTTCTCTGCAACTATCTCCGAAGCCTGCTGCATTTGCCTTCATCACCACCTGGGTCATAGTTTAGATCTATTTCTTGGATTACCATCTGAGCTCCTTTATTTCTAAGGGCAGTGACTGGTTTTGCCGACTGTGGCTGGACCTGCCCTCTGCTTGGGGAACAAGTGGATGGACAGGGACCTTGCACCTCTGACTGGGAATGTGCTTTGGGAAGGTGACGAATCCAGCCTGAGATCCTTGCAGCTGGCAGGATGCCCAGGTGCAGGTGACCAGGGTGCTGTTGGAAATTCCAGCCTGGAGCCCAGAGAGGTCTGGATTGGGGGCATACATCCTCGGGAAGGGGAGGTGGGAGCCAAAGACTGACTGAGCCCTTTAGGAGTGAGGGGTCAGACACCTTAGGCCAGAACTTCGGGAACAGGGATGGGTTAGGGTTAAGGAGTCTTTGTCTTGATTCTGGCTCAGAGTTCCAAAATTTCCTTGAAATTTCCTAAGAGATGACGGTGAGAAAGATGTCCTTTAAGTTAATGAAATGACTTTTGGTTCTCCCCTAAGGTTGGGGGCTGGTTTGGTTGCCTTTGGAGTCAACATATGATTAGAGGGTTGGAATTTTCAGTCCCACCCCAGACCTTCAGGGAGAGGAGAGGGTCTAGTAGTTGAATCAGTCAAAGCTGGCCAATGATCTAATCAATCATTCCTTTGTAATGAAGCTTTCATAATAAACAGAGAGAGTTAGGAGAGCTTCCCGTCAGATGAAGACGTGGAGATTTGGAGAGAGGCTGGAGAGGGCACTAGTGGTAAAGAACCCAGCTGCCAATGCAGGAGACATAAAGAGACTCGGGTTTGAGCCCTGGGTCAGGAAGAGCCCCTGGAGAAGGAAATAGCAACCCACTCCAGTATTCTTGCCTGGAGAATCCCTTACATAGAGGAGCCTGGCAGGCCACAGTCCATAGGGTCACAAAGAGTTGGACATGACAGAAGGGACTTAGCACGCATGCATGGAGAGGGCACGGGGGTTCTGTTCCTCATGCTTTGCCATATGCCTCTCTTTCACTGGGCTATTCCTGGGTGTTTGCACAGCCGTGTCCATCTGAGCCCACCAAGTTCCTCTGTCCATCTGTCCACAGGATTCTCCAGGCCAGAATACTGGAGTTGGTTGCCATTTCCTCCTCCAGGGGATCTTCCCAACCCAAGGATCGAACTCTCATCTCTTACATTTACTGCATTGGCAGGCGAGTTCTTTAACACTAGCACCATCTGGGAAGCTGTTTTTAAAATAACTAGTAGGTAGACTATTTCTTTGAGTTCTGTGAGCTGCTCTAGCAAATTACTCAAACTTGAGGAGGGCTTGTGGGAACCTCTGATTCACAGAAGAACAAGTAACCACCTCGACTGTGACTGACATCGAAGTCCAAGGAGAGGATGTATGAGCCTCCCATCTGTAGCTGGTGGGTCAGAAGCACCAGGTAGTGACCAGGGCTTCTGATTGGCATCTGGAGCGGGGTGGGGTGGGGTCAGTCTGGTGCCACCTAGCCCTTGACCTGTGGGATCTGACGCTGTCACTGGGTAAATGGTATCAAAACTGAGTCAGATTGTAGGACACCAGCTGGCATCTGAGAACTGCTTGGTGCTGTTGTATTCCAGTGCTCATTGGAATTGAGGTGCTTGGAAGGTTTTACAGGCAAAGAAGTCGGGATACTTCTTATACTTCTATCTGATGTCATCAGCCTGCTCACACAAGGCCCCACTTCCATTTTTATCTCATTATTCTATTCACCCTCTCCCTCTCTCACACCTCCCATATCTACGCCATGCTCCACCTTACTGGGGTTGGAGATGGTATCGAGAGGCTGCTGGTGGCACCAGGGACCTCATCAGGTGGCATGTAGACCCCCGGGAGCACCAGCCATTTCTGGGCGGCTCACTACAGACTCAGGTGTGCATGTGCGCTCGGTTTTTGTGACCCCATGGACTGTAGCCACATTTATGTATTTATTTCTTTCAAATCTTACTACCAACATCACTCTGCATCCTTTTAAGCGTCGTCTTACGTGCTATCTTCCTTGAGAGCTTTTCCTAAACCTAACTGTACAGACGTTAACCAGCCTAGATTTACTCAAGCCTGACTATCTCCTCACCCCCAGTCTTACCCATCTGTCCTACATCTAGGCCAGACCGACCTTAGTGACAGCTCATCTTGTTTCTATGGTCACAAAGCCCAAACCATCACTGCTGCCACCACAAACCAAGAGCACTTAGAGGTAATCACTATGTCTATGCGCTGGACAGACTGGACCCACTGAGGGTTAGGCCTCCCCAGCAACCCCCTGAAGGCTTAGTGGCTTAGTTGTGTCTGTCTCTTCACGATCCCACGGACTGTAACCCATCTGGCGCCTCTGTCCATGGGATTTCCCAGGCAAGAATACTGGACTGGGTTGCTGTTTCCTTCTTTAGGGATCTTTTCCACCCAGGGATCGAACCCGGTCTCCTGTGTCTCTTGTATTGGCAGGCCAGTTCTTTAGCATTTCACCACGTGGGAAGCAGACTCAGGCAGTGAGTGGTAACTGCAGATAACTGCAGGAGCCTGCCTTGGTTCAAATTTGCCTCTTTTAGAAGAGTTCTGCTCGTTACCCGACTTCTGCAATTCTTTTTTTTTCATTTTATTTATTTTTAAATTGAAGTATAGATGGTTTACAGTGTTGTGTTACTTTCAGATATACACTTAAACTCACGAGGGAGGAAGTCCTCCCAGCCGTGAGAGCACAGCAGGAGAGCGGGAAGACTGAGTGCTTGGATCCTGTGTGGGCTCTGGAGCCAGGCTGCCTTGCCTGGATTTGAATTCTGGCTCTTGAACTTTCGAAAAGGCATTTGACCTTTACAGACCTCACTTCTCATGAGCGACAAGAATCATACCTAGTCAACTGGGTTGTTGTGAGGATTAAATATGTAGCAGACATAAATTATGCAGAATAATGACTGGCGAATAGGAAACACTTGATGAATGAGGGAAATTACTGTTGCAAGATTATAATTAGAGCACTACTGTTTCCCATTTTCAACGATACTGGAAGATTCTGGAAGGGCAGCCCAGCAGTGACTGAGGCAGGTGCCCTCCACTTCAGACATGGCGAGGTTTACTGTCCATCTCCTTGGGCCTCTCTGGCCTTGCCTGGGATATAGATACTGTGAGAGCATCCTTGGTATGTTTCTGGACGTGTCTGAGCCTTGATTTTGTCATCTGTTAAATGGGATGACTGTCTATTTAGCAGAGCTGGTGTGCGGATAAGAGCCCCACCCAGGGCTTCCCAGCATAACGGCTCAACAGATGGTTCTTCATTCTGCAGAAACGACAGTGTGTGTTTCGTTGCAGCAGGCGCTGCTCTAGGCATTGGGGTGTTACTGAGAGGAACACAGCTAGAGGGAGCTGGGAGTGGGTGGTGAGCGGGATGTTGAGATTGCAACTTCGTAAATGTAACACTTGTTTTCAAAGCTCTCGCCTCCAGTCCTATATCATTGTGCTCAGCGTTTCGTTTAGCGGCAGGATTAAGTGTGCCCTGTGATTCAGGGTACGGTGGTGAAGGTGAGCCATCTGACATTCTCATCTGCATGAAGGGATAAACTGTCCTTGCATCTAATCCACAACCTCAGCTGTGAAGCTTGTAGGCAGGTCACTAGGCAGAGCTGGATTGGACCACCGCATCTAGAGGAGCTCTTTAAACCTGACAAATAGTTTTGGAAAGATGGAGCTTGCTTGTTAATTCCCTTCCTCTGCAGGATGAAATTTACTTACCAGCAGAATTGGTGTGTTTCACAACATGCCAGGATTCATAACTGATGAGTAGAAGTGACAATGATAATAGAAGATGCTTTTAAGTCTAAACTGGAGCCTCAGGGAGGCCATGCCCTCCTCCCATGGCAGTTTGCCCTCCAGCTGAACTCTGTGGCTGCCAGCTGAGTGTGTGAGTCTTTAGCATACTTCCTTTACAAGGGTGTGAAAACTTAATAAAATGGTTGAAAATTTCTCTGCTGCTACAGTTTGGCCCAGAAATCCCTATTTAGAGTACATGCATATATGAGACATCCAATCAGATGAAAACCTAAAAATGCTTAAGTATTCACCCCTCTACTTTTATTTTTGGCCCCTGATTCTTCCAGAGAAGCGCGTGTTGGGAAGCGTCAGCAGAGATAATTAGCAGTGAAGCTGAGGCAGCGGGTACTGCTGGTCCCCATCTAGAAAAAGTTAGGGCTGGGTTACGCACTAGTTTGATGCAGGAGTTTTGGGGAAGAAAACTGAGTTTGGCTTCTCTACTTTGACAATGTTTTCCCTAAAGAGAAACAATGCTATTTACATAATCCAGAGGTCATTTAAACACTGTGGCATTTAGCTGATATGCTCTCTTTAATTTAAAGCATCATTTTGTAAATGATAAGCCGCAGAGCACTGCCCCTGAGTGGTGTCCATGAAGAGGGTTTATGGTCACAGTAGCCTGGGAAGCCTGAAGACCGTAGCACCTCCTGGAGCTCATCTTGGTAGGTTAAAGGCTCTGAAAAGTCCGGCAGAGAAAAAATGGGTTTCAAGTTGTCTAAGCAAGCATGTTCCAAATTTATTTGACTATGAAGCCCTTTTTGCATGTATGCATGCTAAGTTGCTTCAGTCGTGTCTGACTCTTTGCAACCCTATGGACTATAGGCCACTAGGCTCCTCTGTCCATGGGATTCTCCAAGCAAGAATACCCTCCTTCAGGGGATCTTCCCAACCCAGGGATTGAACCCACATTTCTTAAGTCTCCTGCATTGGCAGGCAGGTTCTTTACCACTAATGCCACCTGGGAAGCCCTTTTGTACATATAACACCCGCCTTTTGGGAACCTGTGTTCAAGTGAAGGAAGTAGCAGGTAGTGAGTTTCTTCCATTGCAGGAAACCTGCTAGATGATTTTGGACATTATCTTGTTTATTTCTTACTTTAGCCTTCTGAAGTCTTTATTTTCAATCCTATTTTACAGACAAAGAAACTGAAGTTTAGGAGCTTGCTCCAGGTAACAGAAGAGCTGAGATTAGGACCTACATCTGCGTTACTCCAAATCACAGTCTTTTTTTTAATTGACTCTTCACCAATTCATAATGCTTTCCTATTTTTAACCAAAAAAGCAGAAAAGGGGTGGATAGGAAACACTAATGGACTTAGTTTGAAAGTCAATCAGGTTTGATATTTTTTCCTCCTCATGGAGGCAGTCAAGGCCTTCCACCTTGTAGGAATCTCTGTCTATTAAGAGAAATGTTTGAGAGGTGGCCAGGTCCCATACATTTAAGAATTATTGTGATGAAGAGGCGGCTACCCTTGAGCTTGGAGTAGAGTGATATTTAGATGGGTTAACGGAGGCCCACAGCCTGTATTAGGATCCTCCCATTTTAAGTGATTCTTTCATCAAGTTTTCCATCTGCTGAAGTTCTGGGGGGTTATGGAATTTATCATCACGTTCTGGTAAAGAATACTTGGCCACCAGTGGCCAGCTGGGTAAACATGTTTCTGATGATGCATCTTGCTCCCCTGACCCTCGGATGCCCTTAGTGGGAGGTACTTCTGCCAAGGGCCCTCAAGGGGAACAGGCTTCTCTGGGACACAGGGAGCTGGCACAAGGCTGGCGTCCTCAGGACATCGCTGCTGCTATGTCAGGATCTGAGACCCTTCTGCTGTGGGTGTTACCACAAGCGGGGTCTGGCTGCTCATCGCTCAAAAGCCAGTAAAAAAGCCGGGTTGGTGGAAAGGAAAGTTTGCTTTATTCTAGATGCTGGCAACTAGGGGTAGGGAAGGGCGGATTCTGTCCAAAAGCCAATTCCCCCCATAACAATCAGGGGGCAAGAGCTTTTATAGGCTCTTGCCTATAAAGAGGGGGCTACATGCAGAAAGAGCACAGTCAGCTCTGACTGTCATCTTGAAATTGGTCACTGGTGGACTGACCAGCGTCATCTTGGTTGTTTCAGGTACAGCTAATCTGCACTTCCAGGGCCAGTTTGTTCCTGTTTCTTTGAGGCCAGTTCTCAGAATTGAGGCACTTTATGTCATGGCCACAGTTTGGTCATTAAGTGGTTAATTTCATCTGGTAGGGGTTCAGTGTCTATAAGACGGTTCACAGAATATAGCTCAGAATATTATCTATTGCTCTTGAGAAAGAACTAAAGGTCCTTGATTATGCTTAGCTGAAGGAGGAAACAGACAGAGCTGGGCTCCATCTTAGGCCAGGCTGCGAACATTAGGCTACACACATGGTCACCCTCCCAATGGACTCTGAATTTTGTGCCCAGTGTCTATAGAAGTGGCATACCAATGGGAAACCAGACCCCCCGGATAAAAGAGCCTCAGGACTTGTACCTGGACTCTCCGTTGCCTAAAAGAATATGCTAATTATCTCTGTAACAGAACAAAGTCATAAATTCCATTGTGTTTATAGGGATATGACCACAGTCCTATTGATAAATGCCCACTGTTTATCTAGTCTTGTGACACATGAATCATGGGTTAACTTTGATCGTATCTCTCTTTTACCTTGTCCAGACTAGTTTCAAGGAATTTGGGGAGGTGGGTTTGAGTAAGTACACTTAGGGTATATAAGGTTTTCACAAAAACTGGTTGGGGTCCTTTGCTAAGAGGAGACTCTGCCTTGGGCCTGCCGGTGTAATAAACTGTGCTCCACTATCTGCATTGTCCTTCTGAGTGAGTTTGTTTCCCGGAACGCGTGGCTACAACACAGTGACTATATTATTTGGTTTCCTTTGTTTCTGCATTTTCTATTTTTTAAAAACATTTATTTATTTTTGGCTGCGCTGGATCTTCATTGCTGTGCACAGATTTTCCCTAGTTTCAGCGAGCAGGGGCTGCTCTTGTTACAGGGCACAGGCTCCAGGCGGGCGGGCTTCAGTAGTTGCGGGTTGTGGGCTCAAGAGTGTGGGCTCAGAATTGTAGGGCATGGGTCTAGTTGCTCTGGCAGGTGAAATCTTCCTGGACCAGGGATGGAACCTGTGTCCCCCACGTTGGCAGGTGTACTCCCACCCACTGAGCCACCAGGGAAGTTCTGCTCCTGCATTTTCTCACTTCTCTGATTAAACTTCTGCTTTGGCTAAAGTTTTTCTGCAGACAAAAGGCAGGCTGAGGACATGGAGGGGAGGGGTGGCAAGGACCAAGTGGTCCTGCTCCATTTCCCAGGGAGGGTTTCCCTCTTCTGACTCTTTCCTAGTGTGTTGTTGACCTTCCTGGTGTGATGAAGTGGTTTTTCCACCATACCTGGCTTCAAAGCACAGTTTAAAAAGGTTTCCCTTAAGTGGCCTATCCTTGACAGTTCTCTATAGTGAGACGTGTGATGGATTATGGCGAGCATCCTTCACAGCTTCCCTTCTTGCTCTGAAAAGCAGGGCAGGAATGCAGCTCTGGCTGAATAGTGCTGGTCTCTGGAGAGATTTGGAGAATTAGACAGAGATACCAAGGTCTTATCAGTATTCATCTAAAATGTGTGTTGTGCTGGCTGGGGCCATAGCAATGAATAAAATAAAGATGAACAAAATAAGGTACTCCTGGGAGGACACAGGTAAACATGTAATTGCAAAATAGTGTAGTCAAGGCTTTAGGAGAGGGGTATATGAAGTGGGAGGCAGGGAGGAGTCAGCACAGCCTGGCAGTGTGGGGGAGTCCCTGCTAAGATCAGAAGTAGGAATTTCCTTTGGACCAAAGGGCAAGGAGAGAGAGAAGGATATTCCAGGCAGAGGCAACAAAGTGTGAAAGACAACAAAGATGTTTCTGAAGCCAGTGAGTGTTGCTCAGATTAGGTTTCCAAAGCCAGAGGATGGAAAACATAAGCTCCTGGATGCAGGCTTAGATCAGGGAGTGGAAAAGCAGAAAGGAATACCATAGTTCAAGGATGGAGAGTAGGGAAGAGGGTGTTCAAATACCTTCAATATAGCAGATGTTATGCCAACGCACTGTTATGGAGAAGCAAATTGTCTTTGGGAGAAAATGATGAGCTTGGTTTTGTGGGAGATGGGGCATGGGATTTAATATCTCATCATTCATCTCTTTTCCCAGAATAACACTGGGGGAGGGGCTGACGAGGCCTCTGTCCAGCCTTTTGCAAAGCCAGGTGCTACATCTAAAGCTGAACCTTGATATGACTGTTCACCAGCTGTGTTGCAGGGACAAGCCAATTCTGAATCCATGTTGTAACTGTTTCTTTGACTTGCTTTTTGTTGCTTTTGTTATAATCATACATAATGGCCTACCTCAGAGAATGCGGGCCCCTCTGGCTGACTGTTAAAGTGTCTTTGTTCAGCACCTTGTCCACTGGTGGGTGGCAGGAAGGAAGAAATTAACACATCCCCTGCCTGAGGCTTGCCATTCTAGGAGATATTTACTAAAATTGATGGTCTTTTTACTTTGTTTCTTCAGTTCAGTTCAGTTCAGTCACTCAGCCGTGTCCAACTCTTTGCGACCCCATGAATCACAGCACGCCAGGCCCCCGTGTCCATCACCAACTCCCGGAGTTCACTCAGACTCACGTCCATTGAGTCGGTGATGCCATCCAGCCATCTCACCCTCTGTCGTCCCCTTCTCTTCCTGCCCCCAATCCCTCCCAGCATCAGAGTCTTTTCCAATGAGTTAAGTCTTCGCATGAGGTGGCCAAAGTACTGGAGTTTCAGCTTTAGCATCATTCCTTCCAAAGAAATCCCAGGGCTGATCTCCTTTAGAATGGACTGGTTGGATCTCCTTGCAGTCCAAGGGCCTCTGAAGAGTCTTCTCCAACACCACAGTTCAAAAGCATCAATTCTTCGGCGCTCAGCCTCCTTCACAGTCCAACTCTCACACGTCCTCCCCTCAGTCTCTGTTTTATAAAAGAACCTGGTGTCCAGACCCCGACAAGACGGTTATTCTGAGACATTAGTCTGCCATCTTCTCGGTCAGCCATGTTCCTTTTCTCAACACCTGCTTTCTTGGATTCACTGGCCTGTTGTACAGCGAGCAGAATGAGCCTGGACTTGGTAACATCTGGACCAGGCAGTTAGAGGTGATGGTAAGATCCTTACTTCTTCCTGAATCTTCAGGGCAGACAAGTGAGCCCTCTTCCTAGCTGTGGTCAATTGAACTGCCTCCCTGCTGATGCCTGAATGCCAGCTCTGTCCCAGCTTTGGCTGCAGGTTGCTACAGAGAATACCCCTGTTGTGTGGGGAAAGGCATTCTGTGAAGCTGTCAGGACCTGAATATATATATACACATATAACAACGGGGTTGCAATACATCCAGAATTGCCATAAAAAAGAAATACATCCAGAATTGCCATAAAAAAGAAAATTAGTGAGATACCCATGTCTGCCAAGCTGTCACACCACGTGGATTCATAGCTGGACAGAGTGATTTGTTGACCTCCAAACTATTCACAGAACCACATCTATCTTGCCTTCTATAATCCTTCAGTCTCCCATCATCACCGTAGCCCGGCTGTGCTCTGCTAATTAACACTGGCCTGAGCCCGTGTGTTGCTCCAATGGCTCTGCTGAGGCCTGTGCATCTTGGAGCAGGATGCATGAGAGCTTTCTCTGCTTTTTTTCAGTTTCTCTTCATCATCCTCAATGGCCTTCATCAGGATTTTTATGGAATGATAACAGTAGGAAAACATAGAAGAGAACCCAGAAACAATGATGATAAACACCAGCTCTGTGGCTTCATGGGTTCCTTCTTGTGCTCTGCTTTGAGGTTCTTCAGCTCTTCTGGTCCTCTTTGAGGACCAGCTGGGTCAGGACTTGCCCGATAGATGGGACTGGGGTATAGCTGGGTGAACAGAAGCAAAGAGCATATGGGCCTATAAGCAAAAGGCAGGAGGGGGAAGGCTATGTGGGTACCAAGGGGCCTTGGAGAGAGGAGAGGGGCATGGAGGAGAGGACGCATATGTCCCAGGTGAGACTGAGGCCAGGCTGTGTGGCTCAGGGGGTGAGAAGGAGTGGGCTTCCAGAGAGCCCCATGCAGGGGCTCTTTCTAGGGGCTTTTTCTCAAACCCTTAGAAAGGCTATGATGGAGGATAGTGCTCATGAACTTGTAGGAAGAAGACTTGCTGGGGTCTTAATCCCAAACTTCAGGGTCTTACCAGCCAATCTTTTTATTTTTCTCCTCCTTCCCTCCCTCTCTTTTTCTGGGCTGTCCTACCCTTTCAGGTCCTCCTGCACAACTGTAGGTTTGAGGAGAAAACCTGCATTTTTTCCCTACCCTCAAGCCTGAGGTTTCAAGAGTTCAGAGGTTACAGTAACAACAGAGATGCTGCTGGCTTCTGATGATGGGCTGGTGGATATGTGCTTCTCCTTTCAGGGTAGGAGAGATGGTGAGACCACAGGAGAGGTCTCTTGTTTGCTTCCTTTTCTCTTACAAGTCATCTATCTCTACTTGGGGGAATTGGGTGGGTAGGGGAGCTGAGGGAGTGACCATGGCCATCAGTGGGGAGTGTGGATGCTGTGGACAGAAGGCAGATGCGTCATGTGGGTGTAGCCAGCTAGCAACACTGAGTTAAACTCTGGTCCCCATCCCTGTGAGAAGGGTGAGAAATTCCTATATAAAGCAGAATTCCAGGTTACCAAGACTCTGTGTGGTTGACAATCTGTCTCCGCATGGCAGAATGGTAGTGGTGATGACCACCTGGCTGTCTGAAAGGCAGGAAGGGGCCCAGGTGCCTCCAACGATTTGCTCCCTATTATGCTTTGGCAAAGGAAAGTGGTTCCACAGCCTGGAATTAGAATAATTCAATTCGCTCTTGGCACCATTGAATCATGAGGGCAGGGTGTTTATCAGGTGGAGTCATCAATCACACAAATCCTTTCTCTTCCTCTTTGTACTGCTTGCTTTTTCAAAAGCACACTCAGCAAACAAACTGAGAAAGCGAAAAACAAAGCAAAAAAGAAGAGTCTGGAGGTAAATAATAAGCACTTGGAATAGAAATTGTCTTTTTCATAGAGTCCCCCTTTTAGCTGCTACCCACCCCCTCAAGGGATGAAGGAAATGATGTTGAAAGCTGGATTTTTGTCTCTTTATCTCTCTTTATTTTTAAGCAATGTGGGATTTTTTTTTTTTGGCTATGTGAGGTCTTTGCAGCTTGCCGGTTTCTCTACTTAAGGCTTGAGGGCTCCAGAGTGCACGGGGTCAGTTGTGGCAAGTGGCCTCAGTTGCCTTGGCATGTGGGATATTAGCCCCCAACTAGAGATGGAATCCGAGTTCTCTGCATTGGAAGGTGGATTCTTGACCACTGGAGAATCCACTGGACCACGAGGGAAGTCTCAAGAGCTGAGATTTTCATTGTGGGAAGGCGGAATGTGCTTTGGGATGGCTTCCTGAGGTTGGGGATAGGATAGCACTGTCTTAGGGAAGATGGAGACCACCCTTTGCCTCCCACTGGGTATGGCAGGGAAGAGGGTGGGGTGTGAATATGGGGCTACAGTCCCTGAGCTCAGAAATGGGCCCCTGGGCAAATGGGGGCATCTTTGCCCTTGACTTTGACTTTCTGGTGCCAATCATTTCTGCCATTTTGTAAAACACTTTTGAAAGTATTGGAGAAGGAAATGGCAACCCACTCCAGTACTCTTGCCTGGAAAATCCCATGGATGGACAGAGGAGCCAGCTAGGCTACAGTCCATGGGGTCGCAAAGAGTTGGACACAACTGAGCCACTTCACTTTCTTTCTTTGAAAGTATAATTTGTAATTTTGAGGCGCTCAAAGTTTTTTCAGTTCAGTTCAGTTAAGTCGCTCAGTTGTGTCCGACTCTTTGCGACCCCATGAATCCCAGCACGCCAGGCTTCCCTGTCCATCACCAACTCCCGGAGTTCACCCAAACCCACGTCCATCGAGTCAGTGATGCCATCCAGCCATCTCATCCTCTGTCATCCCCTTTTTCTCCTACCCCCAATCCCTCCCAGCATCAGAGTCCTTTCCAATGAGTCAACTCTTTGCATGAGGTGGCCAAGGTACTGGAGTTTCAGCTTTAGTATCATTCCTTCCAAAGTTTTTTAATGCTGGGTAAATTCGGTGGTGTTGCAGGGAGGAAGCCAATTCTGACTCTGTGTTGGAAACTGTTCTTGTTTTTATTATTATAATCATACTCAATGGTTTGCCTGGAGGACCCTGCCCCTCTGCTTAATTGTAAACCAAAGTGCCTTTGTTCAGCTCCTGGAGACATAGTTTGCTCCTGTCTACCTGTGAATAGATGCTTACTCCTTGGAAGGAAAGTTATGACCAACCTAGACAGCATATTCAAAAGCAGAGACATTACTTTGCCAACAAAGGTTCATCTAGTTAAGGCTATGGTTTTCCAGTGGTCATGTATGGATGTGAAAGTTGGACTGTGAAGAAAGCTGAGCGCCGAAGAATTGATGCTTTTGAACTGTGGTGTTGGAGAAGACTCTTGAGAGTCCCTTGGACTGCAAGGAGATCCAACCAGTCCATTCTGAAGGAGATCAGTCCTGGGATTTCTTTGGAAGGGATGATTCTAAAGCTGCAACTCCAGTACTTTGGCCACCTCATGTGAAGAGTTGACTCATTGGAAAAGACCCTGATGCTGGGAAAGATTGAAGGCAGGAGGAGAAGGGGACGACAGAGGATGAGATGGCTGGATGGCATCACCGACTCGACGGACATGAGTTTGAGTGAACTCTGAGAGTTGATGATGAACAGGGAGGCCTGGCATTCTGCAATTCATGGGGTTGCAAAGAGTCGGACACGACTGAGCGACTGAACTGAACTGAACTGAACCTGTGAATAGAAGAGATCAACACACCCCTTCTGAAGGCTGGCCATTCCCTGGGAGTTGTTTTGCAAGACAGAAGACCCTTTCACTTAACTTCCCCACTGCATCTCCCTCTCTGTTCTGCCTTTTGACTTTAGTTCCTCATTGCTTCTTTCTCTTTAATCTATAAAAGAAACAATGGAAACAGTGACACACTTCTTTTTGGGGGCTCCAAAATCACTTCTGATGGTGACTGCAGCCATGAAATTAAAAGATGCTTGCTCCTTGGAAGAAAACCTATGACAAACCTAGACAGCATATTAAAAAGCAGAGACATTATTTTGCCAACAAAGGTCCGTCTAGTCAAAGCTATTGTTTTTCCAGTAGTCATGTATGGATATGAGAGTTGGACTATGAAGAAAGCTGAGCACCAAAGAATTAATGCTTTTGAACCATGGTGTTGGAGAAGACTCTTGAGAGTCCCTTGGACTGCAAGGAGATCCAACCAGTCCACCCTAAAGGAACTCAGTCCTGAATAATCATTGGAAGGACTGATGTTGAAGCTGGAACTCCAATACTTTGGCTACCTGATATGAAGAGCTGACTCATTGGAAAAGACTCTGATGCTGGGAAAAGTTGAAGGCAGGAGGAGAAGGGGTCGACAGAGGATGACATGGTTGGATAGCATCACCGACTCAATGGCCATGAGTTTGAGTAAGCTCTGGGAGTTGGTGATGGACAGGGAAGCCTGGCATGCTGCAGTCCATGGGGTTGCAAAGAGTCGGACATGACTGAGTGACTGAACTTGGCATCCAGGCCCCCAAAAGACGGTTATTTTGAGGTGCTAGCCTGCCATCTTCTCGGTCTGCTGGCTCCATGATTAAAGTCTCTTCCTTGCCTCAACACCTCATCTCTCGGATTCATTGGCCTATATCGTGCGGTGAGCAGAGCGAGCTTGGACTTGGTAACAGTGGCTTTGTCCTTGTCATAGCTCTGGATGCAGGAATAAAGGATTTATGCTAGGGAGCTACATTATTTATTTATCTATTTTTGGCTGTGCTGGGTTTCGTTGCTTTACATGGGCTTTCCCTGTTCTCTGCCATGAACAGGGGCTACTCTCTACTTGCGGTGCATGAACTTTTCTCTACGGTGGCTTCTCTTGTTGCGGAGCACAGGCTTTAGGATATGTGGGCTTCAGTAATTACCAGTCCATGGGCTCAGGCTCCATAGTTGCTGCTCACAGGCTCCAGAGCACAGGCTCAGTAGCTGTGCACAAGCTTAGTTGCTCTTAGTTGCTCTGCAGTATGTCGAATGTGGAATCTTCTCAGATCAGGGATAGAACCCATGTCCCTTGCATTGGCAGGTGGATTCTTATCCATTGTGCCACCAGGAAAGTCTGGAGCTACATTATTAAAAATAACAACTGAAAAATAGTCAAGAAACATTTTATATTAATACCAAATCATTTAGCTATATCTCGAGTCCCTAAAGATTTGTGGAGTCATAAACTTCTAGGAATTACATACCTTCGTCCATCACTCTTGTTGTTAGTCACATTGTCATATCTGACTCTTTTACAACCCCATGGGCTGTAGCTTGCCAAGTTCCTCTGCCCATGGGATTTTCCAGATGAGAATACTGGAGTGGGTTGCCATTTCCTTCTCCAGGGGATTTTTTCCAACCCAGGGATTGAACCCATGTCTCCTGTGTCTCTTGCATTGCAGGCAGATCCTTTACCTCTGAGTTCCCAGGGGAAGCCGGTCAATTTTAATGGTTTTGACATGGGCAAATCCAGTCTCTCACCTATGGCATGGTATCCTTGGGGGCAGGAGGAACTAATCCTTGTTCATTTTGGCTGTGCCTAGATGCTTCATCTCTCTTATCTCAGTCCTTGTGCCCTGCTCCTCGACCCTCATCAGCACAGGTAGGAGTCTCTCCCTACTGTGCAGGTGAGGATGGTGAGGTTCAGAGTCTGGTACCCTGTCCAGTGTAATCAGAGCTAAGCGGCAGGAGGTAAGAAAGGTCAGTTCTGGAATTGGAGCCCAGGCCAGTCTGACTTGGAAAGCTTTGCTCTTTCCATTACCCCATGTCATCCTTGTATGGCTTTGGTTCCTGTTTTAAAGGTCACACACGCAAAATATTCCATCTTTTCAGATCAAGTGGGCCCAAAACTCTGGTTTGGCACTGGCCCCTTGGACTGCACGAATACCTTCGAGGGGAAGCCTGTAATTTTCGCATGTGTCCTCCTCTGCCTCCCGCAGCTGTGTGCTAAGTTGGGTTGGTAGGGCAGGTGGCACATAAGGTGGATAATTGATTTTCTTCTTATGAATATTTATTTGAGGTTACTTCTCCATCTGTTCTCCTTCTGTAATTTCAGAATGGCCACCACGCACTGTCCAGGAGCATGCCTGTCCCTTTCCTTCTAGGTCACTCCTCTCACCACTGGAGGGGCAGAGCTGAGCCAGGGATCACTGGAAGACTGAACAGAGAGCACTGGGGACCCTCTCTGGGCTTGGGGCTCTTCCAGATTGCATATCCTTAATTGCACAGAGCTCTTTGGAGCTGTCTGATGAATTGATTCTCAGCACGGCCATCTGCACAAAAATGCAAGGCTGCTTGCACGACTGCAAAGCAGTTATGCCCGAATTATGTGGATGAACCCCCAGGCAGCTCTTAGAAGGGGAGAACTCATAGGTCGCCGATAATAGTCTATGATGGAGAGGAAGAGCCATAAAGTGCAGAGGGCTCATTAGTTTTGATGGATTGGACTGAAATCGTATAACATTTTAGTCCCTGGTGTAAAATCTAGGCTAAGTACCAAACAGAAATGTCTCTTTGGGCCCATGGTAATTGCCTCTTGGGGGAGGGTGAAATTGGTGATCCTCTTCCTCTGGTTCAGGGGTTCAGAAGTGACTAAGTTTGTGTAGCAACTATGTCTTTGCCTCAGAAAAGGATGTTTTTCCAGTGTTTTATCAATAAGAACTGAATATCAAGCAACTCTTCCCTCATCCATGAAATGTGATAATTGATATTCCTAATAATGACCCTGAAAGATGGAAATACCTTAAATGGCCCCTCTGTAGTATTATGTGTTGTTAAGTCGCTTCATTGTGTTCCACTCTTTGAGACCCCATGGACTGTGGCCTGCCAAGTTCCTCTGTCCACGGGATTCTCCAGGCAAGAATACTGGAGTGAATTGCCATTCCCTCCTCCAGGGGATCTTTCCTACCCAGGGACTGAACCCAAGACTCTTATGTTTCCTGCATGGGCAGGTGGGTTCTTTACCATTAGCTCTGGGAAGCCATAATGACTATGGATGGACAAATTATGTTCACTGAAGTTTCAATGTAAGATGTAGTTCATGGGTTCAATTTTGGGACCAATTACAATGTGTGGGCTTTTTTCACCCACCACCAAGCAATTCTCAGACACCATCAGCTGGGTGACCTCTAATTTCAGTCCCTTCTGACACCATATACCTACCTGGAGAGAGTGTCAGATCCCTTAGCTTGAGGGCTCAGTCCCACAAGACTGCCCGTCACTTCAGACGCCAATTGTAAGTTTGGGTTGTCACTTGCGCTTCTGCCTCACTGACTAAGGATCACAGGTGCCCACAACTCCTTCACCAGGTTCAGTTAATTTGCTCACAGAACTCAGGAAACCAGTTAACTCACTTGATTTCTGGCTTATTACAAAGGATAGTAAAAGATAGGAGGCAACAACCAGGTGAAGAGATTCATAGCATGAGTTCCTGAGCGAAGGAGTTTCTGTCCTACTGGAATTTGGGTCCTGACACAATGGCATGCAGAAGCATTCTGGTTCACCAATCTGGAAGCTCTTTGAAACTTGTCCTTTTGGGGGATTTTTATGGAGTCCTCGTTAAATTTGCACGATGGATTAAATTACTGGCCATTGGTGACTGATTTAACTTCCAGTCCCTCTCTTCTCCCCAGAAATCAGGAAGTGGGGATGAAAATCCCAACCTTCTCTTTGGGTTGATTCCCTTTGGCAACCAGCCCCTATCCTTAAGTGATTCCAAAAGTCCCCTCATTAACATAAACTCGGCTGTGGTGGAAGAGTTTTGTTATGAATAACGTGATACCCATTTCACCTTGATGGCTCTGAAGAGATTTCAGGAACTAAGGACAAAGGACCAAATAGAATAGAAAAAGGCAATCCCATTGCTCTTATTGCTCAAGACATTCCAAAGGTTTGGGGAGGTGAGCCAAGAACCATGAAGGAAGACCCCAATACATATCTATTATAATCACAATATCACAATAGGGTACACATTCTTTACAAATTGTTAGTCTTTGCATTGCATATTTAGGAATATGCTCAGTATTGAGGTAATTAGTTCAATAATGACCATGATGGATGACATGGAGCTTATTTTAGGTTTCCCATTCAGTATTCATTCATTCCCCATTAACAATTCACTCTTTCATTCTTTTTTTACACAATGCCTGGCCCAAGGTAAACAGCTAATAAAATCTAGATTTTGGTATTATCAAAAAAAGTGTTACCTGAGCATCAGTCTTAGGCACCGTGATAGGCCTCGGTGATGGAAAGCTGAGTGAGATACAGCGAGTGCTGAAACGGAACATACGGCTGGCGGGGGAGACAGGCCAGGAAACCAGAGTGGCTCACGCTGGAGGGGAAGCTTTCCCATCATCCAGGTGACTGTGTGTCTTAGGCTGTATTTTTGTCAGCATTCCTAGCATTGTTGACACAGTTTTCCATTTAAGTTTGCACTGTGCAAAGATTAAGCTGTAATCTGGTGAATTATAGGAATAGGAAGAAGAGTGGTCAGGAGGAAGTGCGGAGGGTGATCTTGAGGATCTATTCTGAGTCCTCCTGGAACTCCTTTCTCTCTAGCCTTTTTCTGGCCCCTCTCTGCTGGGATGGGTTTGGGCTTGGTGATCCTCATCCACCTTCAGAATTGTATCGATACCCTGCTGTCTACTATCCATTTCTCAGAGTAGCTTATGGCCTTGGACTGACTGGGGCAATGTCATTTTACTTTGCTCTACTACAGGCTCCCCTGGTGGCTCAGATGGTAAAGAATCTGCCTGCAAAGCTGGTGACCCAGGTTCGACCCCTGGGTGGGGAAAATGCCCTCGTGAAGGGAATGGCCACCCACTCCAGTATTCTTGCCTGGAGAAATACATGGACAGAGGAGCCTGGCGGGCTACAGTCTGTGGGGTCACAAAGAGTCAGACAAGACTGAGCAATTAACACTTTACTATTAATTCACTTTAAATTCTGATGTTTTCATTTGAAATGTGAAGAGAAGCTAGGGTGAGGAAGGCAGCTGAGTTGGAATGGGATTCTTGGCAAAGGAGTGACATTTTGGCCCTGGGTACATCTGGTAAAACACATGTTTTCCTTTCAAGCTGAGGTGGAAGAATTTCTTTGATGGGGCGGGAGGAGGCGTTGACTTCTGATTCCTTCATATTTGATTCTGAGATTTCAGTGACAACTTATTGTTTTCCTGCGTCATCTCTAAGCATTAAGTGTGCAGAGTACAATAAAAATAATTCTTTAATTTCCTTTCTTTCTGAAAACTTGACCAGCTCTGAAAACAGCTCTGACAGCCGTATCAACTAAAATTCTCCTCTTCTAAAGCCCATCCTACCCTCAACCTTTGCCAGTTTATTTAGTAGATTGAAGACAAAGTGTAAAATTAATACAGGCTCATTGTGCTGTGTGTGAAACAGTACAAAGATGTATGTATGTGTGCGTGTTAAGTTGCTTCAGTCATGTCTGACTCTTTGCCACCCTATGGACTGTAGTCTGCAAGATTCCTCTCTCCATAGGATTCTCCAGGCAGGAACACTGGAATGAGCTGCCATGCCTTCCTCCAGGGAATCTTCCCGACCCAGGGACTGAACCTGTGTCTCTTGCATCTCCTGCATTGGCAGGCAGGTTCTTTACTGCTAGTGCCATCTGAAAAGTATATAAAATAGCTAGTAATATTGTGTCATCCAGGCTCTTCAAATTGTGTTCTGCTGAAATAGTATTAAAAGCCTGATAAATATAGTCTTCAACATCTTTCTTCATACTCATGCAAGCCTACATAAGCATACCTGACACTTGTAGGTTCCTTTTTCCCCTTAAACTTGAACTCTTATTATCTAATATCCTCTACTTTGCATTTCCCTTGGGTGAAATGGCCAGGGAATGGCTTTCCTAGGGAAACCAAATGACCAGGTTTCCCTAACGTTGTTCTGTGCAGTACAGTAGCTACTAGTCACATGTGGGTATTGAGCACTTGACATGTGACTAATCCAGATTTCCAAGGCTTAGAATTAAAATAAAAGAATGTAAACTGTCTTAATAATTTTTTTGATTTCATGTTGAAATGATAATATTTTCAATGTATATTGAGTTAAATAGCATGTATTATTAAAATTAATCTCACCCATTTCCTTTTACTTTTTAAAAATTGTGGCTATCATGAGACTCGAAATTACTTGCATTATATTTGTATTCAACAACACTGCTTTAACCTAGCCTTTTAAATAGTTAATTATATTCCAAAGATCTTACTTTGTAAGTTGGTGATAAGAATATAAAAGTATTTCTTTTAAAACTTTTTCTATTAGAACACTTTAACCATTATAGCCTAGAAAAATGGCCATTTTTCTTGAAGAATACAACAAAACAGTCATAGGTAATACCAGACACACATTTCTAATAGGGTACTGAGCTCCCAGCAGAATCCCAATTGCACTTGTTGTACTGGCAATTTCCCCAAGTCCCATTCTTTTTGAATAGTTGTCATATATGCAAATAATTTTACAAAATTCCATACTTTCAGCACTGGAGCTGGAGGCACTGGACCTGCTAGAACAGGCAGAGCTTGGAAGGCTTCCAGGAAGCTTTAAACTCAGTATAGAGCTTGTTCGACAAGAGGCATGTGTGCTGTAATTTGGAAGAATATTCTAGGAGGGGCAGTAACTGGTGAGTCTCAGTGACAAGTTGTGAGAACCTGCAGCATTTTCACCACATTTTGGAATCAGAAGACCTGGGTTGGAATTTGGACTCAGCTATTTAAAAGCTGTGAGATCTCAGATAAGTCACCTAACTTCTCTGGGCCTTGGATATCTCATGGGGAAATGAATTTAAATGACTCCCCATGTAGCATTCTTTTCTTCCATGCTATGATGCTTCTCAGAGTTGGTGGGAGGAGCTAGTGATTTGAAATGGATAAATGAAATCATCAAATTATTTAATTTCTTTGATTAAAAGCAAAGTCCATTTTAAAATATGCAGCAGCAATGTTATATATGTATGTATATATTTATACTCATATATATTAAACTATATAATTTACTTCTAGTTACTTGCATTGTATTCCTAGTTCTCTAATTTTTCTCTGTTTTGTGGTCATGGATACAGAGAACTCCAGCTTGGTCACTGTTGTCCCTACATTAGTGGTGGAGACAGGTCCAGCTTCTCAGTCCTGTCCTTAAATTGATTCCCTGCCCTTTAATACATACCATTACACTGTTCCTCAATCATTTCAAGCCTTCTTCATGCATTTTAGTAACTACATCCTTCCAAAAAAGAAAACTATTTTAGGAGTGGAAAATTTGGGGGCTATATATCTTGGACATAAAGTTTGGCTATATAATTTAAGCAGGAACTTTAAAACATGGCTTTACTAATGACTATTACAGATGGTCTCACATTCATTGGCAAGGATCTTCTTTGGAGAATTCTAGCTGCCACTGTGCAGTGGTCCTTGCTGTTAGACTCTGGCTGTGTCTCGCATCTATGATGCTGTAGGCTAGAGGAAAAGTGGATTTGCTCCATGGCTAATGGAGAACATCAGTCTTGTGATTCCTGCATTGGGTTTGGCTGATGGTCCAGGGTTAATGACCTTATTGCAGAAACTCTATCAGTCACTGCATAGAGTTGGATAACTTCCATCAGGCAGGCTGGGCAAATTTCAGGGCTTTAGACTAAGTCTTCCAGGGAGAAATGAAAACGCAGAGAAAGGGAGAGAGGGACAAGATTCTGGTTGGGGCAATAGGCATGTGTGTGTGTGTGTCCCACTCTCCAGATATGGTTACTCTTGGTTACCAGGCAAAGATCACTCTACTCTTCTAAGTTATCTTTAAGTTCTCCAAGAAGAAATTGATCTATTGTAATTCTGAGAGTCCCAAGGCTGACTATACTTTCCCAGAGTTTCACATTATTCATTTCCAGGAAGTAATTTTGGTTGATTGTCTTGTGGTCCTTTGAATGAGGCATTTTAAGAAATAGGAGAAAATTGAAAGGTTTGGCTCACCATCAAAATATATGCCTCTGAATGCTCCCAAGGGAAGTACAACAGCCACTTTGGGATGGAAATTTATTGGAATTTCCATCTCTGGAGGATTTTAGTAAGATGAGACAACTATCTTCCTTGGTTCATTTACTTGGATGCCTGTCTGGAACAGAAATCCTTCTAGTATTGGGGGTGGGTATCAGATAACCTTGTAGTCCTTTTCAGTATTGACTTTTATGATTGGGTAGTAGATTCATGAGAAGGAGGCAATGGCACCCCACTCCAGTACTCTTGCCTGGAAAATTCCATGGATGGAGGAGCCTGAAAGGCTTCAGTCCATGGGGTTGTGAGGAGTCGGACACAACCGAGCGATTTCACTTTCACTTTTCATTTTCATGCATTGGAGACAGAAATGGCAACCCACTCCAGTGTTCTTGCCTGGAGAATCCCAGGGATGGGGGAGCCTGGTGGGCCGCCATCTCTGGGGTCACACAGAGTCATACATGACTGAAGTGACTTAGCAGCAGCAGCAGTAGCAGTAGATTCATGAGACTATACTAGGCTGAGGATTTTACTCATCTGCTTTATTGCTTGGCCCAATGCTCTTTACCTTGTGTTTCTAAGCATATTTTAAATTATTTGAGGGCCGGGGTGCTGCATTGTGTTTCTTTCATGGTCTTTGTGGAAGAGAGAGGGTGGGGGTAAGTCGTGGAGAAAGTTTCTGGAGGAGGTGGTGTCCAGGGAGAGAGGAGCCAGGTCCTAGGTGAAAGGAAACCATACTTTCTGAGACTGGTGAGAAAGAATCAAAAGAGATGTGGATGTAAATAAATGAACAGATAATTGTGAGAAAAGATGAGGGAGATCACACTTCATAACCTCAGCTTCACTGATGGAGAAGAGGTAAGATTATCTACTGATGGAAGATAAAGGGATAAAGATAGAAGATAAGGGATAAAGATAGAAATAGAATGGTCAACATTGGCAATACTTATTGCAGAGAATGGAAGAGGGTGCTGACCAAAGACAAGCAAAAGCTTTGTTGGGTGGCACTAGAGATCAGATGAATTTTGAAGCCATGAATATATAGTAGAACCAACCCTGAGAGCTGCCTGGTTTTTGTTATCAGGTGCCGCTGCTGGGTACAGGGATGGAGAAAGAGGATTGAAGGGTTGACTCAGGGTTGGAATATTCCTAAGAAATGTGGTAGACAGAAAACAATGCAAGGAAATCGAGGTTAGCAGACAGGATAGTTTGGGTAACCTATCCAGGTATGTAGGCTTGAATGGGAAGGAAGAGTATTGCTGATTGCAAAAAAAAAATTTGAGAAGTCAAGATATTGGAATACCTGTGAGGCCAGGGAGCAAGTGTAGTAGGGATAAGAAACTATGAAAACTTAGAGGATAGAAGAAGGACCAGAGAGCAGAATATTGGAGTTTGAGCTTTTGGGGTGATGACAAAACCAAGGATGTGGTCATGAGGATGGGTGGTCAAAATGCAGTGGAGTAAATAAGCAGAATTAGGGAAATCCACGAATTTCAAGATCACTTTGTTGAATGGATTATCACAAGGGTGGTTAATCTTCATGGACATGTGTATCTCCTAGGATTTGGTTAGGAGTAAGAGTGGAAACACAGGACTGGAAAAGGTCAGTTTTCATTCCAATCCCAAAGAAAGGCAATGCCAAAGAATGCTCAAACTACCACACAATTGCACTCATCTCACACACTAGTAATGCTCAAAATTCTCCAAGCCAGGCTTCAGCAATACGTTAACTGTGAACTTCCAGATGTTCAAGCTGGTTTTAGAAAAGGCAGAGGAACCAGAGATCAAATTGCCAACATCTGCTGGATCATTGAAAAAGCAATAGAGTTCCAGCAAAACATCTATTTCTGCTTTAATGACTATGCCAAAGCCTTCGACTGTGTGGATCGCAATCAACTGTGGAAAATTCTGAAAGAGATGGGAATACCAGACCACCTAACCTGCCTCTTGAGAAACCTGTATGCAGGTCAGGAAGCAACAGTTAGAACTGGACATGGAACAACAGACTGGTTCCAAATAGGAAAAGGAGTACGTCAAGGCTGTATATTGTCACCCTGCTTATTTAACTTATATGCAGTATACATCATGAGAAACGCTGGGCTGGAAGAAGCACAGGTTGGAATCAAGATTGCCGGGAGAAATATCAATAACCTCAGATATGCAGATGACACCACTCTTATGGCAGAAAGTGAAAA
>NW_011494889.1:746504-846013 GCF_000754665.1 Bison bison bison | reverse complement strand
CTTGATGAAAGTGAAAGTGGAGAGTGAAAAAGTTGGCTTAAAGCTCAACATTCAGAAAACGAAGATCATGGCATCTGGTCCCATCACTTCATGGCAAATAGATGGGGAAACAGTGGAAACAGTGTCAGACTTTATTTTTTTGGGCTCCAAAATCACTGCAGATGGTGATTGCAGCCATGAAATTAAAAGATGCTTACTCCTTGGAAGGAAAGTTATGACCAACTTGGATAGCGTATTCAAAAGCAGAGACATTACTTTGCCAACAAAGGTCCGTCTAGTCAAGGCTATGGATTTTCTAGTGGTCATGTATGGATGTGAGAGTTGGACTGTGAAGAAAGGTGAGTGCAGAAGAATTGATGCTTTTGAACTGTGGTGTTGGAGAAGACTCTTGAGAGTCCCTTGGACTGCAAGGAGATCCAACCAGTCCATTCTAACGGAGATCAGCCCTGGGTGTTCTTTGGAAGGAATGATGCTAAAGCTGAAACTCCAGTACTTTGGCCACCTCATGTGAAGAGTTGACTCATTGGAAAAGACTCTGATGCTGGGAGGGATTGGGGGCAGGAGGAGAAGGGGACGACAGAGGATGAGATGGCTGGATGGCATCACCGACTTGATGGATGTGAGTTTGAGTGAACTCCAGGAGTTGGTGATGGACTAGGAAGCCTGGTGTGCTGCAATTCATGGGGTTCCAAAGAGTTGGACATGACTGAGCGACTGAACTGAACTGAACTGAAGAGTGGAAAGAAGGGCTGGGAGTGAGGACTTAAAGAGCTATAATGCTCTTTGAGGCTCCATAGGCGGAGATCTTCTAACTCAGATCTGGGGAGTCTACAGACTTCTGGGGAGAACTGGTAGCTAACATGAGCCCCAAAGGATAAGTTAAATTAACCAGGGCAGGAAAAAGTAGGGCAGGGAAGAGAGTAGGATTGTTTCAGGTAAAGTGAGGAAGAATGTTAAACAGAGCAGTGTTTTATAAAGTGCCTAGGTTCATAAAATTGATGATAATCTGGAGATGCAGAGCCTGTTATTAAATAACATAGTCTATAGGTTGGCAATCTTTTCCACTTACAGTAGCCCTTATTCTGTTATTTTTAATTAAAATTTTTTTTATGAACTCAGACTTCTGGGGGCTATGATTTATATCCTTACATTCATAACATCTGGTGAAACCATTTAGTATAAGGAAGGAGATGAACTATTCCCCAGAACCTATCCTCCTCACATACTGTATGACTTACCCCTCTGTTTCCAGGTTAATGTTCAATTACAGAGCAAGTGCATTATTTATCCTACATGACTGAATTGGAAAAAGGGAAGAGAAAGGCATGGGACTGGCAAAGCAGAGGAGAACATACAGTGAAAGATGAACAGTATAGCCAAGAGCATTATGATGTGTGCCTAGGTGAGATGCAAAGGAGGGGCATGATTTATATCTACCAATATTCACAGGCTAAAAGTAGATTAAGAAGAGAGAAAAGCATTCAGAGGACAGAGCCAAAATGTCTGCAAGGGAAAAAAGTCACAAAAGAAGCCAACTCTATTTCAACCAAGTAAGGGGGTCATAAATTACATCTAAGGAGATTTAGCTAACGGACATGTTGGACGTGGAACGCACACATTCCTTTTCCCCCCTCGTTCTCACTGTGAAGAGAGCTAGGATGTGGTGCAGTGTGAAGAGCCCAGTGTTTGGATCAGAATGGAGCGGGACCTGCATCCTGGCTCTTGGTCTCCCTGCCGATGAACACTGTGACCTTGAGCATATGTCTAAGCTTCTCTGAGCCTCCGTTTCAGCATCAGTAGAAGAATCAAAAACTTAAGTGGAAGGATGAACATGATGACTGGAAATTATGTATGTGAAACACTCGGAACAATATCTAATACACAGGAGGCAGCCAATAAATGGTTCAGTTCAGTTCAGTTCAGTTGCTCAGTCGTGTCCGACTCTTTGCGACCCCATGGATCGCAGCACTCCAGGCCTCCTTGTCCATCACCAACTCCCGGAGTAGCTATAAGCTATTACTACTGTTGCCACAACATCTTCTATTACTAAGGCTCCCAGCATTCTGTTTAACAAATGAATCTGTACAATAGTGGGACTGCCACCAGGGATATTTGATATGTTATTTCATATGTGTATCAGATCAGATCAGATCAGATCTGTCACTCAGTCGTGTCCAACTCTTTGCAACCCCATGGACTGCAGCACGCCAGGCCTCCCTGTCCATCACCAACTCCCGGAGTTCACTGAGACTCACGTCCATCGAGTCAGTGATGCCATCCAGCCATCTCATCCTCTGTCGTCCCCTTCTCCTTCTGTCCCCAATGCCTCTCAGCATCAGAGTCTTTTCCAATGAGTCAACTCTTCACATGAGGTGGCCAAAGTACTGGAGTTTCAGCTTTAGCATCATGCCTTCCAAAGAAATCCCAGGGCTGATCTCCTTCAGAATTGACTGGTTGGATCTCCTTGCAGTCCAAGGGCCTCTGAAGAGTCTTCTCCAACACCACAGTTCAAAAGCATCAGTTCTTCGGTGCTCAGCCTTCTTCACAGTCCAACTCTCACATCCATACATGACCACAGGAAAAACCATAGCCTTGACTAGACGAACCTTTGTTGGCAAAGTAATGTCTCTGTTTTTGAATATGCTATCTAGGTTGGTCATAACTTTCCTTCCAAGGAATAAGCGTCTTTTAATTTCATGGCTGCAGTCACCATCTGTAGTGATTTTGGAGCCCAGAAAAATAAACACTCTTAATAAGTTCTTGACCTAATAGAATAATTCTAAATGTGAATGGAAACTCTGCAGTCCTGCAGACAGTGTCATACTTCCTCCAGGAGGCCAATAGATGTCTGTCAGTGACCTTATGTGTGTGTGTTTGTGGGGACGGGGTGTTGGGAAGACAAGGTGATAGGGAAGCTGGAAGCATCTTCCTTTCCCTAAATACGTAATCTAGAAGTCTAGCACCATGGGACTTCTGTTAAGTTGACTTAGAGGCATAAGCCAACCCTGGCAGCAATGCACAAAGGCCCCTGGGATCCATTTTTCAGTTGGAAGATGTGACTCTTGGCAGCATTCCCAGCTCCTTCTTCAAGGAAAGGCTCAGAGAAGGAGTGTCATTGGGATGGTTGGTGTAAGGACAGTGACCTGGTGGAAGGAGAGGTAAATACCGAGCTTTTTAGTGAGAGCCCACGTGTTACAGATCTGGATGGGGGCTCTGTCGGTCTCTTTCCTGGCTTCAGCCATGGCATGTGTCCAGCTGGACTGAGTACGATGCATCTTTTGGTTCTAACTGTGCACGTGTCCTTAGTTAGGTACCAGGGAGCTTCCACCTTCCTGCCTGATAAATTAAGTCAAGTTTAGATTTGTTTTTTTTACGTAGTTTCTGGCAAATACGATTTTAAGCATATACTATCTATTTTAGTGCCGTTGGAAATAAGAAAAGCAAATTTGGTGCATTAGAAAAGCTAGGTGAGGAAGGGTCATTAGGGAAATAGAGCAGAAATCAAGAAAAAATGAAAGAGGGGAGAGCAAATATGGGCTTGGTGATTGCAGGACTGGGAAGCACAATGCCGGGAGGACAAGTTTCTTTTTGGTAAACAAGATTAAATTTATAGGAAAATTACCTGAGAAAGTGGTGAGCTTGTCTTCTTTGGACTCCTTGAGGACAGACCTTTGTCTGCTGGGAATACATGAAGGAAGTCTGCCTATAGGTAGGGAGACTGATTAGATAATTGCTGGTCCCACACTGTACTTTTCTGATTCCATGTTAAAGACTAGAGATGCACATTTTAAACAAGGGATTTAAAAATATTTAGACAAGCAGATTTTTGGAGTCATGCAACTCACAAAGTATTAGAGAGCATACATGTGCATGCCCATTTGTGTCTGACGCTTTGCAACCTCATGGATTGTAGCCCACCAGGCTCCTCTGTCCATGTGATTTCTCAGGCAACAATACTGGAGTGGGTTGCTATTTCTTTCTCCAGGGGATCTTCCGGACCAGGGATCGAACCTTCTTCTTCTGCATCTCCTGCATGGGAAGGTGGATTCTTTACCACTGTGCCACCTGGATTACATTGTCTTAATTCACATAGGTGAACCTGGCACACATTGGTGAATGGATGCCGGCAATTGACAAGATGCTCCCACAGGTAGTGACACTGGGATGCATCCTCATTTTTGATGTCCCTTTTTGGCCTGTTGCCTTTATGCCATTGCTGGCTAAAGCCTCAGGGTTGACAACTTGGTTTGATATCCATTTCCAATTTAGCTCCAGCTCTGCTGTAGGACACAGCACACGAATTTCCTCACTAATCTCTCTGTGACCCCCTTTCAGTCTCCCTGGCTCCACCCTGGGCCCCAAGGGACCGAACAAGCAGGACCAGCCAGTCTCTTGTCCCCCTAAAGCTCTGATCTGTCAGAGAAGAGTGAAAGAGTTGTATGAGTCTTTTGGGTTAATATATCTGTTATGGGAAAAACATTCAGGTTACTTCATATGAAATAAACAAGTAAAGAAGATGTAACATGTAATGTATGGCATGGTGACTATCGTTAATACTGTATTTCAGATAGAGTGAAAAAGTTGGCTTAAAGCTCAACATTCAGAAAACGAAGATCATGGCATCTGGTCCCATCACTTCATGGCAAAGAGATGGGGAAACAGAGGAAACAGTGTCAGACTTTATTTTTTTGGGCTCCAAAATCACTGCAGATGGTGACTGCAGCCATGAAATTAAAAGACGCTTACTCCTTGGAAGGAAAGTTATGACCAACCTAAATAGCATATTAAAAAGCAGAGATATTACTTTGCCAACAAAGGTCCGTCTAGTCAAGGCTATGGTTTTTCCAGTGGTCGTGTATGGATGTGAGAGTTGAGCTGTGAAGAAAGCTGAGTGCCGAAGAATTGATGCTTTTGAACTGTGGTGTTGGAGAAGACTCTTGAGAGTCTCTTGGACTGCAAGGAGATCCAACCAGTCCGTCCTGAAGGAGATCAGTCCTGGGTGTTCATTGGAAGGACTGATGCTGAGGCTGAAACTCCAATACTTTGGCCACCTGATGCGAAGAGCTGACTCATTGGAAAAGACCGTGTTGCTGGGAGGGATTGGGGGCAGGAGGAGAAGGGGATGACAGAGGATGAGATGTCTGGATGGCATCACTGGCTCGATGCACATGAGTTTGGGTGAACTCTGGGAGTTGGACAGGGAGGCCTGGCATGCTGCGATTCATGGGGTCGCAAAGAGTCGGACACGACTGAGTGACTGAACTGAACTGAACTGAAGAGGGTAAAAGTTCTTGCCACAAGAAAAAAAAATATTGTAACTACATTTGACTCTTGAATGCCAGGGATTTGAACTACAAGGGTTCACTTACACATGACTTTTTTCCCACTAAATATGTACTGTGGTACTAGACAGTCTATGGTTGGTTGAACTTGAAGATGTGGAAACATAGATATGGAGGTGGGTGGCAACTGCAAAGTTATACCCAGATTTTCAACTGGATGGACGGTCAGCATCATTAACCTCTACATTGTTTAAGAGTCAAGAGCTTCCCAGGTGGCTCAGTGGTAAAGACTCTGCCTGCCAGTGCAGGAGATGCAAGAGACTCAGGTTCAATTCCTGGGTCAGGAAGATCCCCTGGAGAAGGAAACTGCAACCCATTCCTGTATTCTTGCCTGGGAAATCTCATGGACAGAAGGAGCCTGGTGGGCTACAGTCCATGGGGTTGCAAAGAATTGGACATAACAGAGTGACTGAGCATGCACACATCTACCTATCAATATATCTATTTATCATACTTTACTACCTATCATCTCTCCATTTTTATCTACCTATTTTACTGAGATAACATACAACATTGTGTAAGTTTGGAGTGTACAATGTGTTGATCTGATCAGTTTATATATTGCAATATGATTGCCACTGTAGTGTTAGCTAGTACCTTGGTCATGACACATAATTGCCATTTCTTTTTTTGTGGTGAGAACAGGAAAGAAAAAAAAAAAAAAAGGAAACTTCATAGTGCCTGTGACTCTTCCCTAGAACAAGGACATTCATCTCCTTTACTATGACTTTAGGAAATAAAAGTATACTTGCAGTTCTGCAGATGACATTTACATTTGCAAAATATTGCCTATCAAGCCAGAGAGTCAGGCTCAGCAAATCTACTTTCAAAGCTAATGGTTCTAGCCCCAAGCATCCAGTATCGTGCATCGAACCTGGACTGGCAACTCGTTTCATACATGATATTTTACATGTTTCCATGCCACTAGTGCACTGGGACGACCCAGAGGGATGGTATGGGGAGGGAGGAGGGAGGAGGGTTCAGGATGGGGAACACATGTATACCTGTGGCAGATTCATTTTGATATTTGGCAAAACTAATACAATTATGTAAAGTTTAAAAATAAAATAAAATTTAAAAAACAAAACAAAACAAAACAAAAAGCTAATGGTTCTAATGATAGATCTTTTAAGCTGAAAATTTAGCATGGAAAGAGAGGTACACATATGCTCAAACTTACTAGTTGCTCGTAGACATTGACCTTTAGTTCAGAGGATCTGGTGGCAGACTTCCCACTGCCTCCTGAATGGGCTTTGAAAAAGTGGAAGATTCTGGAATCTAGTCTCTTCCCACCAGGAAGGTTCACTGTAGGATTATTACTGCAAACTCGTTTCTACAAAGAGCATCCTGTGAAGAGTAAATTCCTTTCACAGAAGTCTAATCGTGATTCTCCTGTTCATTGAAGATGAATAGATACTGAGGGGTGTGCTAGTTCTGGGAAGGAAGGATACCATCAATCAATCGATCAATCCATTGATCATCACTATCGCAGTGTCTTCGAAACCACTTTTATGTCCTATCTCTGAGTTCATAAAACAGTGTCATGTGAGTGATCTGACTTGATTCTCCCAACAATCTCAGAGGTAGACAAGTCGGATATCATTTATCACCATTTTGCAGATAAGTTAACTGTGACCCAGAGAGGTAAGACACTTGCCTGAAGTCTCACAGCTGGAAAGTGGCAGGACTTGTACTAGAAACCAGCTCTCTGAAGTCTGAGTCTTTGCTTTTGTTTTGTGCCATTCTGCATTGAAAGTAAATATAGTTACATCGCAAGGGTCCTGTTAAGTGCTTTATAAGGTTGATGAATCATCATGCTAAATGCCTAGGGACTATCCAGCATTATTAATCCTTTCACTTCTGATCCCTGTCCTTAGACTCTCCAGAGAGGAGATCCAGCCTATTAACACTCAGCATTCCTTGGTCATGCCCTGCATTATGCTGATGGGGTTCATCTGTTCTTATGCGAATGGAGCCTGCAACTCTGGGGTCTGGCTCTGGCAAGTCATGAGCTGCCCTGGCCAGGAGAGGCAGGAACTCAGGACCACCATCAATGATTCAGCTTAACTGTGGCTCTATGATTCTTACAACACCTGTTTGTGGCTAATGATTGCATCCAAGGGAATTAAGCCACCATGGAAAAAAGAGGAAAATAGATTCACAAAAATGAGCACATGATAATGATAATGATATACTTTGCTACATCTTTTACTCCAGACTAGAGATGATAGAACATGGCATTATATTGTGTGCTGATGCCCACAGCAGGAAACAAGGATGTAAATGGCTAGAAAGAGCCCTGAGCTGGCAGCCAGCAGCATTCTGATTCTGGTTCTCCTTTATCAAGTGTCTTCAGCTATAACTACATCCACCTGTCCCTTACATACCTCTCTACTTTGCCATGCTTTTCAGGTATGTAAAATGAGGAAGATTTTGCCTAATATCATCCTTTTTTATAGGATGAAGCAGATTGCAGATTTAAAGTGTCTGAATGAAGTGTTGCATAGACAAGATGATAACAAACATCTCTGGCATATGTGAGCGAGTATTTAGAAGATGTCATTAGCTGGTATTTCACAGTATTTTATGTAACATTTTTGCGTACATTTTTCCTTTGGATGCTCCAAATTATTACTCCTTTTTGCCTTTTAGACATTCGGAAATGGGGCTAATGCCCAGGTCAGAATAGTGGTAAAAGTCAAGTTCACAGTGGCTCCTGACTCTGAAATACCTGCCCTTCCTCTTAGGATGTTCTTCCCTCTATGGAAGGTCTAGGTTAGGCTTTGGGCTTGACTCTGATGTAAGTATTCTGCATTTTGGTCAACTGCTTGAGTGCTTTATTTCTGTGTTCTCTGCTGTTTTGAAATATTGGAAAGGTTTATCTTGTACTTTGTTTTAGTGGGAAGGACAGCTCTCCAGTTGGAGTCTGCATCCTGGCACTGAGCAGAAACACAGATCCAAGATGCTTTTTGCATGGCTTCATGAAGACCACTGGGGTATAGACTCTGGTGCTGTCTCAGGGCCAATATTGTTAGTGTAGCTGTAATTCTACTGCATTCTTGGGTGAGAGGTGAGGAATAAATGGGGTGCCGCTTTGTGATACTCAAACCTTGGGGTTTACTGTCATCTTTCACAGTAATATTGCTTTACTAAGAAAAAAGCTGGAAGCAATCTAAATGGCGGATTCATTTTGATATTTGGCAAAACTAATACAATATTGTAAAGTTTAAAAATAAAATAAAATTAAAAAAAAGAGAAGATGGGTTAAATTATGATACATCATCATGAAACAGAATAAAGTAAATTTCTATGTGCTACTATGGAGAAATATCCAATTAATACCATTAAGTAAAAAGGGATATATATTTTACTATGATTCCATTTTTATAAAGAGCTATCTATCTATAATCCATCTCTATCATCTATTTTAATATTCTAACTGATAGATAAAAAATTCTGGAATGATATTCTTAATATAAGGGAGGATTCTTAAGAAAATGTTAGTGGTTGTTGGTTCTAGTGAGTAGCCTGAGAGTTGAAGGGGGAGGGGAATTTTAACTTATTTCCATATTTTTTGAAATTTTAACCATAATCCTACTTTCTGTGCGCCTTGGTTTCCTCATTTACAAAATGGGGATAATAATAAGTGGGTGAAGTTTTGGTTCATGACAGTCAAATCTTGGGGTTTACCCTTGTCTTTCATTGTAATACTGTTTTTTGTTAAGAAAAACATCAGAAACAATCTAAATATCCATCAAGAGGGGATTGGTTAATACCACGTAAGATTTTTGAGGGGCTTGAATAATTAAATATATATAAAATGCTTAGGATGCTTAGCACATAATAAGTGCTCAATAAAAGTTAGTGATGATCACTTCTGGAGTTTTTAGTGAAGAGGAATAACTGCTTACATTTCAATTCTGCTAGAAAAATATGTCTATAAGCAGAACAAGCATTCATTCCTAGGTCTTTCCTCACTTGAGCCTAGTGAGAGATGACAAACCCAGCTTCAAACTTTAGTTCTGTCTGTCCCTTTCCTCTTACTATGGCAGATGGCAACTGGTTTGTACTTAGTGATGTAGAAGATATTGTGAAGGTCAAGTCGATGACATTTTCAAAAAGTTTATATGGTATAGAGGAATAGCTGAATGTGGCATCATAAAGAATATATCTAGTATTTGTCGCTGGTTCTTGGCACAGAACTTCAAAAACCCTTGGAATTTCCTAAGTGGCTTTCTTATGCTAATGAGCTTAATCGTGGTGGACTCCTCCATGGCTTTAAGATAGAGGCTGGTCAATAGAGAGACTAGATATATGATTAGGAGGTTGGAACCTTGGACCCACTCCCTTCTGAGGAAGGGAAGGAGCTGGAGATTGAATTCAATCTTGTGGCCAATGATGGAATCGATTATGCCTGTGTAAGGAAATGCTGATAAAAACTCTGTCCATGGAGCTCAGTAGAGCTTCCTGGTTGATGAACGAATTGCTGTGCTAGGAGGAAGATGAGCCTGATTTTACAGGGTGTGGGCTGGAGGCTGTGACTCTCCCCTAGGCCCAGCTCTACGTGGATCCTCTGTAATACCCTGCAATTGTAAGTTAGCACTTTCCTGAGTCTGTGAGCTCTTCTAGGGAATTATTGAACCCGAGAGGGTCCTAAGAACCTCCAAATTTGTAACAAGTTTGTCAGACATGTGGGTGGCCTGGGACCCCTGTAACTAGTGGCTGGAAGCTGGAGTAGGTCGGTCTTGTGGAGGACTGAATCCCTAAACCTGTGGAGTTTGGTAATAATCCCAGATGGTTAGTGTCAGAATTGAGTCATAGTATACCTAGGTGGGGTGGAAATGGAGTCCAAGTCATTTGGTTGAACAAGTCACTATCAAGTTCTCTCTCTCTCTCTTTCCAATCAGCTAGAAAGCCCATCTCACTGTTGTTATTATGGAGCACAGTAACCCAGACCAGAGGCTGGAAGTAAGTGGATGTTACCATGAGCCCCTTTCCCTTACTTTTTCTCACTCTCTGTCCTTTGATGCTTGTGAAAAGTCATCAGTAAAGAAGATTGTGAAACCGCTTAAGTGCCATCTTTCCATTTGTACCCAGGAATTTTTCTACACATTGATCAAACGCAGTCCTTGGTGTACAAATTGCAGTAATCAGTTTTTCTTGTTTTTATTTTCCCACTGGCTGTCCTCAAATGGGACTGCCAAGGACATATGTTTGCTGAATAGCAATTTCATTTACAAGACCTCCCCGATCTGTTAGACCTGGAGCTCACACAGAGGCTGCTCAGGTTTAAATGTAACTCATTAATTATAAGACATGGTACTGATCCTCAGTGCTTACATTTTAAAGTAGCGCAAATAGCATTTTATTGCAAAGCTGGGAAAAGCAACCCACAAAGCGCCAAAATTGTCTTGACTGGGTTTAGGTAATTGTTGGAGCAAGACATACAAACCCTCTCACCATGGACTAAACAGCATCCTGTGTCCTGATGCCAAAGGTTGTTTTTATTTTTCCTGTTTTTAAGCTTGATCATCCATCTGCAAACTAACCACCATTTCCCACCACCATCAGCATATTGCAGCATTTCCTCCTGTGAAAAACAAAACGAAACTGGTGTGTATTTAGGAAATGCATACCCATTATATTAAGAGTATCATGAAACAAAATAAATGTGAGTATGTTAGCAAATATATATAACACACAAGCACCTCAGGGCCAAATAGGTCCAGGTGTTCAGATATTCATTAGGTCATATGACTCTTTTTGGGGGAACAGGATGGGAATGTGGCAAACCATATGAGTGAGAACCACATAGAATTAAAACATCTTAGAGGTGAAAAGATCTTACCTATGAACACCTGTACCATTCCCACTTATAAAAAGTCATCTAGATTCTGTAGGAACAGTTAAAATACAGTGGAGGGTCTCATGGACTTCTGGGTGGTCCACCCTCAGTGAGATGAGTGGCTCTAATTATTACATGGTTCCTTTTATGTTGAGCTGTGTCTTGTAGCCAGTGGTTCTTGCAGCCAGCGTTTCTTCTTGCTGGTCCCACACAGAGGGAGTGTACACCCTGCTTGATGTAGAGGTCATCTCATGTGGGGAGGCATTTCCTTGGTAAGCACCAATACTGGTTTCCTGGGGTTGCTGTAATTAAGCACCATGAACTGTGTGGCTTAAAGCAACAGAAATTTATTGTTACGTAGTTCTAGGGCCTAGAAGTGTGAAACCAAGGTGTCGGCAGTGTT
Source organism: Bison bison bison (assembly GCF_000754665.1). Lineage (NCBI taxonomy): Eukaryota > Metazoa > Chordata > Mammalia > Artiodactyla > Bovidae > Bison > Bison bison. The sequence goes on along the minus strand of NW_011494889.1, from coordinate 834,423 downwards.
GGAGCCTTTGGAGGGAGAAGCTGTTTCATGCTTCTAGCTTCTGGAGATGGCAGACATCCTCGGAGGTCCTTGGCTTGTAGGCGCATCACTCCAATCTTTGCTTGCTTCTTCACATGGCATTTTCCCTGTGTCTCCACATGGTCATTCTCCCTCTGTGTCTCTGTCCTTTTCTTATCAGGTCACCAGTCGTATTGGATTAAGGGTCTAGCCTACTCCAGCATGACATCATCTTTGTTGTTGTTCAGTCACTAAGTCAAGTCAGACTCTTTGGAACCCCATGGACTATGGCCCTCCAGTTTTCTCTGTCCTTCACTATCTCTTGGATCTTGCTCAAATTCATGCTAATTGAGTTGGTGATGTTACCTAACCATCTCATCCCCTGCCACCCTCTTCTCCTTTTGTCTTCAATCTTTCCCAGCATCAGAATCTTTTCCAGTGAGTTGGCTCTTCGCATCAGGTGGTCAAAGTATTGGAGCTTCAGCTTCAGCATCAGTCTTTCCAATGAATATTCAGGATTGAGTTCCTTTAGAATTGACTGGTTTGATCTCCTTGCAGTCCAAGGGACTCTGAAGACACCATCTTAACTTCGGTAATTATATCTACAACAGCCTTATTTCCAAATAAGGTCCCATTCTGTGGTTCTGGAGGTGAGGCTCTAAGCGTCTTTTCTGGGAGACACAACTCAACCTAGAACAGTACTTGAGTCCCCTTAACTGTTCTTGAAGGAACAAAGCTTCCTGTCTCCTCCTCACCCAGTTCATTTCCATTCACAGGATCCAGGTTGTCAATGACCCTCAGGGAACTATTTTTTACTCTCTGAGTCTAGGAAAAAAACATTACTAGTTGTAAGTGTTAGAAAGGGTCAGTTTCAAAATAATGTTTTCAGGCAAATGAAACTTTTAAAAGTCCTGTTTATCTGTTAATATGAAAGTGCCTCGCTGTCTCACAGAACTGAAACCTCCTTTTCTCAAAGGCTTCTCCTCTCCTGCCTCCATCCCTGGCTTTCTCAGGATCCCAGAGCATTGTATCGCCTGCTCTTCTGTCTGCAAAATGATTGTTCTGGAAAATGCATGAAAGTTAACCAAACTCAGACAGCAAAGGAAACAATGAGAGGGCAAGCTGTGGAGTGAAGTCTGAATGGTGGGACATGAACCTCCAGCGCATTTATGTTGATGGAGTCGACTGTCTAAGATCCGTTTGTGGCCACAATGTGTGGTGAGTCTTTCTACATAGAGATCACCCTTCTCCTCCCAACCCCAGGGGGTTTTGGGGCCTCAAAGCAGGAGCGCAAGGGAGTAGTTATGCACTTGTCTGTTAGCTGTCCTATTGCATGGCTCTGTCCACGTTCCTTTCTGCAGAGCCGTGTGCAGCATTTGGAAACCTTCCCTGTTCTTGTCCCATTTAGGGACCTGACCTTGTCATTACTCACTTGGTCATGTCCTAAGCCACAAACAAGGATTTGGTGGTGGAGGCATGGGAAGGGGATTATGGAGAGTGGGTAAAAACAACCAGTGAATCACTACTTATGCTAAGGTAATGGTGCTTTATATGTATCCTGGCATCAATATGCCTACGTTACAGCCACCATGCATATGAATCAGAAAATCCTCAAATTTATTTTTATAGCTTTTAAGAAACATTTAAATTCTTGCCACATACACTATCCTGCATTTTTAATAGGAGGGAGTGTAATTGCTGAATGGGCATTTGTTACAGAATGCATCAATAATGCACTGAATTTTGTAATATTTTTCCTGTTGTTATCATTGTAGTGATAAACTGTGAGTCTAAGGCGATTCAGTTAATGTCACCGTGATTTATGAGAACATGATGTGTTTGGAAAGGTCTAGAATTAGACCTTTACACAGAGGTGGAAAGAGGAGGTTGTCTTGGTGGTGACAAGGGAGTGATAACTCTGCTATTCTATCGAGGATTTGGAAATATTAACTGTCCCCCATTAATTAGTTACCTGTTTTCTCTGCCTTTTCTCATCCTCATGAAGTTGTTGCAAGTATTCATATTGGTATCTGTAGTGAGGTCCAATGGAACAAAAAGGTATTTTGTGTCAATGTTTTTGGGAAAAGCATAAGCTGGAGTAGAGTTTTGAAAGTAATATAGTTCATAGGGCCGATGGGGCAAAATATTTTGATCGTTCTGATCATTTTTACTTATTGACTGGAATCTAATGGTACCACTTTAATTCCATCTAACTAAAGCACTACTGGCTTCCCAGGTGGCACCAGTGGTTAAAGAATCTACCTGCCAGTGCAGGAGATGCAAGAGACATGGGTTTGATCCCTGGGTTGGGAAGATCCCCTGGAGAAGGAATGGCAACCCACTCCAGTACTCTTGCCTGGAAAATTCCATGGACAGAAGAGCCTGGCGGGCTACAGTCCATGAGGTCTCTAAGAGTCAGACACGACTGAGCATGCAGAGTTGGACACGACTGAGCACCAAAGCATTATTGAGTGCCCACTACATCTAAAGGTGTGGGTGGATTCATCAGAAATAGCTTTAATACAAAGCAAAATGAAATGAGTGTCATCAATGGGATGTTAAAAGTGCCATTTGGGGGTCAAAGGAAGAAGAGATTGTATTTATTTAGTGTGTTGGTTGATGTTCTAGGAAAAAGAACTTGAAGCAAAATCTCATATGGCAATACTCTATTGGTGGTGCAATCCCAGGGAAGCAGCAGTGAAGCAAAAAGGAGCAGCAAATGCAAGATGTTGCATTACCAAGCTGGCTGGAGCTTTGCAGAAACCCAGATGGCTGCTCCATCACATGGGCCATTTTCAGAGAGAGTACTCTGGACTGTTATTTGTTCATCATAGAGAAAGGAGAGGGAGCTCTTGCTTCTCTTCTCTTTGTCTTTAGTCAAAGTCCACTCCATGGACCCCAACAACCTCCCAGTTTTGGGTTGTGTTATCCAGCCCTCAGGGATTGTTGGGGAGGCCAGAGCCTCAGTGGGTCCAGTCTGTCCAATGCACAGACATAGTGGTTACCTGTAAGAGCCTGTTGGTCTGTGGTGGTAGCAGTGATGGTTTGGGCTTTGTGATCGTAGAAACAAGATGAAGTGTTACTAAGATCAGTCTGGCTGGGATGTAAGACAGGTGAGTAAGACTAGGGGTGAGGAGATAGTCAGGCTTGAGTAAATCTAGGGTGGTTAACGTCCATAAAGTTAGTATTAGGAAAAAGCTGTCAAGGAAGACAGCATGTAAGATGACACATAAAAGGATGAGTAGGATTTTGACAGGTAGAGACAGATTGATGTTGGTAGTAAGATTTGAATCAAATAAATACGTGAACGTGAGAAAGCAGGATTGGCCGAGGGCCCAGTGTGTGGTCCACTTTACTTGGACTATAAGATATGTGTAGAGGAGAAGTAGCAGATAATGTTGTAAATGTAGACTGTGGCTTGGTTAGAGAGAGCCTTGAGAGTAAGGGCTTCCCTGGTGGCTCAGATGGTAAATAATCTACCTGCAATGCAGGAGACCTGGGTTTGATCCCTGGGTTGGGAAGATACCTTCGAGAAGAAAATGGCAGTCCACTCCAGTATTCTTGCCTGGAAAATCCCATGGGCAGAGTCCACGGGGTCACCAAGAGTCGAACACGACTGAGAAACTAACACTTTGAGAGCAAGTGTATCAGTCAGCTGTTGCTGTATAACAAACACAAGCATTCAGTGGCATGTAATGGTAGGCATTTATTTCCTGTATATCTGGTGATCAGCTGATATTCCTCTGGGCTTCAAATCGGTGGATTGGCTGGGTAACTCTGCTCTGTATTTGTCCATTCTGGGTCCAGGTTGAAGGCGTAGAAGGTCTATGGAGGAAGATCTTCTCATGGAGACAGCAGAAATTCAAAAGAGCTTGTCCAGCCATACAGTCAGTCAGTTAGTTCAGTCGCTCAGTTGTGTCTGACTCTCTGTGACCCCATGAATCGCAGCACGCCAGGCCTCCCTGTCCATCACCAACTCCCGGAGTTCACTCAGACTCACTTCCATGGAGTCAGTGATGCCATCCAGCCATCTCATCCTCTGTCGTCCCCTTCTCCTCCTGCCCCCAATCCCTCCCAGGATCAGAGTCTTTTCCAATGAGTCAACTCTTCCCATGAGGTGGCCAAAGGACTGGAGTTTCAGCTTTAGCATCATTCCTTCCAAAGAAATCCCAGGGCTGATCTCCTTCAAAATGGACTTGGTTAAACATCTCTTTTTCCATAGCTTCTGGGACTTTTCCAGCCTGTGAAATATTTTAACTCTTCATTGTTCAATAAATGTCACCTGTAGGTGAATCCCATTCGCCCAACCAGCTAGTGAACATTTTCAAGTCTGGCCCCAAATCTTTTGCCTCTTTGCGTCTCTCATAGCATCAAGAACCATAGTGTGGTTCTTGATACCAAGTAGATGAGTAACAAATATTGATGGATGGATCCTATATGCAGTATGTACATATTTAGTGAGCTTGGCTGTTGGCCATCTTGCATGCATAAGAAGGTAGACTACTTGAGGTCTGTGTGGCTTCCACCCAGTTGCCCTGCCCTAGCCCTTGGATCAATAATTATTGAATTTTGGGGACTTCCCTGGTAGTCCTGAGGTTAAGAATCTGCCTACCCATGCAGGAGACATAGGTTCGATCTCTGTTCTGGGAACCAAGATCCCACATGCCAAAGGGCAACTAAGCCCACCTGCCAGAACTACTGAGCCTGTGTGCCTAGAACCTGTGCTTCGTAGTAAGAGAAGCCACCGCAATGAGAAGCTCAAGCACGGCAAAGGAGAGCAGCACCCACTCATTGTAACTAGAGAAAGCCCGCGGGCAGCAGCAAAGAGCCTGTGTGCTGTAACGAAGACCCAGTGCATTATCGTTAGATGCTCCCTGATTTAGAGGCTGGTGGGGGCCTATACAATTATTATCAATAAAGCAAGCTAAGGTCTTGATGTCTGCTGTACGTGAACCTGTGGGAGTGTGTGTCTGCCCTCTGCTGGGCTTCAAGGATGTAGCTGATTCCGGTCATCCCAAGGGCCTGAAGAGGCTGCCATTGTCCTGTGGGCTGTGTTCTTTTTTGTCCATTATGCAAATGAGATATGAAAATAATAGGCAGTTTTTTATTTCTCCCTCTGAAACCATGCAAATAGTGAACATATGGTTCTAACTCTGCCTGGGATAAAAGGCGAGGCTGATACTGCTTTTTTTTTTAGTGAGAAAGAGTAAGTGTTTCTCTTGCCACTTCTTAAAGTGATATCCTTGGGACTTTCCTGGTGGTCCAGTGGCTGAGACTTAGTGCTCCCAATGTAAGGGGCCCAAGTTTGATCCCTGATCAGGGAACTAGATCCCATATGCTGAAACTAAAGATTCCACATGCCCCAACTAAGACCCAGGGCAGCCAAATTAAATACATATTAAAGAAAAAAAAAAAAAAAAAACCACCTTGAAAACAGCAAAAAGAAATAAAAAAAGTTTAAAATAAAGTGATCTCCTTCCTTAGAGTGCTGCTGACTCAGACGCTATTTTTGAAGCTTTGGGGTTATGCTTCTTAGAAGTCTGAATAAAAGCATTAGCTCTGCTTCCTCCCTATGAAAGGGAAAGTTGCTCAGCTGTGTCCAATTCTTTGGGACCCCACAGACTACACAGTCCATGGAATTCTCTAGGGCAGAATACTTCAGTGGGTAAGCCTTTCCTTCCCTTGCTCCAGGGGACCTTCCCAACCCAGGGATCGAGCCCAGGTCCCCCATATTGCAGGCAGATTCTTTACCAGCTGAGCCACAAGGGAAGCTCAAGAGTACTGGAGTGGGTAGCCTATCCCTTCTCCAGCAGGTCTTCCCAACCTAGGAATCGAACCAGGGTCTCCTGCATTGCAAGTGGATTCTTTACAAACTGAGCTATCAGGGAAGCCTTCCTTCCTATATTATGTGCTACTGACTACCACCAGCGGTTTTGTTGACCTGGAATGTGACAGGCCAAAATCACGCACACTCTAACTTTATTCTTGGTATATTTCTATTGTGCCTTCTTTCTCCTTGCTCCATGCCTTCTTTTCCCTGGGGACCCATTGCTCCAGTGTACTACCCACCAACTACTGTCTCGGACTCCATTACAACATGCATTTGGAATGGAAGGATTGTATGTTCCCATCCTTCTTATCCACCTTCTTCCTAAATTTAAAACTTACCTAACTTGTGCTTCATTCTCTCAGCTCTCTGCTAAGTCTGACCTGATTACATGTCATGTCATGGTTTTTAATGGCTTCGTGATATACTTTTTAAGTAGAATTTCCTAGTGAAATGCAAACAGGTGACTGAGTCACAAGATACTCCTGACATGTCCTTTTCAGCATCAATTTTATTCAGTGGCTGCTGCTGCTGCTGCTGCTAAGTCACGTCAGTTGTGTCCGACTCTGTGCAACCCCATAGACGGCAGCCCACCAGGCTTCCCCGTCCCTGGGATTCTCCAGGCAAGAACACTGGAGTGGGTTGCCATTTCCTTCTCCAATGCATGAAAGTGTAAAGTGAAAGTGAAGTTGCTCAATCATGTCTGACTCAGCAACCCCATGGACTGCAGCCTACCAGGTTCCTCTGTCCCCGGGATTTTCCAGGCAAGAGTACTGGAGTGGGATGCCATTGCCTTCTCCGTTATTCAATGGCAGGTGATTTTAAATATCTTAGAAAATTAAGATGAATGTTGATAAAATGTGAAATAGAAGGCAAAGTTCAAAAGAAAGTTTAAATTAAAGCACGAGACAATACATTTGTGCTCTTTGTGGGGTGTTCTGGGCTATGACTTCTACTCTCACAGGTTTTAACGCCTGAAAACTTTGGAGGTGAAAGCCTAAAACGCGTTTTGTAAATGCTCCCTGGCATAAATGCAAGGTTGTGGAGAAAAGCAAACCCAAAGGGTCAGGGAATTAGTGAATCAAAGACTGAGTCAGTCTTTATCCTGAGGCAAAGCAAGCAAAGCTTGCAGAGAAATTGCTGGAAGAAAGCTGAAGTCCAGCAAGGTGGATGCTAGAAGTAAAGCAGGAAGGAATAAAAAATTGCAGATTGGAAAGCAAAGTCAAAGTCTGGAGAACTCTCAGCTGAGTCTGTTGAATCCAGCTGCTCAGCCTAGGGCAGCAGAGAGCTCTAGCTTTCTCCCCAAGTGACTTAAAGGAATGCTCTTCAAGCTGGACACATATGTTCATGGAGGTTCACAAAGACTTTCTAGAGAATTTTTAAGGGAAGCAGTATCCATATCCTTGATTCATAAACATTTTCTCTCCTAAAATTTCTCTCTTAAACAGGCCTGTAGTGCTTCTCTCCTACCTTCTTATTTATAACTACACTTCTTCCACTTTACAAAGTAAATGAATAAGTTTCTCCCATTCTGAGTCTTACTATGGGGCTCAAAACTTAAAGAGGACTAAATTGAGTTTTCAGCTCTAAGACCACAAAAATAAATTTTCGTTTTAGATTATTATATGATTTTTGACCTATAACTCAGAACTTCAAATAGAGCAACACTGCTGTAACTAAACATTCATTCCTATCACTACATATATATATATGAACAAAGTTTATTATATATATATATATGAATCACATATTTATAAGAACAAAATTTCTTAGTGCTATTGTCTATAAAAACAAAGTATAAATATAATTGATTTTTACAAGATAATTTTCAAAAATGAAAAATCCTGAATCATACATATATGCAGGCAACCATAAATGCTACAACGAATGTGATGATAGATGAAAAACTTGCTATTATCTTCTAGAACAATGGAATCTAATGTTTGGAGTCATGTTTTCTAAAAAGCAGAAATTAATTGCATCTCTACTGGATGGAATTAGTTTACATTTTTTATGGACAAGAATAATTTTTATTACATTCAATATGTTAACAATTTGCAGAGTAGTAAAATAAACAGTCAAAGACAACCAAAGTCACATATAGAACCAGATAAATTCTGTGGGGGCAGGGATATCTTTCTAGACAACACACAGCCTTTTGTTGAAAGAAGACCCAATAATATTTGCTGCCTGTGTCAAAGTCTTTCACAATTTTCCTAAATGGATTCTAAACTATCTCAGTTTGCTGCTAAGTCGCTTCAGTCTTGTCCGACTCTGTGCGACCCCATAGACAGCCCACCAGGCTCCCCCGTTCCTGGGGTTCTCCAGGCAAGAACACTGGAGTGGGTTGCCATTTCCTTCTCCAATGCAGGAAAGTGAAAAGTGAAAGTGAAATCGCTCAGTCGTGTCCGACTCTTAGCGACCCCATGGACTGCAGCCTACCAGGCTCCTCTGTCCATGGGATTTTCTAGGCAAGAGTACTGGAGTGGGTTGCCATTGCCTATCTCAGTTTAGCTATAAGTAATTTTTATTTTCACATAGAAGCTCTAATTGAAAAAGAAACCAGTCTCCTCAATCTCATTAAAAGATGAAATTTAAAAAATTGCATTTAATAATTAGTGAAAATTTTAATATATTCATATTACTTTGATCAATTTTATATTAATAATTATAACAATACCTAAAGTCCAGGAAAAAAATTTTAAACTCATAAAGCCTTATAGTTTATCAAATACCTAAAACATAATGTACATATCTTATTGTAGTGAATTTTGATAAAGCATTTTTAAGCAAGTAAAATGTTAATTAGGGTAAGATCTTTTGGAGAAGTAGAAAGAAACTAAAATCAAGGAGAAAAGGGAGTGTTGTAAATATCCTGACATAAAGAATTGCTCATGTATTTAAAGAAATGGATAGTGGTGGAAAGTAAATTATGTTACTTAAATGCCATCTCGTAAAAACTTACATTACTAACATGAGTATTTATTTTAAAATATTAATATTTATAATGTCTAATAAATCACCCTTTGTGATTCTAAACTTATGATGAGAAATTTAGATGTCAACTAAAGAAGGATGAAGGAATACATAGATTTTCAAAAAGTTTTTAGGGAGCATGCAAATGAAAGTTTGAAGAGGAATGTTTATAAAGAAACCACCTAGCATTCAACAGGAATATTAATATTTTTATAGTTCTTTCAATATAAAATGTGCACACAAGTAGCATCATGCTATTTTCCCTTAGTGCCAATGACAGACATTGCTAACTGATCACAGAATTCTTTGCTGCAGAGCCTGAAAGAGGTCTCAATATTTCAACACAGTACTTGACATAGTTACTACCAGTGGGTTGAATTGGCACAAGACTTAATTTAAAGGTTCTCCTGAAGCTTGGATAAGGCTAGTTTTGCTCTGATTGAAGTGTGACTTGGGTTTTTGGAGAACCCTTTCCCCATAAGTTGTTGATGAAGCAGTTGAATGAATCTCCTTTGCTTCATGATGGATTATTTGAAAATCAAAGTCCCACCTCTAGGATTTATGGCTAGAACCTGCTGCTCACTCCCAGCTTTCTGGGAAAAGGAGTCACATGACTTGGGAAGTCCAATACCCCAATCTGGAACTTGAGCCTCCGTCCCCCTTCCCAGCACTGGACACTTCCCTCATCCTCTATGGCTCAACTGCAAAACCAGAGGTTGAAGTAGTTCTTAGACATCCGGAAGTAGGTCTTGGAGATCCTTCAAGGGACAGTGTTTCACTGCCTGTATCACTGTTTGGCTTTGAAGGGAGGCTGGCTGGTGATTAAGGTCAGGAAAGACAGTAAGTTTTGGAGCTGGTGCTTCTCTGATCCTTCTCTATTTATGACAATAATGACACTGTTTCAGTGGTCCCAAAATTAAAAGGATTACTTGTCTTACTCTAAGGAAATGTCAAAAGACACACAAAATTATATACATCAAAAAATTATATACATTAGTTCTCTGGTTAAAATCAGATGCCCCATGAACCTCTGTTACTGTAACTTTTTTTCTGCTAGACAAGAACACCATGTGGGCACTCTGGAGCCCTGCCTATTTGGACCTGACAGCAGACATAGGAATCCAAGAATTGCTAGAAGTTGTGTGGTATTTTTGAGTGAAACTCTGATTAGATGTGCCTTATCATTAGTGGAATAAATAGGCATATTATGTCACTTATGTGCATACATATATATATATATATATATACATTTGCAAATATATATACATTTGTATGGGCTTCCCAGGTGGTGCCAGTGGTAAAGAACCCACCTGCCAATGCAGGAGGTATAAGGGACGAGAGTTTGATCCCTGAGTTGGAAAGGTCCCCTGGAGGAGGGCAAAGCAACCTACTCGAGCATTCTTGCCTAGAGAATCCCATGGGCAGAGGAGCCTGGCAGGCAGGCTATAGTCCATAAGTTTGCAAAGAGTTGACAACTGAAGTAATTTGGCACGCAGACATGCCATTTGTACAATGGAAACCAATATACTTTATTATTTTTTTTAATTTAATTTAATTTTTTAACTTTACAATATTGTATTGGTTTTACCATATATCAAAATGAATCTGCCACAGGTATACATGTGTTCCCCATCCTGAACCCTCCTCCCACCTCCCTCCCCATACCATTCCTCTGGGTCGTCCCAGTGCACCAGCCCCAAGCATCCAGTATTGTGCATCAAACCTGGACTGGCGACTCATTTCATATATGATATTATACATGTTTCAATGCCATTGTCCCAAATTATCCCACCCTCCCCCTCTCCCACAGAGTCCAAAAGACTGTTCTATACGTCAGTGTCTCTTTTGCTGTCTTGTATACAGGGTTATTGTTACCATCTTTCTAAATTCCATATATATTTTAGAATAAGCAAAAGGCATCTTAAGTGCAAAAATCTCCCAAAGCATTGCCAGCAATGAAAAATTCAGAGATTGTGGTCAATTATAAAATGAATCTAAATGTGGATCTAAATATATAGACATAGGTACAAAAACTAAGTTGTAAAATGGTTTGAAAGATTAGACCCTAAATTCATGAGAATGGTCTTTTAAGTATGTGTGTGTGTGTGTGTGTGTGTGTGTAGTATGTGTCTAATTGTGTGGGGCATCTTGGGGACTTGGGAAAAGGGGAAGGCCAAAGAGTAGTCTATAAAGGATGTTGTATCTTTTATTTGGTTTTATTTCTTTTTATCATTTAGATAGTCACATGTAACATGGCTAATTTTTAATTGAGTGGAGAAACTATGGTCTTTGTTTGGTAGCTTAGTTTTTTTACTTTCTGTTTTTATACTTTTAAAAATACAAAATTTTTTTTTAAACCAACCCCTCAATTTTGAGTGAAGCTCTTTGTTTCTTAGACCATCATGTGTTGTCCAACCTGTTACCTGCTGCTGTCATCTTCATAGTATCTATTGGACTCCCTACCCTGACTTCCTATTCTTGTTTTCAATACTTCCTTTGGACAACTGGTAGTCTTTCTCTTGTAGAAGAATTGCAACTATCAGACTTTGACCCTAAGACTGAGCTGCTGGGAATACCTTGTATCCAGCTTCCTCTCCAGGAGATGGAGGGGCTCGAAGCAGGTGGCTGCCTGAGATTAGAGCAGTAAATCTAGGGTGCCTGAAAAAGAAGACTCTGCCAATGTGAGTGTAGACATCACTCCCTCTGGTACAGAGCTGGGTGCTTTAGGGCTGCATCTGGGGAATGGGACACTCTTGTCATCTAATGTCTGAAAGGCTGGTCTGGCTGTTTGGAATTAATGTTGCTTGGACCTTACAGATTTTAACTAAGTGCCTTCACCAAAGCCATCTGCAGAATGAGAGACGCACAGAAGGATGAACTGGGACTAAGATTTCTCTTACCAGTAATGGTTTGAAGAGGTGCTACTTCTAAGGGGCGAGGGAGGCTGCAGGAGATGACCTCTTAATGCACTTTCACAGATAAGGGATTTTAGAGTTGGAAGGGACCTTAATGGAAAATAAATTTGCCAATCCAAGCTCCTCATTATTCAAATGAGGGAACTTCAGCCAGAAAGGTTGAAGTGACTTTCCTCAGGTCACCCTGCCAGTTTGTGGCCAGCCAAGACACTGGACATAAATATGTCACTAAAAAGACAGAACTTGTGAACCTGTCTATTACCATTGCATCTTTATTTTTACTGTTATCGTTATTGTTATTATTAGTCAAAATTTTTATTTTATATTGGAGCATAGTTGACCGTGCTGACATGGTCTCCTTTGGTGTCTGCTGCCGAGGACTTTGGGCCTCTGGATGCATGCGGGGCTCTGGGACTACTGGGCTTCCCTGGTGGCCCAGAGGTTAAAGCGTCTGCCTAAAATGCGGGAGACCTCGGTTCGATCCTTGGATTGGGAAGATCCCCTGGTGAAGGAAATGGCAACCCACTCCAGTATTCTTGCCTGGAGAATCCCATGGACGGAGGAGCCTGGTGGGCTACAGTCCACAGGGTCGCAAAGAATCGGACACGACTGAGAGACTTCAGTTCAGCTCATAGTTGATTAACAATGCTTTGTTAGTTACAATTGTACAGCTGAGTGATTCAGTTAATGAAAAAGAATAGATACCATTGCATCATTTTTTTAATTTAGCATCCTCCACTGTGCCCACATTAGCAATGCTGTATTAATATGAACTATTAACTGAGACGTGGAAGCAAACTCATTAGAAAGAAGTGGACATTACAAAGATACCTGTTAAAAGGTTTTTTCATCAGTAAAATGAGAGAATTGCAGCAGATGAACTTTAAGTTCCTTTTTCCTTGAAAGTCTCTGAACTCATTGAAGATTAGAGTTGCTGAGTTAAGATACATCTTAGGCACCTTTGTGAGTGCCTTTGGGAACATTGGTTTGGAGTTTGGAGACCAAGTTCTACCTCTATCACTTATTCATCTGGTCACCATGGGTGATTCACCTTCCTAAGCGCAGTTTCCTCATCTGTAAACTGGGGATAATTGTGTCTTCCTTATTTATCTTCTGGGTTCCTCAACCTAACTAAGGAACACTGAGGACGACTTGAGTGATGATTTTCTTAATTCTCTGAATCATGATACATGCATAGTACCATGAGTAGGAAAGAAGTCAACTCATTACATGTTATGTGTATGTTTGTGTGTATGAAGGCATCTGTGCTTTAACCTTAGAGCATAGCTCTCTCCCAGAACCTTAGGTGGGAAGGGCCACAAAATATAAGACATGTACAATATGGTAAAAATGTAAGAGATTATTTTCCTTTGTATCCAACTCTTATTTTTGTTAATTCTGTATTCAAGAGAAGAGTGGGGTAAGAGTCTCATGGTTCCTCTATTCTGAGGCTGAGGTGGCATGACCTTGGTTCCATTGGGGCAGGTTAGGGATGGAAGCTGTGGAGTTATTAGCTCTTGGCTCCTTATCATTCTAATCAAAACTTCAGCTGTCCCGTAGTGGCTTTGTTCTCCTCAACCTCACTCCTTTCCATGAAGAACTTAGGCAGGAAAAAGCTAACTGGCTTTGAGATTGGCTGGCAAATTAAGTAAGGCTCACAGGTAGGGATGGGAAACCTTTGGCTTGTACACTTCCTTTTACGAAGCCCTTAAAGCAAGGCCCTCTGACAGTCCTTGTTGTGGGCACGATCCTAAATTGGTGACTACAAAAATAATAAGTTGGATTCTGGTTGCCTGGGGAAAGGGTAGGGGGAAGGGATCTTTGGGGAGTTTGGGATCAACATGTACACACTGCTATATTTGAAATGGATAACTAGCAAGGACCTCCTGGATAGTACAGGGAACTCTGCTCAATGTCATGTGGCAGCCTGAATGGGAGGAGAGTTTGGGGGAGAAAGGATACACATATATGTATGGCTGAGTCCTTTTGCTGCCCTCCTGAAACTATTACAACTTGTTAATCAGTTATACTCCAATATAAAGAATTTAAATATTAATAAAAAAATAAGTCGGAGATGTAGACACTGCTACTGCTGCTGCTGCTGCTAAGTCACTTCAGTCGTGTCCGACTCTGTGCGACCCCATAGACGGCAGCCCACCAGGCTCCCCTGTCCCTGGGATTCTACAGGCAAGAACACTGGAGTGGGTTGCCATTTCCTTCTCCAGTGCATGAAAGTGAAAAGTGAAAGTGAAGTCCCTCAGTCCTGTCCGACTCTTAGCGACCCCATGGACTGCAGCCTACCAGGCTCCTCTGCCCATGGGATTTTCCAGGCAAGAGTACTGGAGTGGGGTGCCAGTGCCTTGATGTAACATTAGTTTCTTTATAAATAAAAGGAAACTGAGGATCAGGATTGTTAAGCACTGGCTCAAGTAGCACTGCTAGTTTACTGCTGGTTAGTGGTAGGACTGCTGCCTGCCCCCACTTATCATTCACAATGCAGTTTGTGAATGGCGCCCCCTGGAGGCGACAATGTGATGGTGCTCCCTGGAGTAGTGCCATAGACTAAGAGTGGGAGTCTCACTCCAACTCCACGTGGCCTCAATTCTGTTCTAACAGCACTATGGCCCAGTGCTGTTCCTTCCCACGAAGGGCTGGTTCTAAATGGTTGATGAGTTGAAAGGGGGTGGCACTTACTTCCTATCTCTTAATCCATGTGTGACCTATGTGTGGAGCCTGGTTGAGCTGGGCCATTGAGAAAGCCAGTTCTGAATGGTGGGGGACCTGGAAGACAGACTAGTGATTGGGAGCCTGGGGAAGGGGTAGGTGTTGGCTGTATGTGTATGTTTAACTGGAGTTCTGTCTGTTGTTCAGTCACTCAGTTGTGTTGGACTCTTTGCAACCCCATGGACTACAGCACGCCAGGCTTCCCTGTCCTTCACTATCTCCTGGAATTTGCTCAAACTCACGTCCATTTAGTCAATTATTCCATCCAACCAGCTCATCCTGTGTTGCCCCTTTCTCCTCCTGCCCTCAATTTTTCCCAGCATCAGGCTCTTTTCCAATAAGTTGGTTCTTTGCATCAGGTGGCCAAAGTATTGATTTTTAAGGAGAGAGATTAGAAAACCCTAGGATATTGTGTTGGCCAGAACTATGAGTCTCCCATGAACTGTCTTCCTGTCTCCATGTCTCATTATAATTTGTGTGTGTGTGTGTGTGTGTGCATGTGCACACGTGTATGTGATGAAACCAAAGTTCTGCACACACAGCGCATGTACTGTGGAGAAGAAGGGGTGAGTGCAAGAGGCACCACACCATGGTAACCATAGTAACCACTGGCAGAGTGGGTGCATTCTCTATGAGGTGGGGAGAGACTCATAAAGATGACACCCTCTTTTTCTGAGTGACCATGTGGAGCTTTGAACAAAGAACTGGTTGGGAGACAGAAGGCTTGAGTATTGGCTTGATTCACCTTGAGAAATACGCTGAACCTGTGTGAAACCCTTGAGAAAAAGATGAGGAAGATGATTCTCCTTTTGCTGGACAGACATGAAGGGCCATCGGTCCCACAGTTGGCCTGTGATGGAGCAGTCCGTACGCCATGCTTTGGAAGAGGAAATGGCCTGGGTTGTTTTGATCAGTCTGGTTTTTTGAAAGAAGTTTGCTAAGTAGAGGCCCCTTTCTCATCAAATCTTCACTGTCATATAGACTCCAAAACTGACATACCACATGGAGAAAAATTTCCTCTCCTGAAAATGAACCATTGATTATGCATTGCTCTAATTACGTACTTCAATTTAATGCAACTAAAAAAGAGACTGTGCTTTGCTATGTAATCTACATGCTCATTAGAGATCACTCTCCTTGCAGTGTCTCACGTTTAGATCAGACTTGATTTTGGAGATCATGGAAGGAAAGACACTGCGAGTAGCACAGATGTTACCTTAGTGCACTGCGTGGACCTCAGGGCTGTGATATCATATGCTGAGCACACCGCACTGTGCTCTGTATGCAGGGCTGGCTCCTGGCTGGCTCTTTGGAGGCATTAGTTTTAATCCAAAATGTCCCTTTGCTCTTCTGCAGTCAGAATTAGTTAAAGTTATTTCATAGGGGCATGGGAGCCTGAGTGAACAGCCTTCTGTTTAAGCTGAACTTCACAAAGTGTAGCAGGTAATTCCCATCTCCCCACCTGGAAAAGCACAAAAAATCCTCATGGTCTCTCCCTTCCCCTAGGTCATGGGCTAGGTCACCTGGCTGCCCTCTGGTGACCGCTGTTTTCCTATAGGTAATTCATGGATGGCCATGTTACCCTTCTGGACTGCTGTGGCTTCTGACTGAGGGGTGGATTGTGTGACTCAGATCCAACTAGTGTGTTCTTACTCCCTCTCCTTTTCTGGAAGTGTTTGCAAGTGTTTGGTACCACTCTAGAATTATTTAGGAGTCATCCCGGTGGAGGGCAGGAGGACAGGGTAGACAGCCTCTCAAAGCCCATTTTCTTGAAGGGCTCCCTTCCAGACCTAAACCTTGGAGATGTGCAAGGACGTTCACAACTGCATCCTGGCTTCTGTGGAAAATCAACAGAAGAATGCCTTCTTGAGAAGTCTCTCCAAGGCTCTTAATAATCAATTTAGTATCAATCTAAATCCCGACATGAACTGAGGGGTTGTCCTTTCCTCAGGGAACTAGTGGAGTGATTACCTCTGCTCCTTGGGGTTGAGATCCCCCTTGCCTGGCCCCAGCAGAACATCAGTAATTCATTGTCTTCATAAGCACAGTGGCTCTGGGCAGACATGGCGTCTGTTTGTGAGGCTGTCAATGGGGTCAAGAAATCATATGGTCCAGGTAGTCAGCTGCTGGGGTGGGAAAGTCTCAGCAGAGGATCAAGGAGCAGATGGGTCAAATCAAGGCAGATACATGGTCCTGCTTCTGACCTGTGGCTATGCTTGGGCTCACATGGGCTTATGGAAGCTTTCACTGGGGACATGTGAAGCCTGTATATTTTTTTTTTCAATTTTTTAATTGAAGTATAGTTGATTTGCAATATTGTGTTGGTTTCAGGTATACAGCAGAGTGATTCAGTACTACCTCATAGGTTTGTGGTGAGGAATAAATGACAAAAATGGCTAGATTAAAAATATCTCCTGCTTTCCTCCAGCCAGAGCACTTGCTACATGTGAATACTCCCTCTCTCTATCCCTCTAGAGCTTCTATAACTGTTAAAATAAAGCAAGATCTGAGGATCTGAAGGTTGGCACTAAGCTATTCACTCATTCATTCATTCAGTTACTTACTCCTTCATTCAACCAATACTGATCAAATTCCTACTATGGGCTAGGACTGTTCTATCCACTAGAAACATTGCAATGGACAATCTAAGTCCTTGCCCTCAAGAAATTTATATTCTAAGTGAATACGCACACACACATGATAAACAAATGGGTACTATAATTAATATAATGCTAAATGCTATGAAGAAGATGACTAATAACATGTAGTTACTAAGTGGTAATGATTTTGATTAGGATCACAGTAGGGTAATCATGTCTGGTGCTTTGGTTGGGATATTCTCCAGTATTCTTCTCTTTCTTATGTCTCTTATGGAAAGGGACACACTGATGAGCTTTGGCTGACCCCAGAGCCCAGAAGACCCACTGGGTACAGGTTGATCTGGAGACTCCTCACCCCCAGTTATTCTTTAATATTTTGAGGGGTTCCCCAAATCTGCAGCATGTCAAGAGTCTCATCAGCTCACTCTGGGTCAGGGGTAGAAGTCCCAGTCTTGTCCTGAGAGCAGGACCTTGGGGAGAATGTGAGCTTTCCATTTCTGCACAAAGCGAGAAGAGCATCTGGGGTGAAGTAGACAGATTGGTGCCCTTTCCAGTTCTCTTGTGGGAGGAGGAGAAAGAAAATGGATTAGGAAAGAGGAGATGCTAATTCTTGATCCTTCTTCAGGAATCTGAGGGGTTATATTCATCGTTCATTGATTACTTGTTTAATGCTACTCTTCTCTAGTAGGTGATTAGCTCCTGAGGCCAATGACCTCATCTGCCAACTTTGTTCACTTTTGTACTTGATAAATGTATATTCAATTGAATGAGATTGTTTATTCTTTATGGATATTACTAAATCAGAATTGCATTTGGAGACTGCAGTTATTCCATAAGATGTTTATTGGATGAGCCCTGTCATGGATTGGGGACCCCAGGAAGCAGAGTTAGAGAACGAGTTTAGCTTCAGGCTGTTTGTTAAGGAATGTGTATGTGTGTGTGTGTGTTAATCGCTCAGTTGTGTCTGACTCTTTGCGACCCCATGGACTGTAGCCCACAAGGCTCCTCTGTCCATGGAATTCTCCAGGCAAGAATACTACAGTGGGTAGACATTCCCTTCTCCAGGGGATCTTCCCAAACCAGGGATTGAACCCAGGTTTCCTGCATTGCAGGGAGATTTTTTACTGTCTGAGCCACCAGGAAAACCCTTATTAAGGAATGCTCTTGGCATTGACATTGATGGAAGGGAGGGAGGGGAAAGGGAGAATTTTAGAGAGTCAGAGGGAGATTTTTTGCTCTAATGAGGATCCAAAAGTAGCCTCAGCTGACCCTGTGGGGAACTTTGGAGCTAGAATACCTCTGCAGGGTTGTTCTAGTTATTTATTGCTCATTAACATTAACCCCAAAACTTATAACCCCTATGAATCGGAAATCTGGGCATAACTAGCTGTGTTCCCTGCTTCAGGAACTCTTACAAGGCTGCACTTAAGGTGTCAGCTGGGGCTGTGGTCTCATCTGAAGGCTTGGCTGGGGAGGATTTGCTTCCAAGCCCACTCCTGTAGTTGCTGGCTGGGTTCAAATTCTCCTGGGTTATTCATTCATCACAAGCTATTGGTAAAAGTTCTGCCCTGTTCTTTGCTAAATCAGGCTCTCTCCACAGAGCATCTCACAACACAGTGAGCATGCTAAAGGGAAAGAGAGGGTTCTAGCAAGAAACTGAGAGAGAGAGCTAGCAATATGGCAGTCATAGTCTTTGTAAGTTGGTCACAGAAGTAACATTCCATCACTTTGCCATATTCTATTTGTTGGAAGCAGATTATTCAGGGAGAGGGAATTCTACCTGGGCATGAGCAGATGGGGGTGGGACCACAGGGGCTGTGCTAAGTTGACTGAAATGGCCAGGCTTTTGTATTCCTGCATAGATCAGTCACCGGATGTGGACAATGTGGACAAGAGTGTGACCCTGGCGTGGTGGTGCCTCACTGCAGTAAAGGCAGTCCCTGGAGGCTGACATTGAAGGCTGTCTGCTGACAGTACTTCCAGCAACTGGGTTAGGAAATCCTTCACTGAAAGGGGACGGGAGAGGCACGCTTTCAAATTCACCACCACTCCAGTCCACATTCAGACTGCGGACACATTCAGACATGTATAGGGTTTGGCTTCATAGCAGATTCTGTTGATCTGTGAGTGGGAGGAAGAATGGGAAAGAGGAAATATTTCTTTTTAGTATCTGTATTTACAAGGAATGATTCTGCTTAATCGTATTCCTCCTCTTTATTTTTTCCTTTTTTGACCCCTGGGTTGGAACTTTTTTGAATGCTAAGCAGAAACTCTACCAGGGAATAAAGTTGTGCTGTAACAAGAAATATAAAAAAGGCATGAGTGTGAAGCCTCGGGCTGGGGCTCCTGCCCCCGCACC
The DNA here is from genome assembly GCF_000754665.1 of Bison bison bison. NCBI lineage: Eukaryota > Metazoa > Chordata > Mammalia > Artiodactyla > Bovidae > Bison > Bison bison. The sequence continues at coordinate 815,025 of NW_011494889.1, read as the reverse complement.
TCTCTCCGGTGAGTGTTCGAGGTTGGATCTCAGCAGGACAAGAACAGCACTGGACCTTGAGTTTTCCTTTCCCATCCTTCCCTCTATATGGTCCATTTCACATCCCTTCTTTCCAATCTTCTTTGCAAACGTACACCTCTTGGACACCTTGAATTGTGAACTCTAAGAAGCCAGGGGTGCAAGGCACCTTGGTGTTTCTCTAGAAGCACAGCCAGAAATGGGGCTTCTTCTGCAAGGGTGGAGTATGCTCAGGAGAGTGGGTTGAGCAGTGGGTAACGCAGGTAATGATGAGATCTCTGTTGGCCACTAGCTGCAATCTGGTCCCACAGGGTTTTCTGGAGAACCACAGAGTTGATTCTGCTGGGATCCCAGGGGTCCAGCCTTTTGTACTGCTGTGTCAGCCAGTCAGTCATCAGCTATGGTGGGCAGAATGGGGGAGTTTGAGGTGGGACAAGGGGCTAGTCTCTTACTTGTGTGTGTAGGTGCTCAGTCGCTCAGTCATGTCCAACTCTTTGTGACCCCATGGATTGTAGTCCACCCGTCTCCTCTGTCCACGGGACTGTCCTGGTAAGAATACTGGAGCGGGGTGCCATTTTCCTTCTCCAGAGAATCTTCCCCACCCAGGGATCAAACTTGCATCTCCTGCATGTCTTACACTGGCAGGTGGATTCTTTACCACTGGGCCACTTGGAAAGCCCAGCTTTTTGTTTGCTAGAGGACAATTCTCCTGAGAAGGGAGTAGATAGCGTTTACTAGTTGACATTCTTCAGCTCCTGGGCAGATGGATTCACAACCAGTAAAGACCCTGGGGTATGGGCCAGGGTGAGGCACTGATAGAATCCAGGACAATTCTTTCTTATGTTGAATCACTATCTTCTTTGCTCTGATTTTTGTTCCTAGGGCAAATTTTCTCTCATGGAATAACGGAAGGGACAGGGCTGGGAATCACATAGAGGCAGACTGGAATCTAATTCTCATCCATTGGGAATTGGCCATCTTGGATAAATTATTTTTAGCCTCAGTTTGCCTGACTGGAAAATGGGTATGAAAATGCTTCCCTCGTAGAGTTGTGGTAAGGACAGAATGGTGATATTTCTGAAATGCTTCTTGCAGTGCCTCCCCTTCTTTCCTCTTACGTATCCCCCTTGTAACTACACACAGCAGCCTCTTCCCCTCCCAGCACAGCACTTCAGAGCCCTGCAGGCTTAGCCTTCTGCTTCCCTTGTTAATGAAGCCCTTTCTTCTTGCTCATGTGACGACCCTCTGGTCCCTGCTGTGTGCTCACTGCTGTCCTCTTGATGAATTCTGGTTCATCACCTTCCTTCTTACAGAGTGGTACCCAGAACTGAATTCAATCTCCTTCCATTGGCCTGACAGGTGGAGGGCAGCAGAGCTGCACTGCCTTCTTGATCATAACTCTTAGAGAGGCTATCATAACTCTTAGAGAGGTTGCATTTGCTTCTGATAACTTTAGAGGCTGCCATTATGAGTAGATTTTTAGCTCTTAGGACATGCTAAAATATTTTCCTGACTCTTTCCCATAGTTCTTTGGAGATCTTCAGGCTTCTCCTCCATCTTGATTCCTCAACCAGGCCTCTGGGCTTCCCGTCAATCTGGTATTGCACATTTCAGAGCCAGCTCCCATCCTTCCGGTATATGTGTGTTGCAGCCCAGATAGGGAAGTTAAAATCAGAATCAGGAAGGCTTTACATTGATGACTTAATGGAATCCCTGGAAGCTTTTAAAATTAGGCAAATTGAATTTGGAGATCTGACTTGTCTCTTAGAATCTCAGAGACAGGCATGTATAGCTTGTATTAACTCCCCAGGTAACTTACTCAGTCTCCACCTTGAGACTCTCTGCTCTACAGCTTTTGCTTCTGGAAATGAGAGCTTTCCTTGTTGTTTAGTTGCTAAGTCGTGTGTGACTCTTTGTGACACCATGGATTTTAGCCCATCAGGCTTCTCTGTCCAAGGGATTTTCCAGGCAAGAATATTGGCATGGGTTCCCATTTCTTCCCAGGGGATCTTCCCGACCCAGGGATCTAACCTGGGTCTCCTGCCTTGCAAGCAGTTTCTTTACCATCTGAGCCACCAGGGAGGCCAACTCCCCAGGTAACTTACTGAGCTGTTGTTTCTACCTTGAAACTCTGCTCTGCAGCTTCTGCTTCTGGAAATGAGAGCTTTTCTACTTGGGTGCTTGTCTACCTGCAGATGAACCAGATGTTGTGATAAAGCCCTGAAGCATCCAGATCTCTGCAGTGGCTCTAGAGCCATAGCTCTCTCGAAGGACAAGTGGCATTTCCGGTCTGCCAATCTTTGCAATTTATGTTTGCTCCACCTCCTTTCCTGACCACCCTGCTCCCACCAGCTGCCTGGAACCTGATGGGTGGGGGTGGGGTGGGGTGGGGAGGTGCTGCCTGAATACGCAGGCCTTTATCTCCCCCTTCTCCAACACCCTCCGGGGACAGACCTGGAAGGAAATCTCTCATGTTTCAAAGAATAAATCTGTAAAAGAGGCAACATTTCTTTGCTCTCTGTGTGTGGGCATGCATATGTGTGTCCGAAATCCACGCTCTGTGTGTGTATCTGTGTCTGCAGAGAGGAGAATGGAGTTGATAGCATTAAAGAGCCTTTTAATTTCTGAAAAGTGAAATCACAAGAAGGAAGGAAGCACTCAGGAAAGCAAGGAGTGGGGGCATCACACTGATGGAAGAAAGAGAATGGAGCTGAGGGAAGGGGCGTGCTGAGCAGAAAGCGTCCCCAGTTTGATCTGTTGCCCTGGTACATCTGCACAGTTCTTCAGCAGCCATGCCAGGTCAGAACAAGCTGCCCTCCTCATTATTGGGTACTGTCTCTCAATTGCTTTGGGGAGGTGGAAGTGAAACGGGGTGGGGGGAAGGGGCAGGACATAACCTTTAAAAGAATGACATGGTCCAAGGACATGACACAACCTGATTAGAACCAAGTAGGTCTAAGAAGGCAGTTGAGTTGACTTCCACTAGACTTAAAAAGAATTATTATGTTTGGCTGTCCTGGGTCTTTGTTGCTGCATGGGCTGCTCTCTAGTTGCGGTGTGCAGGCTTCTCATCGCAGCGGCTTCTCTTGTTGCGGAGCACAGGCTCCAGGGCACACAGACCCAGTAGCTGCAGCTCCCAGGCTCTAGGGCACAGGCTTGGTAGTTGTGTGGTACATGGACCTAGTTACTCTGTGACATGTGGGATCTTCCCAGATCAGGGATGGAACCCGTGTCTCCTGCACTGGCAGGCGGATTCTTTACCACTGAACCATTAAGGAAACCTTCCACCTGACCTTGAGCCTCAGTGTACTCTCATTGTAACACAACAGCGAGCTAAATGACACACCCACAGGCTTGATGACCTTTCCAAGGCTGACCATAAAGGTAAAAAAGTGGGTGGTATCCCAATTCCTGGAAACACCCACCCCTTCCCTAAAATAACTGGAATACTCCTCCTACTCGTTAACCTATGAAATTACCCATCCCAATAAAAGCTGACAACCCCATACCCTCATGCTTCTTTTGCCTTCTGAGATGGTCCACACTTTGTCTGTGGAGTGTTTCTTTCTAAATAAACCCGCCTCATACCTATCACTTTGTCTCTCAATGAATTCTTTCTGTGATGAGATGTCAAGAACCTGAGCTTCATTAAGTCCTGAGACCAGGTGAGATCTCAGTTATAAGACCATGGGTTCAAGACACAATCTGAGTTGCTCATTCTCAGCAGGTACTCCTGCCTATCCTTGGGTGCTGAGCCCCCTGGCTAGTCCGTCACTGGACTTTGTTTTCTCAGATACTGTGTTTTATTTCCTGTCTATTGTCCAGAGGAAATGACCAGAGGAAAACCCTGGAGAAGATACTGAATCAACTTTAATTCTCCAAACAGTTTTCTGGAAAGTTGTGAATGAAAGCAAAACTCTTCCAGGCCAATAACCAATGAGTTCACTACCCAGCCCTAAACAGAGCCCAGATGCATGGAGATGGCAAAATCACTGGGCTGAAATCCAGTTCATTGGCTCTGGTTCTTGTGAGTGTGACTGAGATTGGGTGCAGTGGAAGTCAGCCAGGGGACAAAGTTAATTATAATGAGGGGGTCCTGTGGAAAACAGGGGACTCACTGTGCCACAGGATTGCTAATGACTGATGATGGACCACCCTTGATCCCTCATGATTGAGGGGAGAGGAGCAATATGGATTGAACTGAATTGAATTGAAAACCACTGAGAATTCTTTAACCTTTTTAGCCTCCCCTCTCCCACAAGTGAATATGATGGAAGAAAGGCTCCAAAGGATCTCCATAAACATCATGGGTCTCGCTGTTTAATGTGCAGAGTCTGCAAAGAGCATGTATCATTTTAACAACAATTGGGATGTTTCTGCAACTGTGATGTCAGGCAGAGGTGGAGTGGAGGGAAGGATAGAGGGCTCATAGGAGGGAAGAATAAGGAGGTATTTTGGAGTTTATTGCTAAAGAGAAGATATGGGTTCAGAGACAGAATGAGGGACCAAAGGGGAAGAAGAACACACTTCCTGAGCGGGGAAGAAGCCAAGAGGTTCAATTAGGTTTGCAGAAACAGGGATTTCTGTCCAAACCAACAGATGGGCCACTGCCTGTGAGAAGGATCTTAATCTGGAGGCACAGGTGAGTAGATTGAGGCTCAGCAGCATGAGTCCTCACTTCCCCAGGCACAGAAGAGGCTGGCACAGCACCCTGGCTCTGCTTAGGCCATGAGAGAGGTTGGGCTGATGCACAGTGATGCCCCCAAACTGCAGCCAGAGCTGAACTTGTGGCCTACAAGAAGGGATACAAGAAAAACTCCCAGAAGTGTTTGTTTGATGCTTTAAAGCCACGTGATGGTGGCTAAGTCATGTGGTATCATATGTATTGTGCCTTTGTCTCAGCTGCATGGAATTGTGGCCTTAGATTCCATGCATGTCATGTCGAGAACACATGTGGAAAAAGTTATGAGATGCCTCACCCCAAGCATGTTGTCCAGGAAGGGTCACCTGCATTCAACCTTCTTTATTTCCACTTCGGTCCACGTTGGATCCTTGGGTGATGGCAAAATGGTATTCAAGGCAAGGATCAGAGGAAACATTATTGAAGATTTCTTCTGGCTTAGAGAGGCAGTTTTTATCCCAACTTTTATTCAACCAAAGCTTTTGCTGAGCTAACCTAATACTATTCTATTTATTGCTTTGAGTCTCATCTCTTTGTACTTCTTTCCATGGTCAACACCCAGGGTGCTCACTTATTACAGTGCCTGGTTCATGCCGTAATGTAAGCTTACATAATGTAGGCGCAGTATTGCCAAATCTTCCAATTTTTCAATAGCAAGTGAAATGGTGTCCACAAGTTAGAAATCACCTCTGGTTCATTCATTCACTCAGCAAACGTTTATCAAACACCTGGCCCCTTCCAGTTACTGAGGTACAGTGGTAAACAAAATCTGTAAGGTTCTCCATTTATGGAACTCATTCAAGAGGGGGAAACTGATATGTTTGTGAAGACATAGGTTAGCAAATCACCCAATGTATACTTCGGGATAAGGATCCATGCTGTGAAAGAACTTGAATAGGATGATGGGGTAGAAGGATGTGGAGGGGTGACTGCTCTGGAAAGATGTGTGATCTGCTTGGTGAGAAGGAGGCTGCCACATCCAAATCTGAAGGAGAAAGCCCCTCAGACAGGGGGTAGAAGTAAGTAAGCCTCAAGACTCCATGTGTTCAGGAACTGAAAGATGGTGGAGTGGGTGCTGTGCACAAAGAGGATGGGAAATATGAGAAGGTTTCTGAGTCAACCTTGCCAAGCAAATCTTTTGCTATTTTAGAGTGTGCTCTGGCCTCCTTTAAAGGCTCCTGGAGGCCACAGGTAGACGGATCTGGTGGCTTCATGTTGCAGTGAGGAAGAACCTTGGAAGAGGGAGCTGGGAGAAGCCTGCTTGGGGGTTGGACACACTTTCCGTCAAGCATGTGGACACTTTCTTCCCAAAACCTATGTCTCCACCTCAGGCTTGGTAGGTGTAGGGAGACAGAGACAGAAAGGCATTCCATAAGTAGACTGAACCTTCTGAATTAGTTTTAACGAGACTTTCATTTAGGTTTAGACACGTAGTCTAGTGGCTGTGGAGGGTCCAACGGCCGCCACGTTGTCTCAGAGGAGGATCCCGTGGGCCTGGGGACAGCTCTGTTTTGTAGGCACGAGTGCCTGGCTTCTATTTTAGGGAGGTAATTTTTCCTGAGATGCTTATTATTTACAGATTCCAGATCACTGCCCAGTCTGCAAACCTATGAAGCCAGTTGGCACATGGGGAGAGCAGCTTGGGAGAAGCAAGCTGTAAAGCAGAAGTGTGCAAAATCACCTCACCCAGCACTGGGGATGGTGCATTCAGGCCACAAGTCAAGCCCAGACACCCCCTCCCCCCACCCCTAGCCTTGGGGCAGAGTTGGGTTCTCTGGGCCTATGGTCTTCAATCAGGCTGTCTCTATCAGGGCTAGGTCAAAGTCAGTTAAAAAAAGAACTATTATAGAAACCCTATGTTTGTGTGAAAATGTGTTGCCCTTTTTTTCCTCCTCCTATGACTTGTAGAATGTGTTGCCCTTTTCCTTGGAGCTTTTCTGACTTGGAAACAATGTGATTCTCTGAGGGAAGATTACTTTTCAAGCAGTGCAAATCTGGTGAAAAGGCAGATTCACTGAGGGTGTGAATTGTGGACTTGCTAACCATAGTCTCTTTTATTTTTGTTTACTTTATTTTGTTATTTTTCTGGAAGTATGGTTGCCTTGCAATGTTATGTTAGTTCCTACTGTACAGCAAGGTGAACCATCTATATACATCCCCTCTCTTTTGGATTTCCTTCTCATTTACAACAGTCCCCTTTAAAGTGGTGGTGTTTGAGGACTTATTGGTCACTATAATGAGACAGGCAGCCCCAGAATGTAAAATATTCCTATAAATTTTATGGGCTCCCCAAAGAAAACTGCCTTAATATTTTATTTACTAAGTTCATTTTTCTCCCCACTGATATAATTATAAATCTGAGCTCTCAAGACCCCAGGTTTAAAACCAGCCATTTAAATGTTTGTTCATCACATCCTTAGAGATGCCCTCTTCCCCCAGCCTCTTTCCTGGGCTTTTGGGAGATAATATCTTTGTCTATACTCCAATTCTTACTGAACTTTGAGGTATATGAGCCAACATATTCCCTTTGCCTGCTTGAGCCAGATCGTTGTTGTCATTTACAAGTCAAGGAATCCTAAAATTCATAGGACTTATCACCAAAGTGATGATAAATAAGATTGGCCTCCAGTTAGATGATTCAGAAGGCCCAGCAAGAACTTGAAGTATTGTTGCATATATTAACAAGATTTCCTTCCTTATTTTTGTATTCTTGGTGCTCTGGCATCTTTTGATACATTGCCTGGGGAGGGACTGCCCCTCTCAGGGCTGGCAGGTCTTAGCAATGGCAAAGGACTTGCCAGAAACAGGCCTTTCAAGTGCAAACTCACCAATCCAGAGCCCATCCTCTAAACTATCTCTTTTATCTGGCTCTTATACTCTAGGAGGTGATATACCTCTTTCCTGTTTATCCATGATCAGGCACTGGATAACGAGAGAGCCCTAGTACCCCAGAACCCATTGAAATTGTTTGAACTAGGCAATCCTAAGCCTACTTTGGCTTCCTGGGTGGCATTAGTGGTAAAGAATCTGCCTGCCAATGCTGGAGATGTAAGAGACATGGGTTCAATCCCCTGGTTGGGAAGATCCCTCAGAGGAGAGGGCATGGCAACCCACTCCAGTATTCTTGCCTGGAGAATCCCATGGACAGAGGAGTCTGGCAGGCTGCAGTCCATATGGCCACATAGAGTTGGATACGACTGAAGCAGCTTAGCATGCACAAGTCTACTTACCCCGTCCTACTTTGTTTTTCTAGTGGAAGGCACAACAAAGTTCTCACCCACCATTTCCCCTTGCTCCTTCTGCTCCCTGCTGGACCCTGGTTCTCCTCTGCATGACCCTGCATGGTGCATCACTCCTTCCTACTAGGAATTGTGAATGACAAACTGTTTCCCCCCCACCACCCCCACTGGAGGTCATCTCCTGAGCTGTTGGCCTCATCATACCTGAAAAATAATAAAATCTGCTTTTCAAACACTGCCATGAATTTCAGATATTGCAGTAGGTATACTGTGGATGCCGGATAGTACCATTTTCATGAATATTTTGGGGCTAGGAGCAGAGAATGTCTGTTGTTAAATTCCGTTTTTCTTTTGTTCAGAGGGTGTTAATGAGCATCAAAGCCATTTATCCTGCAAAGATGGCATAGCAATAGATAATGATGGTTGGGACTCGGTGCTCTTCATTAGATTTTTTTTTTGTGTTAGCTTTTTATTTTATATAGGGGCTTCCCTGGTGGTTCAGATAGTAAAGAATCTGCTTGTAATTCGGGAGACCTGGGTTTGATCCCAGGGTCAGGAAGATCTCCCTGGAGAAGGGAATGGCTACCCAGTCTAGTATTCTTGCCTGGAGAATCCCATGGACAGAAGAGTCTGGAGGATAATAGTCCATGGGGTCATAAAGAGTTGGACATGACTGAGCAACAATTATAGCTGATTAGCAATGTTGTGATAATTTCAGGTACACAGCAAAGGGACTCAACCATACATACGCTGCTGCTAAGTCGCTTCAGTCATGTCTGACTCTGTGCGACCCCATAGATTGCAGCCCACCAGGCTCCCCCGTCCCTGGGATTCTCCAGGCAAGAACACTGGAGTGGGTTGCCATTTCCTTCTCCAATGCATGAAAGTGAAAAGTGAAAGTGAAGTCGCTCAGTCATGTCCGACTCTTACGGACCCCATGGACTGCAGCCTACCAGGCTCCTCCGTCCATGGGATTCTCCAGGCAAGAGTACTGGAGTGGGGTGCCACTGCCTTCTCATATGGATACATATACATGTATCCATTCTTTCCCAAACTCCCCTTCCATCCAGGCTGTCGCACAACATTGACCAGAGTTCCCTGTGCTGTACAGTGGACCTTGTTGGTTATCCATTTAAAATAGAGTAGTGTGTACATATTGATCCCAAACTCCATAACCCTTACCACCATCCTTACCCCGTGGCAATCATAGTTCTCTAAGTCTGTGAGTCTGTTTCTGTTTTTTAAATAAGTTCATTTGTATCATTGCTTTTTAGATTGTGCATATAAGAGAGGTCTTATGATATTTCTCCTCAGTCTGACTTACTTCACTCAGTATGTTGTTGTTGTTGTTGTTCAGTCACTAAGTCATGTCTAACACTTTGCAACCCCATAGACTGCAGCACACCAGGCTTCTGTGTCCTTCACTATCTCCCAAGAGTTTGCCCAAACTCTTGTCTGTTGAGCTGGTGATGCTATCCAACCATCTTATCCTCTGTGGCCCCCTTCTCCTCCTGCTCTCAATCTTTCCCAGCATTAGGATCTTTTCCGATGAGTTGGCTCTTCACATGAGGTGGCCAAAGTATTGGAGCTTCAGATTCAGCATCAGTCCTTCCAATGAATATTCAGGGTTAATTTCCTTTAGGATTGACTGGTTTGCTCACTCAGTATGACAGTCTCTAAATTCATCAGTGTTGCTGCAAATGGCGTTCTTTCATTCTTTTTAATGGATGAGTAATATTCTAGTGCATATATGGACATTTAGATTTGTTGTATTTTGTCTTCTGCTCTTAGTGGAGGTGGCAGGGAGGTGGAAAAAAGTCTAAATAAGTGCAAATGGTGATGCAGAAGTCTTATGGCTCTGTTTTTTATCCTAGCAGCACTCTGAGGGTACAAACATGATAGAAAGATATTATATCCATTTATTTCACAAATTTTAAAATATCAATTTTCATCTAAGGATTTTTTGTAATCGTATGTGGTTTAAGAGCCAGAATAGTGCCATCATTCATCTGCTTCCCACCATCCAAGACTAAAAGTCCCACCATCTCCAAATCCTCTACTTTGTTCTATTTGTTGGTCTCTTGACTCAGTTTTAGGTCTGGGAAGATTAACAGGTCAAGCAGAGTAGGTAAGTAAGGACCTTTGTGTATAACTAGGAATTCTAAACACATGGTCACCTATTCTGGAGGGCCGAAATCTGGAATTCATTCATTTTCACATTCATTTATTTGTAATGAGGTGCCTATTGGAGATTGAATGTTAAATTTTTTAAAGCTGGAAAACTAACATTTTGGGTATTGCAAGAAGTTTCTGAATTATGTTTATATAAAGCCTCTGTGAGAGTCTGGGTCCTTGGTTTTAAGAAAAAGAAACCAAGGCTGAATAGCTTAGGCTGAAAACGAGTTATTTGAAGGATAATGGAAGGATATCAGCCCACAGAACTGACAGTGAAAGCTCACAGGAAAGAACTCAGCTTGTAGAATGGACAGAAGCCCATCAGCCCAGGATGTGGGGCCATCATTTCAGGACATGCTGCTGTTGCTGGGCTTGACTGCTACTGGACACAGCTACCACCACTGGATGCAGCCAGTTTTGTTGAACCTCTTCTCCTCCTTGAGCTGTTGCCTGTGTATTTGGCTACAATGGACACAGTGCTTGTGATACTGTGATTTATAAAAAGAAATACATATTTGGTTTTGTTTCTTGTTCTTGGCACAGAGCTCCTAAAACCCATGGTATTTCTTAAATGGTGAGAATGATAAAGGGATCTTTTACCATGTTGAGATGACTTTGGGAAATTCTCTAAGTAACTGAAGAAGGAAGGGGGCTGTTGCCAGAGGAACAATCATGAGATTCACATTAAAAAATCAGAGTCTATTCTGGTGAGAACAAATTGATGCCCTTCCATGATGGTAGGAGTTTAAAATAAACCATATCTATAAGCTCGTCTCCTGGGGGTACAGTGCCCTGTAAGGATTCTGAGTAGGGTGTGGCTGGGGAGCTGAAAGAGGTTATCTTTCAGTTTTTCCATGGAATGAGGGCATTTGTCTCCTTCTTTAGTTTATGATGATGCTGATAAGATGGAAGAATACTCTGCAGACAAGGAGAGGCTCTCGGAGAGAGAGGTTATGACTGTAAGAGAGGAGTCCTTCGAGGAGGTGGTGTTAGTCGCCCAGTTGTGTCCAACTCTATGACCCCATGGACTGTAAGTCTGCCAGGCTCCTCTGTCTATGAAATTCTCCAGGCAAGAATACTGGAGCGGGTTGCCTTGCTCTTCTCCAAAGGATCTTCCTCACCCAGGGATCGAATTGCAGGCAGATTCTTTACCATCTGAGCCACCAGGGAAGCCCCTGAAGGGGGTAAGTAGGGATGAACTCCAGCATAAAGCAATGGGTTGGCTAAGACAGGACGAGGCAGGACGATTCGTTCATTTCAACAGGAGCGAGGGGAGAGCAGGGGGTACAGTTCTTTCTCATTTTCTCCTGTTTTTTTTTTTTTTTTTTTGCAGTGAAATGGAGCATGAAGTTTTCAACTAAAAATGGAGATGGGGAGAGGAGCTATTAGAGGAGATAATAGAGTTATTGAGGAGAGACAAAGTGGTGTAAAATAGTGTCTTGAAAAGCCGGAAAACCAATTTCCTATGGAAACATTGCATGATTGCTGGGCAGCTTGCTTGATCATGAGTTTTCCTCTGTGTATGTTTAGCTGTACAGTGCAGGCATGGAGCTGAAAGAATCCTGACTAACTCACAGAATCCGTGGGGAAACCAGGTGTGGGAAAATAGGCAGTAACCAATGGAGACTCAGCAGAAGGAACATGGAGGTCAGAGCATGGCCACTGCCACTGGTACATATGCTACTGCCCTGCATGTGGCTGTCAATGGACACTGTCGTCACTGGACTCTGTAGCCACTGCAGATGGGTTCCAGGGCTGTAAAACTTTGACAGCTACTACAGAGCTAACCTGACCTTTGCTTTGTTCTTGGTGTTACTCGTTCATGATTTAAAGCATTGACTAGGACTGAACCAGGATCACCGCTAGCCTAACTAAAACCTTCTCGTAAATTCCTCTGCCAGAGTTTTGTTATAATAAATGTACAAATGAGGAATGACTACAATGTACATGATACATCCTGGAGCTAAGCAGTGTGAAAACAGACAGTGGCAGCCCTGGACTCCTGTGTGCTCTTGATTTGGTTGCCAAGGTGTGGAAAGGATGAGATCGTTCCAGTTTAGCATTTGTGGGCCTGTACAAGGGATTCCCTTGAACAGGGAAGGAGCTTTGGATCCTGGTCACCAGTCAAATAAAAATGTCCAATACTCTTCCATAGTTTAGATGAGTCCTTTTAAAGACATTATTGAAGTACAGTGGTTTTCAATGTGTTAATTTCTACCGTATAGTCAAGTAATTCAGTTGTACATATTATTCTTTCCCATTATGGTTTATCACGGGATATTGAACATAGTCCCCTGTTCTATAGAGTAGGGCCTTGTTTATCTGTCTTATATATAACAGTTTACATCTGCTAATCCAAGATTCCCAACCCATCCCTTCCCCCGACCCCTCCCCCTTGGCAACCACAAATCTGTTCTCTGCCTCTGTGAGTCTTTCTATTTCATAGATAAGTTCATTTGTATCATATTTTAGATTCCACATATAAGCAATATCATATGGTATCTTGCTGACCCTGTTCGTGATGCCAGTTGTCTTGCTGTTCACACTTTGTGCTGTTTGCTGAACCCAGGGTAGGCAAGGTGTGAGCTAAGAAGCTGGAAGAAGATGCGAGGAGCCATAGGAACTGCAGACATGTTTATTCTCTCCTGGCTGGCACAGTGGCCATAACACAGTCTCTCTCCTGGCTGACCCAGCAGCCATAGCAACAGCCACAACATAACCATAACGTAGCCATAACAACTTTACATAACATAACCATGATGCTGCTCCAGTGCAGCCCCATAGCCCCAATGCAGCAGCAGCCAGGGCTTACATGGTGAAGCTCATACAGGTGTACCACACACAGTAGCCTGTGACCAGGTGAGTCCCTCATGACATGCATGTGCAGTGACCATGCCATTTGGCTAATTTGCTCTTTCCCTACATATGGTATTTGTCTTTCTCTGTCTGAGCTACTTCACTTATTATGATAATCCCTACGTCCATCCATGTTGCTGCCAATGGCATTATTTCATTCTTTTTATGGCTGTGTAGTATTCCATTATAGGTATGTACCACTAGATAAGTACTTTTAATCAGGCAAACATAAAGAACAAACCTGCCCTAATGTATTGAAAGACACCTGAAGTGCCAAAGTAACTCAAAAAGAAATTCTTTAGACTGAGATATTCAGTCTTCCGTTCAGTAAAGTAACTTGAATATGTCTTTAGCAGTTACAGTTTCCCACTTAATCCTGGATTTGGGCTGCCCTATGTTGAAACATTTTTGTTTCTTCTTGGGAGATAAGGGTGTCCCAGATTTGTTCACAGAGGACTGGACTGGGCCAGGAGGGATGACGTGTTTGACCTTTCCTTTTCCTTACTCCAGAGGAATGACTATGAAAAAGGCCAGGCTTGGGCTTAGCCCAGTGTTACCTGGGCTATAGTAGTGAAGTCTGTCAATGGTCTTATTTAAGATTGAATAAACCCACATTTTGGGATTCTCAGATGGCTCGGTTGTAAAAAATCTGCCTGCCAACACAGGAGACGTGGGTTCTATCCCTGGGTCAGGATCTTCCTGACATTCCTGGAGAAAGAAATGGCAACCCACTCCAGTATTCTTGCCTAGAAAATCCCATGGACAGAGGAACCTTGTGGGCTACAGTACATGGGGTTGCAAAGAGTTGAACATGACTTAGCGACTGAGCAGAATGGAAACCCACATCTTAGAAATTATTGATAAATATACTTATTATTTGGGGAATAATGGGGGCCAAATTGCACCAAGCTCCTGAATAAGATGATGCTTCCATCGTCACTCATCCTGGGGTGGTAAATGAGATGTGAGGGAGGACTTTGCTGTCATTCTTTGTTTTGAAACTGGAATGGGGCCTGGTATTTGGGCAGAGAAAGGCATGGAGATTCTTACGAGGGTTGAGCTCCTACCTCACCTTTATCCCACCAAATGGAAATACCAAATGTGGGAAAATAGGCAGGGATAAGAAGTCAAATATGGCCAGGGGCCCTGGGGAGTATCCACCTGTCTGGGAGATGTGTGGTCACTTGGTCTCAGAATGGTTGGTAACAGATCTGTTAAACACTATAAACCTGCTCTTAGCAGTGCACTGGGTAACTCAAATGGGCATTCACACATGAGTTGAAACTATATGGAGTGAGCAACAACAAAAGATGGCAAGAAGTACACCTGGAGAATGACTGATAGAAGAGTTAGATGTCCACCAGATTCGTGGAACATGTTATTCTTCCTTGGGAATGCCCAGAAATTCCTTGACAGGAGGAAATCTGAAAAACTAAGGCATTACAAATCCATGGGATGTGGGCTTGAATTATTTGCATTAGATCTTTAAAGAAAAAAAAAAAAACGCCATCTTGAAGGTGAGAAAGCTCAGAGACACAGTGGTGGCACATTTAATGAATGCATACCGTTATTGAACTTCTACCACACGACAGGCACTGTTTTTGAGCACATGATATAGACAACTGAAGAAGATATAGTTCTTATGCTCCCACAATGCTGGGGAGGAAACTAGGCTAGTAACTTACTAATCACAACTCATTGCAATTTTATATAAACATCTAACATGGGATCTCAGATTATCTTGCCATGGCCTGGGAGCGAAGGTCTCTAAAGTTAGGTCATACCCAACCTCTAAGAGTTAGATTTCTTCATCTTCCTGATCCTCCAGCAGATTTTCTGCAGCATTCACTTGGGCTGATACTGGCCATGGTGCAATGCAGCCACATTAATATTCTGGTCATACTCAGAGCTTCCCCTTGCCTGGCTGTGATCTATGGCTATCTGCAGCTTCAGCACTGCACTCACAGATGTACCTACAAAGAGGGTGACGCTGGACTGTAAGGGGACTTTCTACCCCCTAGAAGAGGATGTAAAGCAGCCCTGGAAATCTCCTTTGCCTCTTGGAGATCTTAGGAACAAGGGGCAGAGTTCAATATTAGGTCAGTGAAGACTGAGACCTGTGGATGGGGTCAGGGGGATGGTGCAATCTGTTTGTAGGATACATGTTTAGTTAACCTTACAAATGCATTCTAATACACAGTAGATGCAGACAAATATGATTTCATTCTGCTTCTACGAGGTACCTAGAATAGTCAAATCCATAGAGTCAGAAAGTACATTGGTAGATTTCAGGACCCAGGAATGGGGGTTGTGGAAGGGAAATGGGACTTAGTGCTTAGTGGGGACAGAGTTTCAGTTTAGGAAGGTGAAAAATTCGGGAGGCGGATGATGGAGAGAGTTGCACAACAATGTGAATGTGCTTAGTACCACCGAACTGCATAGTTAACTATGGTTAAAATATCTTTAACTATGGTTAAAATAAAATAGTATGTTTTATATTATGTGACTTTTGGTGATGGTAAAGGTCGTTCAGTGGTGTCCAACTCTTTGCGACCCCATGTACTATATAGTCCCTGGAATCCAGACCATAATACTGGAATGGGTAGCCTTTCCCTTCTCCACGAGATTTCCCAACCCAGCAATGGAGCCCAGGTCTCCCGCATTGCAGACGATTCTTTACCAGCTGAGCCACCAAAAATACTGGAGCGGGTAGCCGACCCCTTCTCCAGAGGATCTTCCCGACCCAGGAATCAAACCAAGGTCTCCTGCATTGCAGGCAGATTCTTTACCAACTGAGCTATCATGGGAAGCCACAAAAAAACAAAACAAACAAACAAACAAAAAAAAGAGACTGAGACCTGTGGCGAATTCTTCAAAGGCAACTTCCCTTATTTACAAAAGATAATAGCTGTCATTTATTGGGTCCCATTATGCTGGAAAGACTAAGGGTAGAAGGAGAAAGGGGCAGCAGAGGATGAGATGGTTAGATAGCATCACCACCACAATGGACATGAATTTGAGCAAACTCTGGGAGATACTGAAGGATGGGGAGCCTGGTGTGCTGCAGTCCTGGGGTCGCAGAGTTGGACACAACTTAGCAACTGAGCAACAATAATGCAACAGATGCTTTTCATAAGCTATCTCATTTAATCCTCAACAATGCTGCAACTCCATGAGATAGGTGAGGAAAACAAAGACCAGAGAGTTTAACTGAGTTGTTCAAGGCCACAGCAAAAAGTAATTAAAGAAAAATCAGAATTAAAATCTTCGTATTTCTGACCCAATGCCCTGAGGCAGTGTTTCTAAGCCAGAGCTTTAAGACTGGGAGGATGCTACTGGATCTAGTGGGTAGAAGTCAGAGATGCTGCTAAACATCCTAGAGTGCCCAGGACACTCCCCTGTTCTGGGTTGAATTGTGTCCCTCTGAGAAGTTATGTTAAAGTGGTGACTCTCAATACCTCAGAATGTGACTTCATTTGGAAATGGGATTGCCACATATGTATCATTATATAACTAATATACTAATATTATATATATAATATCACGTATGTGTTACTTATATATATCATATATAACTAACTCTATGTATCATATATAATTCATTAAGACAATGTCATGCTTGGTTAGGTGGACCTTCTAATCCAGTGTGACTGGACTACCTTACTCTTATAAGAAGATGGCCATGTGAAGATACAGAGATGCCTGTACAGGAAGACAGGGAGATCTGTAGGAAGATTGAAGTGATACGTTTCTCTATGCCTTGACGAGCCAAGGAATGCCAAGGATCGCCGGTTGTCAACAGCAACTCTCCCTATGAGAGAGCCATGGAATAGATTCTTCCTCCCAGCTTGGTTGGTTCTTAGAAAGATCCAACCCCTCTGACCCCTCGATTTTGGATTTTTGGCCTCCAGAACTAGGAAAGAATAAATCTCTGTTGTTTTAAGCCACCCAGTTTGTGGTATTTTGTTACAGCAGCTCTAACAAACCAATACAGACTTGCAACAAAGAATTATCCAGTCCAAAACGTCAGTATCACCACATCTGAGAAACCTTGCCTTGAGAGAATGTTATGCTTCCCTGCTCTTAACAAGTAACAAGCATTCCTGACTCCAGGGCCATGAACATTCTACGGCAGGTTGGGAGCACTTAGGCCTGTATCCAGAATGCGGGAGAGGAGGCTGTCTCAGAGAGTAAAAGCCTATCTCTTAAAAGGTTTAACACAGTTAGTCCATCTGGCAACTAAATTAGCCTTGATCCATGTCAGGAGTGAGTGGTCCTGGCTGGAGCTAAGCTGATGGATCATGATACTATTTTCATAGAACCAGACCCTGGGTCTCTTCCCAGCCTGAGCTAAAAATCTCTGGCTTTCAGGACTTGGCTGGGTGGTCTGAAGTTTCCTCTGCAATGTCACATTCTATTTTATTAGTCTCTGTTTTTCCTTACAAGGCTCAGGGCTGTGTTTTACTCCATAGCAACAGTGGTATTTCTTGAGAATTGGAAAAGAAAACATTCCTCCAAATTGTAACCAGAAAAACAGTGTGGTGGGAAGACCAGTCTTCCTCAAAGCAAGTGAAACAAGCCATTGGTGCAGTTTGCTGATTTTTTATCTTGAGAAGTGTTATTGCCACAAAATGTGTCATCTCGGAGCCTAGATAGCATGTTCATCTCTTGGGATCAAACCCATTTCATTAATGAACCTGGCATCTGCTTTAGTTTCCTCATATGCTGAGATAGTAAGTAAGTTGGATAATAAAGACAATGTTTCTGGCTTGAGCTTAGTGGGGGCTACCTCACTCTTCAAGTGTGAATATTTTAAGTGATATTGTGCATCCAAATTTGCACAAAATGCAAAACACAGAACACCTGCCTCAAATGGTACGTAGCTCACTTGTACACGGAAGCCAGTACCTCTCAAAAGTGGTAAAGAGACTTTAAAAATGAATTCTTTTCATCTCCTGAGGATACTTTGAGGTTGGTATGATGGTTCTAAAATGAGCTATGACTCATGAGAAATAGAGCAATGGTCAATGAGAAGTAGGCCTTCCAGGAATGGCACTCCCAGATTCCTTAGGGAAAAGTGAGGATGACCTTGACCCTGTTAACATACACTGTTTGCATTAACAAACTGCTTGAGCTGGCTTGCCCAGGGCAAGACTGTGTCTTCTTCTCATTTTGTGCACCCCTCTTCTCTATCTACCCAAGGTCCCTGCGTCTAGTCGGCCCTCAGCAATGCTGTTCATTGGCACGGAAACCAGTATTGGGAATGCCTTGGCATTTCCTTTGCTCCTTCTGGGTCCGTCTTCCAGCATCTCGATGCCTTAGTGTGTTTACTGGAAATATAGATGAGAATGGGAATCTAGGCAGATTTACAACAGTGATATACTAAGGGGATGCCTTCTAGTATCATGACATGCCATTCATTCGCTTGGGCCAATTTTCTCCTGAAATGTCCTTTCAAGAAACTTGACACCCTAATGCTGTAAGATATTTGCTTTTACTCAGCTCTCATAATAGCAGGTTTTACATATCAAGAAGTATTGAGATGACAGCCTAGAGAACCAGATTAAAGGCCCGGCTTTGTCACTTACCAGCTGTGTGACTCTGGGGAAGTCACACAACCTTTCTAGACTTTGGTTTGCCCATCAGCCAAATGGGAAGGGAGCTTTGTGTTGCCTGTTTTTAAGGATTCTGTGAGTAGCACATTTGACAATGCATCTGAGAGGGCTTTGAACATATCAAGGCAATGTTTAGTGGTCAAGTATAATTATGAGTTGAGAAGTTTCATAATTATGAGTCAACTCAGACTCACTTTAAAATTTTCATGATTTCATGTGACCGTTTTCCTTGTTGGTCCTGTTTTTTTTTTTTTTTTTTTAATGAAACAGATAACAGTTTCTTGTGCAATCTGATTGTGGGCTTTTGTTTTGTTTTGTTTTTGACTTTATCCTGCTTGCTCTACAAGCAATCTGGTTCCAATTTTACAATCTTGAGATTGGTTCTTTGGGTGAACATGTTTAGTTCTCATTGTCGTTCATTAAGCTGAGGACAGTGATTTATAAGATACACAGTTGCCCAAGGCTCAGCATTTAAAAGTGCCACATATACTTCTCCATTTTGAGGTAATGCCTTGGGTTTGTGCCTGGGTTTAATTTATGTTTTAAAACCATGTTCGTTTGCAGCATTTGGGGGCATATTCATGGTTAAATCTGCAGCTGCTGTGGAGCAATGAGGATCACTTGTGAATGAGGCGGTTTCTAAACTGGTGCTGGGGTTTCTGGTGTTAAGAAAGTGTTGAGGCTGGGGTGGTGGGGTGGGCATTGCTGTAGCCTTGGTATTTGCAGTCTTCCTGCTAATTCAGAAGATCACTGCAGTATTGCTGTTTGCATCTGGAGGAACTATGTATGGATTTTTTCTCCTTGTGAAAATGTGGTGTCTTTCTCTCCTCCCCAGTCCTAATTGAGCTCATCTATCTGCTTTCCTTTTGGCACCTCGTGGCCGATGGTCTCATCATAGTCATCAGATTGTCCTGCCTTCCATCCACACCATCTCTTCTATCCTCTGATCTTTCAAAGTGTGGGATTGTGAGCCAGAATTGGGGAGCCACCTTTTGGGGTCCTCAGTGACCCTGGGGCATGGACCTGGGGCAGGACCACAAGAGGAAGCAAAGGTGTGACAGTGTGGCTGCTGTGCCTTGTGGTCAGGGATGCATGGATCCCCTGCCCAGGTCCCCCTCAGAGGGCAGCTGCGGGGGGCGGGGGGCGGTTCTCTTTTCTCATTTTGACTGACATCATCTTTAGCCCACCAGTATGGCTAGTGGGAGGCACTGAATAATTGATATGGGACCACGTCATTCACACAGGGATTCCCAACTTCTTTATCCTATGACTTCCCTAGAATTTATTTCCTGAACTTGAAGAGTGTAGATCATTCACCCATGCATGCCTATCTGCAGGTACAGAAGTTTTGGTTGATTTGAACATTGACTGAAATATGTACAGGAAAATGTACAGGTGCTACAACATACTTGGAAATAACAAACAGAGATTGGCATTATATTTTCACATGTAATCCTTCTTTCACATAAATTATCTCCACGACCTTGTGAGTTAGGGAGGGTGTGAATCATAATGACCTTTCACAGCCAAGAAATTAGAGGCTCAGAGGTGACGAGCGCACTAGTAAACAAAGGAACCGAATCTCTACTTCACGTCTCTCATTTCATCAGGGTGCTTTCTTTCATGCCGCAGGATCTTGGAATTGTTGAACCATGGGAAAGAAGCGAGAGGGTAAATCAGACAGAAGCTAGCAATTTTAATTCCAGTTATGCTTGAGTCAATTTATATAATTGGCTATGTTGGAGGCCAAGAGTTTTGTTTCATGTTATATTGGGAATTCCTCTTTTTTATACTTTCTGGAATAGTGGCATTTTTTTTTTTTTTTTTTCCAAGGTAGAAGACTTTCCCTTTGGCCAAATGAAATCTGGCATAAAATCCCAACATATAATACTTAAATGGAATGGCTGAAATTGAAGCAAGTGTGAAAACTTGCCTGTCCCACCTCCTCTTGCCCTTCAAATTGGCCTGGAGACACCTTTGAAAGCTTGAAGAAAGAGGATGGAGCCTTTAGGTCAGAGGGGCTTTATTCTCTCTCTTTCCTTTACTCCTTAGTTTTTTTTACCCATTTATGCTTTAGCTGTTTTCCTCAAAGAATTACTTAAAGACCTCATGGCGCTTTCCCATCTTGCCATTAGCATGTGAGGAGGCTGCTTTCATGATCCCAGCGAAGGCACCAGTAGAAAGACTGGTGTTACGAGCCTTGTGTTACTCAACTGATCTTTGTTTCTCTCACAGTCAGAACACAGAGGGCACAGCTTATGGGCCAAGGACACCCCAATTCTCAAGCAGCTGGTCAACCAGTCAAGCCCTTGAACCTATTCTGAGCAGTCAGCATCTCTCTGGGCATCATGTTCTTCTGAGTCAATGGTGCAAAGCACCGAACCATGATGCATGGTCCTCCTACTGAGTATGGGCTATGGCTGCATTAAATGTCTTCTTGCCACCATCCACAGGGGGAGAGTCTATGTACATTCTGAGGATTAGTGCTTGCATGCTCAGTTGCATCCGACACTTTTGGGACCTCATGGACTGTAGCCCGCCAGGCTCGTCTGTCCATGGGATTTGCCAGGCAAGAATACTGGAGTGGGTTGCCATTTCCTCCTCCAGAGGATCTTCCTGACCCAGGATGGAACCCACATCTTCAGCATTGGCAGGAGGATTCTTTACCATTTCTCCACCTGGGGAGTCCTCTGATGATTAGTGCCCAATGCTAAATGATCTAGTCATAGCCCTTCTTTGCATAATTGTAACATTTCTTGAAAGTTTTAGTAGGCCCTGTGAGGGCAAAGAATCCCAGTAAATCCATATATTCAAGAATCAATACCTCCCCTTGAGCTGGTGGTCTTCTGTGGAATTGAGAAGGAACATCACACCTTATTAGCCTTTATGTAGGTGTTTGGGCTCCCTACCTCTTCTCAGGGTGGAACTTCTCAGTAGAGCAATCACTGGAAATAAAGATATTCTTGCAGACTGTTGCTTGTATGATTTTTGTTTTATCTCATCTTGTTTCAACATCTCTTGCTCAAGGGCAGCAAATCCAGCCTTCTCCTTCTACAGGGAAGGTCCTGACATGCACCTGAACACTCTTCACCCCCTTTCTTAGTTGGGTATGGATTGGATCTGTTGAGACAGGTTGGCCAGTCCTTTTCAAGTAGACCCCAGGGCTCTTATGAAATTGTACCGTATTTCTCACTCCTGGAGCACACGATTAAACAAGTAGGAGCCAAGCTGTGCCCTGGAGGAGGTGGCTGGTTCCACTTGGGTCTTCCATTCTGAACTGTGTGCTCCAATTCAGTTTTATGCAATAAATCTTGCATGCTGGGACTCTTAGGCACCGTCACAGTTGTAATCAGTAGTGTATTTTGTTCTCAAATGAGCTGTTGGTTCCTTCTGAGTATTCTCTTTCTGTTGAGAATTCTAGGGGGAAAGAGTGAGAAGTGTGATTCATGCATGAAAAAATCTACCTCCCACCCTAACGCTGTAAATAACCCAAGTGGATTCTAAAATTCCACACCCTCTGGGAACCATTCTCTTTGTTGCTGGGTTTTAGAATTCAGATCACCTTCAGTTATTCACTTTCAATTACTCTTTATTATTGCAAGGAATGACCACAGACAACCTGGGTGGGGTGTTTCAAACTCTCTCCGTATTCTCCAAGCTATCCCTCTGATACTGACAACTGAACTTCCAACTCCTAGTTCCTTAAGGGCATGCGGTAACCTTTTAGTCATCAGATCCACCTTCCACTCTTCTTTGTCTCACTAGGTTTAGAAGCCACGGCTATTTATGAAATGGCTACCTCAATCAAACTTATGAGTAAAAGCATAACATCCAGGTGAAATGATCTAGTCATCTCAACCAGTGTAGACAGATAATCAAGGTCATTTGGAACAAGTAGGCAATATTCCTTTCCCTCACAGTTGTTTTTTTGACCCATCTAAGTCATCCTTCTTTGAAAACTATCATCAGTACTCTTTCACTCAAGCAGCAAATACAACAAACTAGTGAGAATGGAGTCTCCTTAAGCCATGAGAAGAGAAGCAGGCATGGCCATTGCTGGGTCCAGACTATATTGTCAGGATGAATTCCTGGGGTGGAATGATGGGGGAGGGAGAGATACTATGAGCTCTCTCCAATCTTTAATTTCTGAACTCTCTCAACCTTTAAAGGAATCCTCCATCTGAGAAACTTGTCCAGTTCTCAAATTAATAAGGGCAGCTTTCCCTTGTTTGTGGAGTAATGAGGTGTCTGTGGTTCCTCCTTCCAAAGTCCCTTATGTCCCCTGGTGTGGTCACCCTGTTCCCCTCTCATTAGGTTCCCAGGGACACCTTCCTCTCTCTTTTCCCATCTGTCTGAAGAGGCTCCCATATCAACCTTTACCCCAGTGATGAGCTGCCTCTCTTAGGGACAACTGCATTTTGATTTTGGTTCTAATTATGGGTCCACTGACCTTGTGCCCAGTTATACTGTTGCCTGTAAGGGGACTTATCATTTTGGGGACATGAAGGATACTTTCTTGGAGTCTCCAGCATTACCACAGCATGTCATGTCATCCGTTTTGGGGACAGCATCTCCCTAACACCTCCTTACTCCATCCTCCCCATGGCATCTCCAAGCCCACCCTGAACTTCTGGACCCCAGAGCAGCACTGGGCATCACATTCCTTAAGGCTGTGTGTACTTCATCAGGAAAGCCCTGATGCCAATCTCCATCTGCAGCCCTGGTGGATTTTAGAATGGCCCGTCTTGCTATAGAAGCAGCCCAGAGTTTCCTGGGGAGGCACTAGCTGATGTGAACCGACATCTGTCTTTCGTCCTCGGGGCTTTGTGGCCATAATGGCTCCCTCGTGGGACCCTGCCAGCTGCCTCTGTCTGTGGGAAGCAGCTGTGTGATCACTGACCAAATTAAATCCCCGGGAGACCAGATTTATAGGCAAGAGAAAAGCAAGTCAGAGCTGATTAGCTCTGTGCAAATTGTCTGTCCCCCAGGCTATGTTTCTCTGGCCTGCAATGGAGGCATGCATATGCTGACCAGGGTTACCAAATGCGTACTCTACTTTAGCTGATGGATGACTGATGCTGAGGTAGATAGTGATGCATTTTGGGTTTCATCCAGCTGAGGCAGCCCCAGGTAAATGGAAGGACTGGTCATTACTGTGATTCTAATAGTGAATGCATCACCAAAACTCTAATTCCGTCAGCCCTCTAAGCTACTGACTGCAGCTGGGCTAATGCATTGCCTCCAAGGAGCGTCTATTGATGTGCTGCGGAGGAATTAACTTTGACGTAATGGAATTTTGTTTTCACCACTGCTCATAAAAACAACTGCCTTGAGCAAATGAAAATGTGTGTGGCAATTTGTGTTTCCAGTAATGACTGTGGATGGACAGAGGGTTCTTACTGAAGGAAATGGCATCCCTGCAGACCGGGGCGGGCTGATGAATGATTAATGAAAAGCAGTGCTACCAAGATGCTGGCTTTAGAGAGATAAGACAGGATGATGGGGCAGGCTGGAGGGGAGGGGAGGCGCCTGGAAAGGTGTGTTTCAGTTGTGGGCAGGATGACAAGGATAATTTTAGGGGAGAATGACCAGGGTTAATGGCCCTGGAACTAGAAGAGGAGGGGCTTATGTGGAATCTTCCCTCTTCTTGATTCTTCTCGGAGACCTTGACCATCCCTTCGAGGACAAAGGCACAATGCCTTCCTTCAACACTTCTACCCCTTTGCCTTGTGCGTCCCCACATCCACCATTTCTTCTTTCAGAGGTTAACTCTCTGGGCTCTGTTTCCCTGCAACATGTATGCTAAATCACTTCAGTCCTGACCGACTCTTTGTGACCCTATGGACTGTAGCCTGCCAGGCTCCTCTGTCCATGGAATTCTCCAGGCAAGAATACTAGAGTGGGTTGCATTTCCTCCTCCAGGGGATCTTCCTGACCCAGGGATTGAACCCTTGTTTCTTACATCTCCTGCACTGGCAGGCGAATTCTTTACCACTAGTGCCACCCGGGAAGCCCTTCCCTGCAACCCCGCCTCCCATTCCTCTTATTCTCTACTAACAAAATCCTTAGGGCCACTGCCAGTTTGATCATTACTACTTACTCATCTCTGGGTGATAGTAAGTTCCCTGGTGAGCCCCATCTGGACCCCCAGATTCTAACTCCATTTGCACCTCCCCTCAGTGTTGTTCTGGTAAGGCCCTCATATGATGTCTGTGCTTGGCCTGGCCTGCAATTTGGTATCACAACAGAATTCTGTGGCTGTCCTCTGAGTTTCCATCTGTTTCACCCCTGGCATAGTCAGGTGTTCAGAGAAGGAATTTGGGTTACTTTTGGATATACTTTTTAAGAACAGGATTCTCTGTGTCAGGGTCCCCAGGGCTGGGGTCTTTGGTCCCTGTACCCACAGACAGGGGCCAGTAGGTGCACTGGGATGAAGGGATGGGCTGAAATCCTGAGGGAGCCGTTGTCCTCAGTTTTGAGCTTCGAGGAGTCGTGTGTAGGCTCACTACTTCTGCTTCCACATTGGTAGCTTACTGGAAGTGCCTTTCACTGGGAAGAGAATAGAGTGGCTGATTAATAAGAGCATGAGCTTTGATGTCAGACTGAACTGGATTGAGCTGCAGCTTGGACACCTATTTGCTGTGTGACCTTAAGTAAGTTGCTTAACCTCTCTGTGGTAGATTAAAGATGGCTGGAAACTCTCTCACACCCTCCTGTCAAAAGAAGGGGTCTGTTTTTCCTCTTGAATCAGGACTGGTCTCAGCCTGTTTGACCAATAGAATACATCCAAAGTAATGCTAAGCCATTCTAGGACTAGCCTTCAAGAGGATAAGCAGCTTCTACCTTGGGCTTCTGGGGCCCTGAGTTGCCATGGAAGAAATCTGAATACCTGTTGGAGACAGAGGCCACGTGGAAGAGACCTGTGAGCACAGAAGCCATATTGAATCAAGCCTGGGCCGGGCAAGCCAACTCAATGAACTGTGGCTGCAACTGACATCTGACTGCAACTTCATGAAAGACCCCAGAGAGATCTGTCCAGCTAAGCTGCCATCAACTTACGTGACTGTGAGAAATAAAAACCAGTTGCTATTTTCAGTTACTGTTTTTTGTTTGTTTGTTTGTTTTGGCTGCACTGAGTCTTCTTTGTGGTGGGTTGTTTGTTGCGACACTTCCATTAAGCCACCAACCTGGGGGCAGAAGTAGTGAGCCTATGCGACTCCTCAAAGCTCAAAACTGAGGGCACTGGCTCCCTCAGGACCTCAGCCCTTCCCTTCATGAGCCAGGTTGCCCTGTGGCAGATGGGATCTTAGTTCCCCAACTAGGGATTGAACCTATATCCCTTGCATCGGAAGGTGGATTGTTAACCACTGGACCACCAGGGAAGTCCCTAAGCCACTGCTTTGCTGTGTGGTTTCTTGTGCAACAACCAGAACACTCTTGGTTTCTATCTCATCATCAGTAAAACTGAGGCAGTGATAGGGCCTCCCTCACTGAGAGGATGTGAGGATTAAATTAGAGGTGATGCAAAAAAGTGCTTAGCTGTGCTTGATAGATATTAACTCATTAGGCTGCATATGACAGATATTCAAGAATATTATGAGTACAGTAAGTTTGAACCCTGATACACTGGATTCTGGGATAGGGGTAAAGATCTGTGAAGTCAGAAGGGCTTGGATCATGTCTGAGTTGATGGCAGAGGAAATGGACTCTGGGAAGATAGGGCTGACTTGGGTGGTCAGCAACAGCAGATGGGGTGGGGTTTCAGGTTGCCCTGAAAAGCAAGAGGCTGGTGAAGCAGGGTGATTTAATGACTGGTGACCCTGGTATGTTTAAGAACACACAATGCAAGAGGCCAGTTTTCATTCACCAGTGCTTCCTGGACAGCACCTTATGGAGAAAAAATGAGTCAGAGCACGGATATTCAATAAATTTGTTGTTAAGCATCTTATCCAATACTGGACGTGTATGTTCTCTGATCTTAACGAGGAAGGAGAGTCAGAGTATCTTACTGGCTACTTGACGATGTGGTCTCTGGGGCTGTTCATATTTCCATGGGTGCTATCAGTATTTGTTAGGTATCTGGGCTTCTCTGGAAAAACCACTTACAACTGCTGCTACTGCTGCTGCTAAGTCGCTTCAGTCGTGTCCGACTCTGTGCGACTCCAGAGACGGCAGCCTACCAGGCTCCTCTGTCCATGGGATTTTCCAGGCAAGAATACTGGAGTGGGGTGCCATTGCCTTCTCCAGACTTACAACTGAGGCTGAGTTAAAAAGTGCGTTAGGCAGGCCTGCATGATGCAATGCATTCGACCTCAGTCCATTTGTTTCAGAGTTTAAGGTAGTTTTGGTTCTTCCTTCCACATGAATTTCTTCCTCTGTATAATGATAATACGTGCGTGCTCAGTCTCTTCAGTCATGTCCAACTCTTTGCAACCCTATGGACCATAACCTGCCAGGCTCCTCTGTCCATGAGGATTCTCCAGGCAAGAATACTGGAGTGGATTACTATGCCCTCCTCCGGGGGATCTTCCCAACCCAGAGGTGGAACCCATGGCCCTCATGTCTCCTGCATTGGCAGGTGGGTTCTTTACCACTAGCGTCACCTGGGGAGCCCAGTGGTTAAGGACAAAAGTGGGCTTATCACAGAGTAGAAGAGGTTGAGTTAAATACGACCAGAATGTATTTTTTTCTTTCCTCTCTCACTGAAATAAAAAAAATTTCAGATGTAATGAGAAGAATAAAATAGTATCTGCAGTGTGTTCTTGCAACCTTAAGTTTTATTTGAAAGAGTCATGGAAACTTATTTTTCTCCTGCTTATTGCAGTACTGTCACAAACTCCAGCCCTAATGAGAAGATTAAAGACCTCTGAAGGCCACTTGTTTTGTTTCTAAGCGGTAGGTGACAGGAGAGCTAAATATTCCCAGTTGATGCGGTGCTTCTCAAGGCACAGGGACCAAATGCTGCGGTGACCTTGCTTTTTATGTTCAATTAAATGGACCAGAGATAAAAATCTATATTGTTTCTGAAGTGTTGCGATCCACAGACAGGGGATGAGAAATTTCTTTGTCTGAGCCACTGGGAAAAACAAATGAAACATGTTGGGAATTCAAATGTGTCTTCTCCAAGTCTCATTTTTCACTCAACCACTGCAATGCTCTTATTTGATAGCAAGGCTTGGAATGGGGAGCTGGCAGTACAAGGGCAAGGCTCGTGATTCATGGGGTTATTTGCTTGTGGATAGTACTGTTAACAGGTAGTCTATTGAATATCAATTACCTGCATGATACTGTGGTGGGTGCTAGAGGGCTTCTAAAGAGCCATAAGATGTCCCTGCCTTCAAAGATTGTAAAATCTTGTTTGGAAGCAAAACTTCTGTGTGTTAAAAGAGATCAGTACTTGAGAGCAAATGCTAAGTGTGGAAGGATTGAGTTGTTTCTCACCTCTCCTCCAGGATTCTAGGGGCTAGAGAGAGCATTAGAGCAATACCAGCTAAATGGGAAAGGAGATACTCATCTATTACTCTGGGTTGTAGCCCCAAACATTGCTTCATATGAATTGCCTTGGAGAGTATGAATTAGATCCAAGTCCCTGGTGGGGATTTATTTCTCCCACCCTGACGTGACTGGACCCATATAAGTGATTCTAAATGCTCTTACCAGTAAGCTTAATGAGCTGCTTGTACGTGTTGCATGGGGACAGGAAATGGAGGAGAAACTGTCATTGCCCACACACTGATGAACCTATTTGCAGGGCAGGAATAGAGATGCAGACTTAGAGAACAGACTATTGGACGTGGGGGCAGGGAGGAGAAGTTGGGACAAACTGGGAGACTAGCACTGACATACATACATGACCAAGTGTAAAATAGACAGCTAGTGGGAGCTCAGCTCAGTGCTCTGTGATGACCTAGAGGGGTAGGATGGGGGTGGGAGGAAGGTCCAAGAGAGAGGGGGCCTTCTCTTATATGTAAACTTACATATGTATTCTTATAGCTGATTCACACTGTTGTACAGCAGAGATGAACACAATATTGTAAAGCAATTATACTCTAATTAAAAAATAGTGAAAAAACAGTGACACCATTAACAATGGGTTTCGATCTTGATTTAGACGCACAGTTAACCTGCTTTTTTGGTAAAGCATGGGCCGTTGAATGTCAGGCTTCAATCATTCAGATTGCAGCTCTTGTTCTTTTTCAGAAGTGCCATTAGAGACAGAGTTTGCAATTGCTTCTTAGAATTTCCTTAGAAATATAAGATGAGAAATCTCTTTCCTCCAATAATGTGTCAAATGTGTCATAATGATAGTTTGGTGGTGCGGGGGTGGGAGAGGCAGCTCTAGGCTGGCAAAGAGGTGGAGACACCCTGGGGAGGTCACGGGGAAAGGTTGCTTTTGATTTGATTTAAGGTGAGGGAAGGCAAGTGGGGCACAGGCCTTGAAGGTGGTAGGTGAGGCCAAACCATGAACTGGTGTGTGGAAGCAGTGTGGAGGGGACAGCAAGAAAGCAATGGAGACCGATCCAATGCGTCTGGATTCGCTATTCTATCCTGCTACTGCTACTGCTGCTAAGTCACTTCAGTCGTGTCCGACTCTGCGCAACCCCATAGACGGCAGCCCACCAGGGTCCCCCGTCCCTGAGATTCTCCAGGCAAGAACACTGGAGTGGGTTGCCATTTCCTTCTCCAATGCATGAAAGTGAAAAGTGAAAGTGAAGTCGCTCAGTCCTGTCCGACTGTTCGCAACCCCATGGACGGCAGCCTACCAGGCTCCTCCGTCCATGGGATTTTCCAGGCAAGAGTACTGGAGTGGGGTGCCTTTCTATCCTTACCCGCCATTATTTGGTACACTCTTGGGAATGTATTACTTGCAGAAATTGCTTAGGTGGATGCTGGCAGA
The DNA here is from genome assembly GCF_000754665.1 of Bison bison bison. Lineage (NCBI taxonomy): Eukaryota > Metazoa > Chordata > Mammalia > Artiodactyla > Bovidae > Bison > Bison bison. The sequence continues at coordinate 785,544 of NW_011494889.1, read as the reverse complement.
ACTTCTAGGGCTCTACCAACACAAAGATAGAAGGGACCTTGCAGGCAGGCAGCTCGCATCGGCAAATATGGCCATACTATTGTAAAGCTCCACTTCTGTGTTTTACAATAAAGCAAAATATTTTTTAGGAAAAAGAGGACTTTTGAGCAAGATGAACCCTGCGTGGTTTTCGAATGTGATCGATTTACTGCAGAAATCTTCCCTCTTATCCTTCTCATAAGAAGCTTGGTGGTTATCCAGCCTCTGCTTGAACTGTTCTTGAAATCTCACTATTATTGTTGGTATCTTTGTTCCATTTCTCTTTTTAGAAATTTACTTTTTAACTGGAGGATAATTGCTTTACAATGTTGTATTGGTTTCTGTAGTACAACAACATGAATCATAGCACTAGGTATATATCCCCTACCTCTTGAGCCTTCCATCCCCACCCCCACTCTCCCTGCCCCATCCCCCACTCTAGGTCAGCACAGAGCACCAGGCTGGGTGCCCTGTGTTAAACAGCAGCTTCCCACTAGTTATCTGTTTTACACGTGGTAGTGTGTATATGTCAATGCTACTTTCTCAATTCATCCCATCCTCTCCTTCCCCCACTGAGTCCACAAGTCCATTCTCTACGTCTGCATCTGGGCATATACCCTGAGAAAACCACAATTCAAAAAGACACATGCATGCCAACGTTCATGGCAGCATTGTTTACAATAGCCAGGACATGGGAGCAGATGAATGCATTTCTTCTTTTATAGTATGCTCCTCTTGTCCTGAAATTTTTCTTCTTATAATTTCTTAATACTGGCTTTAACATTATACAGAAAAAGTCCATTTCTGTAACACAGCCCTTCAATACTTTAGGATGCTGCTTCTTAAACACCTATTTGCTGTGGGCCACACCCTCATGCATCTCAATTTTTATTAACATCATCGTAGCTTTTAACCTTTTCCCTGGGAACCACGACCTTCAGCAATTCTTCAGTTCCAAGAGGACCTCCAACAAATTGATCTTACTCTCTTTGCACTGCCCTTCATCTTTTTGATGCCCTCTCCCTATTTCTTACCCAGCTTAAACTATGCTCATTGCAAATAATCACTCCTTCATATATACCTTCTGTTCCCTTGCCCCACTCCCACTTTATGGTTTTAGTAAAACCACAACCCTGGTTAGAGATCTCTCTCTTTGTCTCTACATCTGTTATGTGACTACATCTGTAGGGGTGAATGTTGCTGGAGAAAATCACAACCTTGATGCCTGGTTTGACTTTATATTCATGACTGTGAGCTTCAAACGAGACTTAAATGCTACCCAGCATCATTTTTGTAGTTTATCTCCCTGGTCCATTTACTCTCGCACTTTCCTAGAAGGCCATTTCACCATTTCAAACCTCCCACAAATCCTCCTCCATCCTCACTCTCCCCTGCTGACCTTGATTCCTGCTTTACTGAGAAATTGAAGCAGGTAGAAGAGAATGTTGCCAGATTTTTAACCTCCACAGTCTACTCGCCTTGTTTGCATCTGCATTCGTATCTCTGCTTTCCCCCTGCCTGGTTGCCTTGGGTGATGCTGTATCTGAAGAGGACTAAATCCTATCCCCTCTCACTACTCAAGGTCATTGCTTCAGCAATTTTTCTCTTCTTCTCTGTCATCTTTCCCTCCTCTGCTGGATGCAAATATGCTATAGTTTCTCCCATTAAAAAAAAAAAAAAAAGGCAACAACCTCTTGTTATCTCATTTCTTCCATAAACCACTTCCCTAATTTTTGCTCCCTTTTGCAAGAAACTGCTCTAAAGAATTCAAAATCAGGTTGTTTGTGTTTTTGTTATTGAATTGTATGAGTTCTTTATATATTTTAGAGGCTTCCCTGGTAGCTCAGCTGGTAAAGAATCTGCCTGCAATGGAGGAAACCCTGGTTTGATCCCTGGGTTGGGAAGATCCCCTGGAGAAGGGAAAGGCTATCCACTCCAGTATTCTGGCCTGGAGAATTCCATGGACTATATAGTCCATGGGGTTGCAAAGAGTTGGACATAACTCGGCGACCTTCACTTTCACTTTATATATTTTGGATATTAACCCATTATTAGATATATTATTTACAAGTATTTTCTCCCACTTCATAGGTTGTCTTTTCATTATGTTGACTGTTTTCTCCGCTGTGCAGAAGCTTTTTAGTTGAATATAGTCCATCCCACTTGTTTATTTTTGATTTTGTTGCCTTTGCTTTTGATGTCAAATCCAAGATATTTTGTCCTTTATACAAGGAGGAAGAACGGCAAAGGGACTTCTCCTTTACACAGCCAGTTGGCTACTTCCTGCCTTTAAATATGTGAAGATGTGATGCTTGGTGCTATGACAACCATCTTATGACCTTGAGGGAAGCTCAGAGAATCACGGATATATCAACCCAGGGTCTGTGTTTGAAGCTTATGAGCCAGTCCTGGCATTGTCCACTTGCAGACTTCTTGTGATAAATAATAAAAATCCTTAGTTATAAGTTATTGTTAGCTGGGCTTTGTTACTTATTGCCAAATGCATCTTAACTGATGTTATGTATTTTCCTTTTCTTAATTTTTTAATATTAGAGGTTGTATGGTTAGAATTTCATTTCTGACTCTTTCCCATTTTGGGAAAACAACTTGAAAAAGATACATTAATTGGTAAAAATCATGTCTGTTTATTTTTCTCAAATTTTCCTTCTAGAATCTAGGAAACTTCTAGGCCCATCAATAACTAAATATTTATCAAGTGCCTATAGTATGTCAGGTATTATGTGAGGAACTGGAGAAAAAGCAATGAACAAGATTGACTATTTGCTGCCTTGTGGCCTCATTGGGGGAAATACAGATTTGCCTGGCTTTATTGTCTTTTCTTATTTTGAACTCTTCAGGTGATAATGGTTTATTTTTCTCAAGTTACTTGCCACTTACATGTTTTGCCCTGGTTTTTCCTTTTGATCAGAACTAAGAAGAGAATTACAGTCCACACTGTGGCTACTTCTGCTTCCAGAGAGATGCAATGATCAGTAAAACAAACGTGGAATGTATCTGCTGGGCTCCATCTACATTCTCAGTGGGAGAGATGGGAGCATGGGGCGGAGGCACTGACCTTGCACATTAACACCATTTCAGCTAATTTCCTTCCCGTGAGAAGTTCAGAAGATTAGAGGAGTTCTTGGCCAGGCTTGGAATCTATTTGGTTTGTTATCTTTGATGACTTGGATTGCTTCCTCCTAGAGAAACTGGACTTTATTAAATTGGCACATTGGAATGTTCATGCCATTATCTGAGCGGCAACTGTACCTCTGTAAAGCTGAATTGTGGCTGTTGAGTTGACAAGGCAGAAACAGATGGCCTGGCTTTCCTTTGAAATATATGGATGAAGAGAATAAAGTGACTTGGCTCTTTGTCATTTCAATGGTGCCAAATCCACACAAGCAAGGGACTCTGGATGTTTGACCTGAGCTCTAGGATGGGCAGAAGAGGCCCACCCTGGCCTGTGGTCTCCAGTACTTTTGGCATGGAGTGTTGTCTGGAACACCCCTTGTCCACCAGGCCAGTCTGCCATGTGCTGTCATTTACCTATCTTGCCCTCTAACTCCTTCCCAGTGGGCTACATCATAGGGTTGGTGGAAGTTCTCACAAATCTCTCTTGCTTCTATTTTCCCCCTTTATCCTTTTGTTGTTTTATTTTGGAACTCCTCAAAATATAGAAATATTGGATTGGCCAAGAAGTTCGTTCCATTTTTTCCATAACCTGAACAAACTTCTTGACCAACCCAATATTATTCAGGCTACTTAACCAAGTGGACCACTCCCATCTTCTTATTGATTGATCATAAACTCTTGCAGCCTACAGAGGTATGGAAAGGTTCTTCCCACCTTCCCCTCTCCTCAGACAACACCTCAGCGAGATCGTAGAGGTGAGGATCCTCCAGTTTTGTCTAGAAACACGACTCAGAGCATAACAAAGTCCCCTATTGGGAAATGCACCTTGATGCTTCACCCCAAGCTTTCACAAGTCACATTTTCTTGAGTCCATCCTCAGTGAAGCTGGTCTCTGAACAGCATTTATTTTTAATATTTATTTGTCTGAGCTGGATCTTAGTTGTGGTGTGCAGAATCTTTTAATTGTGGCCTGTGGGATCTAGTTTTCTGACCAGGGATTGATCCTGGGCCCCCTGCATTGGGCACATGGAGTCCCAGCCACTGGACCACCAGGGAAGTCCCTTGAGCAGCTATAATTTTTCCAATAGTCATATATAGATGTAAAAGTTGGACTATATTAAAGGCTGAGTGCCAAAGAATTGATGCTTTCAAACTGTGGTGCTGAAGACTCTTGAGAGTCCCTTGGACAACAAGGAGATCAAACTAGTCAATCCTAAAGGAAATCAACCCTGAATATTCATTGGAAAGACTGAAGTTGAAGCTGAAGCTCCAATACTTTGACCACCTTATGCAAAGAGCAGACTCATTGGAAAAGACCCTGATGCTGGGAAAGATTGAGGGCAGGAGGAGAAGGGCGTGACAGAGGATGAGATGGTTGGATGGCATCTCCAATTCAATGGACATGAGTTTGAACAATCTCTGGGAGACGGTGAAGGACAGGGAAGCCTGGCGTGCTGCAGTCCATGGGGTCGCAAATAGTTGGACATGACTTAGCGACTGAAGAACAACTATAGCAATTGTCCCCAAATGGAGGCAATTTTGCCTCCTAAAGAATATTTGGCACCATCTGGAAATATTTTTGGTTGTTACACTGGAGTGGTCATGTTATTGGCATCTAGTGGGTAGATGCTTATCATCCTACAAGGCAGAATACAGACCCAACATCACAAAGAATTATCTGACTCAGACTGTCTATGGTGCTGAGGTTGAGAAATCTCACTCTATAGTAAACAAAGCTTTAATACTTTCAGAAATTAAAACAATACATAAGCCATTGTTAAAATTGAAGTAAGACTTGATCACTTAATGGTATGTAGTTGTAGACTCTCTGAGGCCGGATCCTTCTTCTAAAAATAGAGATATTTCTGTTCCACGAGTTCCATACTGAACTCGTGTATTATATGACCTGTACATAGCAGTGTCTGCTATAAGTGAACAGTCAGAAAGTCATAGGAAAATATTACTGTAGGAAAAGTTTTACTTCTTAATTTTGCAAAGACAATCAACATCAAGAGCCTCTGAGTGCACCAATGACATCAACAGTTCCTCTGGGCAGTTTAAATTTTGTGCTGCTTTTCCTGGTAACATCGTCAGTTAACGAGGAGACTCTAACTTAGGTTGTGTTCCATTTGGAATGTCCTGATGATCCCAAGCCTTGCCTTTCCCTCACCTGTCTTGGCTTTCAGTGAGTACCCTAATCCTCTGCTCCTCTGTTGTCTCATTTTAGATTCTTCACCAAGTCTGTTGGTTCAGAGTAGGAAAATGGTAAAATTGCTGATGCTTGAGATGCCCTCTGAGGACTAATTCTGCTCACCTTCATCTGGTAGAGGATAGAGAGAAGTATGTTTCTTTGTTATACACAGAATGGCAAAATGATGTTATAATTCTGGAGATCACATGAGTACTTTCTGACTTTAACCTAAAATTTCCTGATTTAGCAGCTCAGATATCCAGGAGGCTGCTTCTCACTGCAGCCACATAGTAAGAATAAGATAGTCTCAAGAACTAAGTGATCCAGAAAGCTGTCCCCGAGATGCCTGAATTTCCCCACATCCCACTAGTGGAATAAACCATTGGAATAACCAGTGGAATAAGCCTCTGCCTTAGGCAGGCTCCATGGTATTTATACTTCTACTGGGATTCTTCATTTAAAGAAATTCAGCTTCCTTTGAGGGAGAGCCATAGTGCTGGTGAGGACTGTGTATGGAAACAGCTTGGTGGAGTGGCATCTGGTGTGTCTCTGTATCAGGAAAGCAGCTTGGCATCCCTGTGGGATAGATGTAAAATATTTCTATGGGATATTTGGGAATAAATTATTTGAAATGGTCCTGAGCAAACCCACTGATGGCAAAGAGAGCAAATGCTCCCTGATGGTTGGGTGGTGCTCTTTCTAGAACATGCTTCCTTGGGCTGGCCCAGGCCATTCTTCTTTCACCAGAAATGTCTTATGTTCTATTTGGCCTCCTCGTGACTCAATTTCATTAATTTTAATCCAGCTCAAACAGCTATTGCTCAAGCCAGTGATGAGCAGGGTTCTGAACTACCAGAAAGAGGGAGATAGATGAGGAGGAGGGAGTCCCTGCTTCCTTCAAGTAGCTGACATCTGGTGGGAGAGACATATGCACCAAGTGCGGGAAAGGAAGTGACTGAGGGTCAAGGAGCAAGTGAAGTTTGCTTGCAGTGGGTGGAGAGGGAGGTCAGGCAAGCTTCTCGGAGGAGACATCTAAAGGTACAGTCCCATGATCAAGACAAAGACAAAATCATGGCATGAGAAAATTTGCTTTCCGAGTATCTTCCTCTCCCCTAACATCCCCTAAAGCAGACTTCTGCTTGCCTAGTAAACACTGATTCTATTTTCCTTGTTAAAAGAACCCTTCTATCAAGTTGGGCTCATAGCAGCTTATGAAACCAAAATATGAAACCATATCTTCCAGCTTCGCTGACAGCTAGGTATACTGTTGTCAACTCCTCAGTGATTTTTTTAAATTGGGGTATAATTGCTTTACAATGTGTTAGTTTCTGCTTCACAATATTGTGTTAGTTTCTACTGTACAGCAAAGTGGATCAGCTATAAATATACATATATTCTCCTTTTTTGGATTTCATTTCCATTTAGGTCACCACAAAGCACTTAGAGTTCCCTGTGCTGCACAGTCGGTTCTCATTAGTTATCGATTTTATACACAGTCCTAGCATTCATTGTGCCGATCACTCCTTCCATCTGTGGTTCTGGTCCCCAGTGGGTTTGCGTGTTTGCTGGTGGAGTCTGTCCAGAGCCCAGAGCTCCTCATCCAGCATGGCATTTCTTGGCCAGTAGGGAGACCAAGCACCTTGTGCATCTTTTGAAGATGCAAGCCCATCCTGATGAAAGGTAGAAATAATAAAATAATGATAAAAACAAGCAATGAAAGGAAGTCTTGAAAAATTCAAGGGAAGGATGATCACATGTTGGTATTTCAAGAATGGCCAAACTAATAAAATGAGAAATGCTGCCTGGGCTATTGTGACAATGTCATAATGGAGTGGAAGGCACTCAGCAATACAACTCTAGAATGGACATACTGAGACATTTTACCCCAGAACTGCCCCCATCAGACCCTGTGCTCTCCTGACTTTCTGTGATGATGAGGGGAGGGTTGCAGAAGGCTCAGAGGGATGTGTTATTTTTCAGATTCATCATGACCTGGCCTTTTCTGGTTATAAAAGCATTATGTGGTCATTTGAGAAAAATTGGAAAATGTGGAAAAATTAAGCCTGACAATATTTCTTCCATACAGAAGAGATAGGTACAGTAAACATTAACATTTCTTTAAAAAGAAATGGAATAAGTTGATTTAAAATATTGTGTGTTTCAGGTGTACCGTAAAGTGATGATTCACTTACACATTTTTTCAATCTAAGAATAATAAAAATGAATTTATATCCAAACTATAACATTTTTGATTGTTTCTCAAGATAAATCCTTTGTTTCTCCACAGCCCCCTCCATGCCACAGTCACACATGCAGGACTATTTCTCTTGGGGCCCAAATACCCAATGCTCCTCTGTCCAGGACTCTCTCCCTCCTCACCCCACTTTCCCAGCTCCACTCATCCTGCCCATCTTAGCTCAGATGTCACCTACTCTAGCAATCCTTCCCCAGACCCCACCCAGGATGGGGAATTTGTGTACTTCACTGGACTTCTGTGATAGCTTACATCTGTATCTTTGTACTTACACTATTTTCACTGATCAGTTTAGATAACTGCCTGCTCCATTAGACTGGATATTTTTGTGTCTTACTCATTTTTATTTTCCTGACACAGGAAATAGTGCCCAAGAGTAGTACTGGGGGCATGGTAGGTCCTCAACAGATATTTGCTGAATAAAGGAGTAAATGAATTTAGGAGAGATTTTAGACTTGTTTTGTACAGTTCCAAGGGTTAAAACTAGGACGAATGGTTAGATACAATGGAAACTAACAATACTATAAATCAACTACACTTCAACAAAAAGTTGTTTGTTTTGAAAAAAAAATAAGCAAAACAGATACAATGGTGTGACAGATTTCACTTCAGTGGAAGACAAAATTAGAGAATATGAAAAGAGAATGGGGCACTTTGGGAGTTAGTGAGTTCTGGTTCCTGAAGTGAAGTGATGTGGCAACCACATCAGACATACTGCAGTGTCTGAGCAGCCTCTAGATGAATTAATGTTAATCTAGAGGACTTTTGTTATCTAGAACTAATGTTATCTAGAACTTCTGTTATCTAGAACCAATGTAAATCTAGAGGACTTTCATTGACTATGCTAAAGCCTTTGACTATGTGGATCACAGCAAACTGTGGAAAATTCTTCAAGAGATGGGAACACCAGACCACCTTACCTGCCTCCTGTGAAACCTGTATGCAGGTCAAGAAGCAACAGTTAGAACCGGACATGAAACAAGAGACTGGTACAAAATTTGGAAAGGAGTACGTCAAGGCTGTATATTGTCACCCTGCTTATTTAACTTATATGCAGAGTACATCATGAGAAATGCTTGGCTGGATGAAGCACAAGCTGGAATGAAGATTGCTGGGAGAAATATCAATAACCTCAGATATGCAGATGACACCTCTTTTATGGCAAAAAGTGAAGAGGAGCTAAAGAATCTCTTGATGAAGGTGAAAGAGGAGAGCAAAAAAGCTGGCTTAAAACTCAACATTAAAAAAATAAAGACCATAGCCTATGATCCCATCACTTCATGGCAAATAGATGGAGAAACAATGGAAACAGTGAGAGACTTTATTTTATTGGGCTCCACAATCACTGCAGATAGTGATTGCAGCCATGAAATGAAAGGACGCTTGCTCCTTGGAAGAAAAGCTATGACCAACCTAGACAGCATATTAAAAAGCAGAGATACTACTTTGCCGACAAAGGTTGGTCTAATCAAAGCTATGGTTTTTTCAGTAGTCATGTATGGATGAGACAGTTGGACTATAAAGAAGACTGAGTGTTGAAGAATTGATGGTTTTGAACTGTGGTGTTGCAGAAGACTCTTGAGAGACTCTTGGACTGCAAGGAGATCCAACCAGTCCATCCTAAAGGAAACCAATCCTCAATATTCATTAGAAGGACTGATGCTGAAATTCTTATACTTTGGCCACCTGATGCAAAGAACCAACTCATTAGAAAAGACCCTGATGCTGGGAAAGACTGAAGGCAAGAGGAGAAAGGGATGACAGAGGATGAGATGGTTGGATGTCATCACTGACTCGAGGGACATGAGTTTGAGCAAGCTCTGGGAGATGGTGAAGGACAGGAAAGCCTGACGTGCTATAGTCCATGGGGTTGCAAAGAGTTGGACATGACTGAGTGACTGAACAAGAGGACTTTTAAGGCTTTCAAAGTTCAGATTCCAATGTTCTAAGCTATATTTTGGAAGTCATAAAATGATGTAATTTGTGATCAGTAATTTCAAGTCTTGATAGCTTTGACTGAGGTCTGGCCCTTAGATACTCATAGATAAGATCAGAGATCTCACTTCAGTTTTTGTGGGCAGAGGATGGAAGTGAAGTGTGGCATCACTGGTCTTTTCTAGCCTCAGCGGATGCAGAATCTGCACCTTTCCTGGGGACCACACCTTAAAACCTTCAGCCTGAACCATTCATCTGGGGTCCATGCAGAACTTTCCTGGGTCATCTCATCTCTATGGTTTTAATCTAATAATATTTGGTTTTGTACTTTTACAGTACAGTTTCAAGCTTGCTGTGTAACATTTTATTTTAAATTTTCTTATAAAATTTTATCATTTATGTCATATTTTATGTTTTCAGTAGGTAGTAGATGTAATAATGAACAGAGGTAATAAAACAGGTCTGCCTTCTCTTGTTTTCTTCTAGTCCTTGAGTTCCTATTTCCAGAGGCAATCACCATTGTCAGATTTTTATATCCCTTTCCAAAGATTGTGTTTGGACATATAAGCAAATATATCTTTCTTTTCTTATAGAAATAGTAGCTAGCATGTGATATTTGTTTTTACATCCTGCTTAAAAAAAGTTACAATACAGCTCAGAAAGAGTTCCATATTGGTTCTTGTAATGAAGTGATGTCTTTTTAGAGGCTCCACCGTATTTCATAGCATGGAAGTTCCCAAATTGGTTTTACCAACTCTGTTACTGAGTCCTTGAAATTTAGTCCTTGTCTGGTCTTTCGCTATCACACGTAAGCCACAATCCCTGTGCACCATGTATCTTGAACACACAAGTGAATCTATAGGTAGAAAAAATTCCTACAAACAGGACTGATATATGATAGGGTATGTACAGTTCATCCTTTGCTAATGGCATTAGTAGTTTATTAGCATGGGGGAGAGTAACAATGATTCACTCAGTCATTTGCTATGTCAGTCAGTATTTAAGCATCTTTCAAGTAATATATCTCACTCCTGCCTCACGACACCGACGGAGGTACTATTATCATCTCCATTTTTCCAAAGGAGCAAACAGGTATAGAGAGAGCAAGTAAACACAACAAACAGAAAAACTTAGGTTCAACCCAGGCAACTTGGCAGCTTAGGGTTCTTCACTGCCTCTTTGCCCTTCAGGGTGGCTGGACCGCCAGTGAGTGAGAGGAAGGCACACTTTCTACAGACAGAGACAGACACACTTACAAAGGCATGCTTCAGTTCAGAGCTTCAGTTTAAAGGTGGTTAATGAACCCTTTTGAAGTCCTCGCAGAAGAATAACTTGTGATAAATTCTCTTCCGAGAAAATAGCAGAAGTACCAAGTACCAAGTTTTTGAAAATGCATCTCCTTCTGGTTAATCAAACATGCTGACTGTGATACCTATCTGAAAAATAAGAAGAGGACCTCAGAATAAATGAGCAACAGCATTTCTTATTAGTTCATGGCCAGTGAAAGCTACTGTCTCCTTGAAGACAAATGGTGCTTGTGCCCTTTACTGGTGGGCTTTAAGCCCACTAGACCAAAGCTATTTTGAAGCCAAAAATGAATCATACAATTCAGCTGGATCCTTTCCCTGTCACCCATGATGAAGACTTTTTTTTTCTTTAAACCAGGAAGGGACAAAATAATGTTATTTTCAGAATACTTAGTTAGTGGAGTCTGATCTGGCCTGAAAGAGTGAAAAAGCCAGTTCTGGATGTGAGTGGACCACAGGGCTTTCTCACACATAATTGTGTATTACAGCATCGTTCCTACGGGTGTCCTTTTGAAATTGCGACTGAAAAAGAAATACAAAGACTGTATGATCTTTTGGATTTTCAGACTCTGCTGATGAACAAACTCCCCCTCTCCTAGGAAAGTTTGTTCATTCTTGCACTCATTCAATAACCACTCATGGATGTCTAGTATATGTTCACTAGTGTGCTAGGCAGTGGACAAGAGGTAGGGCCAGACAGACATAGCCTCTCCCTCACTACTGATCAGGTCTGTAAGAGGGTGCATGAGGCTAGGGGAGGGGAGTCTGGACTAGGCCAGATTCCTTCTTAGCAAGCAAATATTCTTTTTTGGGATGTGGTGTGGAGGAGTGGTCACATATGTGGCAAGTCTACAAACCTAAAGGGGAAATGATGGCATGCAAACTTGAGATAACAATAGAACTGGGTTCGAGAATGCCAAGTTCAAAAAGATGAGATGGGAATCTTGTCAACTTTTCTACATATGCCTGCAGGTCCCCTTTCAACTATGATTTAAAAATATTGAGGCTTTCTTAGTAAGATGTATTAAAATAATAACAAATACGAGGCTATCCTAACTGCCATTTGTAAATTGCCTCCACTTTCCCACTTAGGTTCTTTTCTTTTTAAATTTATTTTTAATTGGAGGATAATTGCTTTCCAACATTGTGTTGGTTTCTGCCATACATCAACATGAATCAGCCTAGGTAAACATATGTCCCCTCCCTCTTGAACCTCCCTCTCACCTCCCACCCCATCCCACAGGTCTAGGTTGTTACAGAGCACCAGGTTTGCAGCAAATTTGCATAGTACAGCAAATTGCCACTGGCTGGCTGTTTTACATATGGTAATGTGTATGTTTCAATGCTACTCTCTTAATTCCTCCCACCCTCTCCTTCCCCCACTGTGTCCACAAGTCTGTTCTGTATGTCTGCAGATGTTTTCCAACATAGGCTGTGGCAACTGATAACTTATAAATGATTTCTTTTGGCATTTGTAGTCATCTGTTATATGGGAAAAGGTATTTAAAACCAAATAACTCAAGGTCCCAAGGTTGATGAGAGAATAGAAATAACTTAATGGCAAAAGGAAACACAACATACAGGTTAAATGTGTTCACGAGGCTGTGGTTCCCTTTAGCTGAGATTACCCACAAGTTTCATTATGTCAAGGTATTTTTCCTCCTTTGATGATTCCGTCAGAATCTCTGATGGAAGGATCCTTGAGGTCTCTTCAATTCCAGACAGGCTTAGGGAACCTCTGACCCACCATCAAAGTCTGAAAACTAATGGAGCAGTTCGCTGCTCCTGGAACTGAAAGAACGCTCTGCCTTTGACTTGAGCAGGGCTGCTGCGTGATGAATAAGGCACTTAATGAGTAGAGAAATGGGCAGGTCATGGTCAGAGGTGCAGCCGGGTCTAGGACATGATGGAGTAAAGAGATCCATTTTGCTTGTGACTTCTTTGCACTCAAGGAGGTGAAATTGCTCCTGTTTTCTGAAGTGCCCTTGTTTCTTCTGCATTTTGCAAAATGGAGGATAATTTTATACATTTGTGTCTGGGAAATACAGCCTTTAAAATAATGACTTGGTTCTAATCTATGAAGTTTCTTATTTGGACTCCTAAGCAGGAGAACTTGCTGCTCCTTTCCTGATTTTGGTGGAAAAGTGTGAATATGAATCTTTTTAACCTTGATGGTAAAACTTCAGATTCTTTGTAGTTGAGACCAGTCGCTCAATTTACTGCTGATGACTCTAAATCCCTGACTGTGGGTTCGACTGATGACACTTCTAGTGGTGAGGCATCATGTCCCTGTTTCTGCCCATGGAATGAGAAGTGATTTGCCCTTGATCTGAATGCCTGGTACCGTGGTGATCTTTATGCAAAGCTGGATGATGAGCAATATCTATCTCATTTAGCTGCCAAATTGCCTTTGTGGTTATGATCACTTCAGTCCTGGGAAATGTACATTGGTATTCTGCTCTAATCCAGAAAGCACTGAGATGGGGTATTTTTCTCCCTATTGCACAAGCTGTAATCAGTCCCTGAGCAGAGTTTATCTACCGCATGCATTAGCTGCTATAGGGATCAGATGAAAGGGATGGGAACTATCTATAGTTTGATCAATCCTAGGCTCCCAATGTAAGAGATTACAAAGAAGATCCATTTCTATGCACTGGAACCAGGTTATGAACATAATGTAAACATGGGTAGCTACAGAAAACCTTCTAGCAAATTCAGGAGTGATGGATCTTTTTTCACTTTCATTTTCCTGGAGAATCATTCTGTTATGTTAACGAGGATTTTATACCTGAATTTCTTTGTGGGAGGCAGCACAGGAAGTGATGAATGGAAAGATTTTAAATTTAATTCAAACCTTTTCAATGATTCAAAGCTCTTCTGGTTAATGATGTCATTCACAGCAATAGAATTAGCTTGATGGTAGGACATGCATGTGATAGTGTTGTGGTTTGGTTAGTTAATCTGAGCTACAGGCAGCAAGTGAGGTTTGGTGGTAAGAAAGCAACTCATGACTATCCGGCCTTAGATTCATGGCTGTAATAATGGGGAGAAAAACAGACTTCCCAGGCCTCTTGTATAAGTAAGCCAGTCCGTCACTTAGAATTGTTATACGTTTTCCCTCCTGTATCTGTCTCTGTGATCTCACCTCTTGGCTTTGCAGCTCATTTACCTTCCCTTACTCTCATCTTTCTTATTCTCAGGCCCCAGGGAGCTCTGTTTCATGGCTTCTCTCCTCTTTCCCCACTTTATCAAGCACTGAAGGCCACATGATTCATTACCTAAACCAGGGACTGGCAAACTTTTTCTGTAAAAGACCAGTTAGTAAATATTTTAGGCTTTGTGGGCCATGCATTCTTTGTCTCAACTACTCAACTCTGTCTGTATAGCAGGAAAACAGCCACAGAGTTTATGTCAACAGTAGGCATGGCTGTGCAGAGAAGGCAATGGCACCCCACTCCAGTACTCTTGCCTGGAAAGTCCCATGGACAGAGGAGCCTGGAAGGCTGCAGTCCATGGGGTCGCTGAGGGTCGGACACGACTGAGTGACTTCACTTTCACTTTTCACTTTGATGCATTGGAGAAGGAAATGGCAACCCACTCCAGTGTTCTTGCCTGGAGAATCCCAGGGATGGGGGAGCCTGGTGGGCTGCCGTCTATGGGGTCGCACGGAGTCGGACACGACTGAAGTGACTTAGCAGAGCGGAGCAGGCATGGCTGTGAGCCAGTAAAATGTTATTAGGGATCCTGACAAAAGATTTTCATATAATTTTATGTCATGAAATATTCTTCTTCTTAATTTTTTCCACTTTTTAAAAATGCAAAAACCATTCTTCACTTTTAGTATAAAAACACAGGTGCTGGGCTTGACGTAATCTGAACGCTCTGGTTTACTGACCCTTTAAATCACTGTGTTCTCAACATTCTTGATTTCTTTACTACATTTTGTTCTGCTCAGTGACCCAGAAAAACCTCAACACTGGGGCTTTCTTTTCTTTTCTCCTCTATATCTTCACTCTCTTAGTTGAAACCATCAGCTAACGGTCTCCCTGTTTGCAACCTTCCCTCCTAGCCTGTTGGGACACTTTTGACTAAATGGTCTTTCTAAATTGCTAATTTGATCTTGTCATACATGCTGCTTAAAATTCCTTCAAACTCTATCCCACCAGTTTGTGATAGATCTTGTGTACCCATCCCATCTTACAGGTCCCTGTTGGGTCTCTGCTGGGTCTCTGTTGGGTCTTCTATGTGTCCCCTGCCACCGTCTTGGATCTTTGTTCAGCCATAGTAAAACCCTCTAGTTTTTGATCCTGCTACACAAACTTTCTTTTTTGTTACTTTTCATTTTTTAAGAAAATTCGATCATGCCATGTGGATGTGGAATCTTAATTCCTTGACCAGGAAATGAACCCATAGCCCTTGCATTGGAAGTGCAGACTTCTTAACCACTGGACCACCAGGGAAGTTCTTCCATGAGTTTTCTGAATTCATTCACTTTCATCATCTGGTTCCTTCCTATCAGTACTCAGCTGTCAATATATTCCTTATACAAGGGACCTTCCTCAATCCTCCCTTTCATTTACAGTCTGATTTAAGTGTCTTTCTTAAGCACCACACTTGAAGGTAAAATCTATCTTCATATCTGAGCTCAGAGGCCTAGGCACAGTCCCAAATGTATACAGACAGATCACCTTTTACTTCTCTTCTCTTCCTTGCACTTCACAAATATTGTGCTTTTTACAAATTGAAGGTTTGTGGCAAGGCTGCATTGAGCAAGTCTGTCAGCACCATTTTTCGCATCAGCATTGACTCACTTTGTGTCTATGTGTTACATTTTGGTAATTCTTGCAACGTTTCAATTTTTTTCATTATTATTGTTTTCGTTTTGATGACCTATTAATCAATGACCTTTGATTCTACTGTAGTAATTGTTTCGGACAAATGTTGTGTTTGTTCTGACTGCTGTATGAACCGGCTACTCCCCATCTTTCTTCCTCTCATTGGGTCTCCCTGGTCTTTGAAACAAAACAATATTGAAATCAGGCCACTTAATAACCCTACAATGGCCTCTAACTGCTCAAATGAAAGGAAGAATCCCATATCTCCCACTTTAAATCAAAAGCTAGACATGATTAGACTTAGCAATGAAAGCATGTCAAAAAATGAGATAGGCCAAAAGCTAGGCCTCTTGAGCCAAATAGTTAGCCAAAATGTGAATGCAAAGGGAAAGTTCTTGAAGGAAATTGAAAGTGCTACTCCACTGAACCCATGAATGATAAAAAAGTAAAACAGCCTTATTGCCGACGTGTAGAAAGTTGTAGTGATCTGGATGGAAAATCAAACCAGTATTGGGCAAGGCTCCAACTCTCTTTAAAGGCTGAGAGGTAAGGAAGCTGCAGAAGAAAGTTTAAAGCTGGCAGAGTTTGGTTCATGAGGTTTAAAGAAAGAAAACATCTTCATAACATAAAAGGTCAAGGTGAAGCAGCGAGTGCTGATGTAGCAGCTGTAGAAGGTTATCGAGAGGATCTAGCTGAGATAGTAAATGAAGGTAGCTACACTAAACAACAGAATTTCAGTGTAGACAAACAGCCTTTGCATGGAAGAAGATGCCATCTACGACTTTGATAGCTAGAGCAGAATAGTCAGTGCCTGATTTCAGGGCTTCAAGGGACAGGCTGACCTTCCTATTAGGGGCTAATGGCAGCTGGTGACTTTAAGTTGAAGCCAATGTTAATTTACCAAATTGAACAATCCTAGGGCTTCGCAGGTGGAGCTCATGGTAAAGAACTTGCCTGCAGGAGACATGAGAGACACAGATTGGATCCCGAGGTTGGGAAGATCCCCTTGAGGAAGGCACGGCAACCCACTCCAGTTTTCTTGGTGGGAAAATCCCATGGGCAGAGAAGCCTGGTGGGCTACAGTCCATAGGGCTGCAAAGAGTCATACATGACTGAAGCGACTTACCAGCAGTAGCAGTAGCAGTAGGGCCCTTAAAATTATGCTAAATCTATACTTCCTGTGCTCTATAAATGGAACAACAAAGCCTGGGTGACCACACATTTGTTTATAACATGGTTTACTGAGTATTTTAAGCCCACTATTGAGACCTGTGCTCAGCTGTTCAATTGTGTTTGACTCTTTGAGACCCCACATACTGTAGCCTGCCAGGCTCCTCTGTCCGTGGGATTCTCCAGGCCAGAATGCTGGAGTGGGTTGCCATGCCTTCCTCCAAGGGATCTTTCTGACCCAAGGACTGAACTGGCATTTCCTGTGTCTCCTGCTTTGCAGGCAGATTCTTTGTGTGCTGAGCCCTCAGGGAAGCCCATTGAAACATATTGCTCGAGAAAAAATATTCCTTTCAAAATATCACTACTCATTGTCAATGCATCTAGTCGGCCCAGAACTCTGATGGAGATGTATGAAATTAATGGTATTTTTATGCCTGCTAACACAACATCCATTCTGTGAGTGATTGATCAAGAAGTAATTTTGATTTTCAAGTATCAGTATTTAAGAAAGACATTTTGGGGACTTCCTGGGGGTGGTCTAGTGGCTAAGACCCCATGCTCCCAATGCAGAGGCTAGGTTTGATCCCTGGCTGGAGAACTAGATTTCACATGCTGCAACTAAGAGTTCTCATGCCTGCGACTAAAGATCCAGCATGAATCCGCAATGAAGATTGAAGATCCTGCATGCTGGATTTAAGACCTGATGCAGCCAAATACATAACTAGTAATAAATATTAAGTAACACATTTTGTAGGACTACAGATAGTGATTCTTCTGATTGATATAGACAAAGTAAATTGAAAACCCTCCTGGAAAAGTTTCAGTGTTCTAGATGCCATTAAGAACATTTGTAATTCATGGGACGAGATAAAAATATCAACATTAATAGGAAATACATAAATAGATCTTGGAAGAAACTGATTCTAACCCTCATGGATGATTTTGAGGGCTTCAAGGCTTTAGTGAAGGAAGTAACTGCAGATGTGGTGAAAATAGCAAGACTACTAGAAGTAGAGCCTGAAGATGTGAATGCATTGCTGCAATCTCATGATAAAACTTAAACAGATGATTTTTAAAAGTACTGCTTCTTATGGATAAGCGAAGAAAGTGGTTTCTTGAGATGGAATCTACTTCTGGTGAAGATTCTGTGAAGATTGTTGAAATAACATCAAGGAATTTAGAATGTTACATTAACTTACTTGATAAAGCAGTGGAAGGATTTGAGAGGACTGACTCCAAGTTTGAAAGAAGTTCCACCCTGGATAAAATGCTATCAAACAGCATTGCATGCTGCAGAGCAATCATTTGTAGAAAACAAAAAAGTCAATTGATAAAGCAGACTTTACTGTTGTCTTATTTTAAGAAATTGCCACAGCCACCTCACCCTTCAGCAATCACCATGCTGATCAATTAGCAGCCATCAACATCAAGGCAAGACCAGCAAAATGATTATTTATGACTCACCGAGGGCTCAGATGATAGCTTTTTTGTTTGGTTTTAGCAATGAAATATTCTTAATTAAGACAAGTACTTTTTTTTTTTTAAAGACATAATGCTATCCCATACTTAATACAGTATAGTGAAAGTGAAAGTCAGTTGTGTCCAACTCTTTGTGACCCCATGGACTCTTTGTGACCCCATGGAATTCTCCAGGCCAGAATACTGAAGTGGGTAGCCTTTTCTTCTCCAGGGGATATTCCCAACCCAGGGGTCCAACCCAGGTCTCCCGCATTGCAGGCTGATTCTTTACCAGCTGAGCCACAAGGGAAGCCCAAGATTACTGGAGTGGGTAGCCTATCCCTTCTCCAGTGGATCTTCCCGACCCAGGAATCAAACTGGAGTTTCCTGCATTGCAGGCAGATTCTTTACCAACTGAGCTATGGTGTACACATAAGTTTTACATGAACTGGGAAATCAATACATTTGTATGATTCACTTTATTTTGATAGTCACATTATTGCAGTTATCTGGAATTGAATCTGCAATATCTCAGAGGTATGTCTGTACAAACACACACACACACACAGATCAAAAGTGTTGATTGAAATTAGCATTGTCTCAGGGTAAGAAGGGATGAGGGGCAAATGCTGTAGGTGGGAGACAAAGTCTGAAGCTATTGCTACAAATCAAGAAAATCATGATGGTGGCCTGAGCCAATGCCCAGAGAAAAAGGATGGAGGGGAACCATTATTTAGTTGACAGGAACTCCCTTAGCAGAAGTAAGAGACAAAGAGAACTCACAGATTCAACCTTTCTGGACTTCACACTTCTCATCTCAAAAACAAAAGGCTTTGATTACCTTTAATGTTTCAAGTTCCATTTCTTCAAGTTTCTGATCCTTGTGGAAGGTTTGGCAGTCGTGTCATGAATTTGGCTTTAGAGTTGTAGGAGTTTATTATGTTGATGGTGTATCCATGTGGAGAAGTACTAGTGGCAGAAAAATATAGAAATAGATCTTGGAAGAATAGTTTGGACAAGATTCATGGAGTTGTTAATTACCTGTACAGTTGAGATTTGGAGTTCTGAGTTGATGCATTCACTGAGGGACACAGGAAAGAAGAAGAACGTGGAAACTTGGGACGGGCTTACCTTTTAGGTTCAAGAGTGAAGGGGGCTAGATAGAGTTGAAGTTCTCAAGGGGGTTACAGAATAAAGAAAAGGTTCTCTCTGTTTGTTTTAGGATTTTTGTTGTTGTTCAGTCACTCAGTCATGTCCAACTCTTTGTGACCCCATGGACTGCAGCATACCAGTCTTCTCTATCCTTCACCATCTCCCAGAACTTGCTCAAACTCATATCAGTGATGCCATCCAACCATCTCATCCTCTCATCTCATCAGTCTTCCCCTTCTCCTGCTTTCAATCTTTCCCAGCATTAGGATCTTTTCCAATAAGTCAGCTCTTCACCTCAGGTGGCCAAAGTATTGGCATTTCAGCTTCAGCATCAATCCCTCCAATGAATGTTCAGATTGATTTCCTTTAGGATTGACTGGTTTGATCTCCGTGACCTCCTTGTTTTAGAATGGTGGCTGCATATTTTAGGCAAAGGGAAAATGGGGTTGGGGAAAAAGATTGAAGATCCCAGAAAGAAGATAGTTGATGAAACCAGGTTCTGGATAAAGTTGGAGGAAATGGGACTCAGGACATAAGTCAACGATTGGGTTAGGATGGAGAAAGGCACGTCCTTCTGTAGAGGGAAGGAAGGATGAATGAAGTCATAGAGGCATTTTGAGGTGGAAAAAGGGAGAAGCCAAGGAACCATCTTTCTTTTTCAGGGCATGAGGGAGGCAAAAAGCATTTGGAAATGTAAGGCTACTAAAAATACTTTGAAATAGTTCATGTGAGGAATGAGGGGTTCAACTGAAGGTGAAATGATTGCCTGTTAACCACGATTATAGGAGGGATCAGGGAGATGGGGGTGGTCCTTTTCCCAGTGCAGAGACACTGTAAGAGTCTGTGGAGCAGTTGTTGCTTCTAATTGCTTGAGACGGGTGAAGTCAATGCAGTTATAAAGACTCGATTCTGTCTGTGGTTGTTTGGAATGGAGATAAAATACTTAGACCTGAATAGCTGGAAGGAAGAACTTGTTCTGGGATTTCCCAGTTCAGTTCTGGTTAACTAACTCCAAACCAAACCAGTGGTGGGAAGTAGGTGGAGTGAAGTGGGTTATAACTAGTGCTGTCTAACAGTAGATCAGTCTTTATCGGAGGTGCTCATAGTTACTAAACATATTTGCACAGACTGATCATTAATGAGGATTACTGCACATATATTTGCTCCTTTGGAGGCAGAAATTACAGATCACCACTAAATTTCCTCTTTTCCTTGAGGTTTTATAAATATGTTATGTGTATAATTCCCATAATTCTAAAGTACAGTAGCATTCTACCACGCTGTCACATTCAACATCACACACATTCAGAGGCTTCGCAAGCTGAATCATGTCTCTCAGGTCTAACTACAGACTTAAAAATCTCAGCCGAGCTTGCTCATCTTCTGTGATGGATGATAAATCGACCACTCAAGTCAGCACTATGAAACAGGAAGAAATTAGCATTCACACAGCATGCCATTATGATGCAACATAGTCTATGGGGTCCCATGCCTCTGATTTTGAATCCTGATTAAAAAAACTTTCTTTATATTATTGTGTGACCTTGAACAAGTTGCCCTTTAGCATTCAGGTTTTTCATTTGCAAATTGGGACAAAAATAGCATCTACTTCTGGAGGTTGGTGTGAGGATTAAATGAGGTAGGTTCATGTAAAGCATTCAGAGCATCTGGTAGAATGAGTGCTGGGTGAGTGTGAGCCATTGAGTGCACTGAAGAGGGCAGAGTCAAGTGCTTCAAGGCAGCATACCAATGACCTTGGGGACAAGGAGTTTATGAAGGAGGCTTGGTTAAGTAAATCTTGGGCATGGCAATATGCTGGGCCTGAATGATATGGTAAGAGATGGGATTTTCTCTTTATGAGCATGGGATTTCCTGATTTTTCCTAGTAAATATGCATAGGTTAAAAAAATGGATAATTCATTTAAATGTGTCTAATCGCTGGAACAGTAAATTAAAGCCCTGTAGCAGCATGATGAATTCATAAAGGCATCGTATAGTTTCAATGAATAACTTTTCACAGTGACATGACAAAATCTTTGCTGCTGGTGAAAACACAGTGTAACTCTTAATAGGAAATCACCCAAGTGATATTTGCTGGTAGTTTTTGGTATGTGTTACATGCGTGCTAAGTCACTTCTGTCATGTCTGACTCTGCCATCCAATAGACTGTAGCCCACCAGGCTCCTCTGTCCATGGGATTCTCCAGGCAAGAATAGTGGAGTGGGTTGCCATGCCCTCCTCCTTTCCTACCTAGGGATCAAACCTGAGTCTCCTGCATTGGCAGGTGGGTTCTTGACCACTGAGCTACCTGGGAAGCCCTAGTTTTAGGTATAGTAACCATGTTTTCTTGGTCAAGATTCAGCCTCTGAATAAATAAAATCCAGAAGAGAGTTTTAGTCCCTCTAATGATGAAGATATTATAACCTACCCTTCCTTCAGTATTTCAGTTTTTGAAAATGTACTGGCAGTTTGTATTTCCTGGGTTGGTAGGCAGTGGAAACCTGGAGGACGAACCAATTGGTAATATAGCAGACACTGTTGGCTTTCTATTTCAAGGCTATTCACCTTATTTCTTTCATAGAAGATCTTCAATTTTTTTCAAGTGTGTTTTTTTCCTTGTACCAATCAGTGAATTCTCTGACACCAACTGGGTATCCACAGTTTAATTCAAATCTGATACTAACTATCCAGTTATCGTCAGAACTATATTAACTTTGTATCCTATATAATATCAACAAACTTAAAGAATTGTTATGAAAATCGATATCTGAGAAAGTGGACATAAGGTCCTTAGCGCCTTTGTCCTTAGCACAGAATGAGTACTTGATAAATGGTAGTTTAAAAAGAGGGGGTTGTGGAATTAGAGCATGCTGTAACATCACATGAATGTGTGAAGAAGTTAGAAAGTAGTGTCCCTGAGCTCCTGATGCTGGAGGAGTGTGTTTAATGTGTGGTTAATGCTGACTCAGAGGAAATTTAACAGCACTGTGAGTAGGAAGTGGTCATTCTTTAAAAAAGAGCAGAAAACACACACACAGGTTCATTTCAACTTGTTTTTAATAGCAGTGTAATCAGGAGAGGTAACTTAACCCCTCTGAGCTTCACTTTTTTCACCTGTCAAATAAAAGGATTCAAGTTATGTACTCATTACAGGTTTATTGAATGGGTCTAGGGGAGCCTGGTGGAGAAGGCAATGGCGCCCCACTCCAGTACTCTTGCCTGGAAAATCCCATGGATGGAGGAGCCTGGTGGGCTGCAGTACATGGGGTCGCTAAGAGTCGGACAGGACTGAACGACTTTTCACTTTTCACTTTTCACTTTCATGCATTGGAGAAGGAAATGGCAACCCACTCCAGTGTTCTTGCCTTGAGAATCCCAGGGATGGGAGAGCCTAGTGGGCTGCCGTCTATGGGGTCGCACAGAGTCGGACATGACTGAAGCGACTTAGCAGCAGCAGCAGTAGCAGTAGAGGAGCCTGGTGGGCTGCCGTCTATGGGGTCGCATGAGTCGGACACGACTGACTCGACGAAGCAGCAGCAGCAGCAGTAGGGACAACTTGGTGAGCAAACCAAACACTGTCTATACCTTCTTGGAACTCATAACTAGTAGAGGAAACCTGTACAATCACAAAGCCATTCAACTGTATGTACAATTACCACTGTGATAAATGCTCTGGAGGAAAGGTAGGGCTGGTATTTACAGTAAAAGTATGTCAAAGAAAGATCCAGATCTGGCCTCAGGGATCCAAGAGTATTTTCTAGAGGAAGGGATTTTAGCTGACATCCCGTATTAGTAGTATGTGCTAGAAGATGTCTATAGTCTGTTCCAGCTGTAACATGTTACTGTGGTCTGACACCTAAGACAGCATTATAGCAGCTTCTGAGGCCTTGCTCAACTGTCATCTTAGCCAAATTCCATCCTTCCTTGCCCCATTTCTCTCCTTACCTTTGTATGAGGCTCCTTGAAAGAATGGTCTATGCTTACACCATTTCCTATGGCTCAGTCACTCTTCAATCACTGCAATCTTATTTTCTCCTTACTTCCAATTTAAACAGCTATCCCCAATATAACCAAGGGTCTCACGGTTAATAAATCGATGACTTTTTGGTCTTTATCTTAGCATCTGGGCAGCAGTTGACACTGGGTCCCACCTCTTTGAGACCCTCTTGTTTCTTTGTTTTTGAGATAACACACTTCCCTTCTACATAGTTAGCAGCTCCCTATCTTCCTCACAGTCTTGTTCTTTGTGTATCTCTGCATAGTGTTTTAAGGTTCTTGTCTGTGGGTTTTTTCTCTATATACTGGTACTGATGAATCCCATCTATCTCTAAGGGCTTGATTACCAAGTCTGTACTAAGAGCTCCGGGTCTCTTCTTTTTGTTCTAATCTCTCCTTCTGAGCTATAGACTCATATCTCTATAGTCCTTTGGTAATTTCTTCTGGAAGTTCCAAAGACAATTCAGTATATCCAAAGATGAGCTCATTTTTTGACATCTGTTCTTCTGTGGAATCATATCTCATCTATTAGTCACAACACAGAAACATATTAAAATTGACCATTTTGCTCAAGTTTACCGTATTTCTCATTTCGTGACTTTGCCCTTGCTAGTAACTTTTAGATAGGTCTTTCTCCCTCTGCAGCTTTTGTACTCCCATTCAACACTTGCTCCGACGCCATCTCCTTCAGCTACCATGTGAGGTGAGGTGTCTATCAGAGGCAGAATTTTAAGGAGGTCCCCGATGTTTCCCACCCTCTATATAGACTGCTGTCTCCTAGATTTTCCTCTCTTTGATGGTGCAGAGCCTGTAGATATGATGGGCTATCACTCCCATGATAAGGTTTTCTTACTTGTCATAGGTGAAATGATTTTGCTGACATAATTAAGGTGCTTAATCAGTTGACTTTGAGTTAATCAAAAGGGAGATTATCCTAGGTGAGCTTGACCTAATTAGGTGAGCCCTTAAAAGAGGGTATAGGATTTAGAAAGATTCTCCTGCTCTGTTGGAAGAAGTAAGCCATGACTTTATGAGATGATCTGTGTCAGGGCCATGTGGCAGGGATCTAGGGGAACCTCATGGGGCTGAGAGTGGCCCCTGGCTGGCAGCCAAAAGGAAAGGGGACCTCAGTTCTACACAAGGAACTGAATTCTGCTAACATCCACACGAGCTTGGAAGAAGAGCCGAGTTCCAGAAAGGAAGGCAGCCTGGCTGATACTTAGAGAGGAGTCTTGCGGGCCTCTGAGCAGAAGAATTATGTTTTTGTGACAAATTCCTGACCCATGGAAACTGTGAAATAATAACGTATGTGATTGTGAACCACAATTGTGGTGATTTAATACACTGCAATAGAAGACTGATCCAGTTCCTCTCTTGGGAGTCCCTTTATACTCTGCTGATTTCCATTATAGCCTGAACCCCACTGACTTGAGAAGCCATTGACTTATCTGCTCTCTGTTCCAGGCTCTGAGCTCATTAAGCAAGGGAGAAATTTCTTTTGTTTTCTTTGTATCACTACCTGGCACAGTGTCTTCAACGATATTCACAATCGAGAGTTATTTGTGGAATGATTAAATGAAATGACTCATGAAGAAACAAAAACATATATGGTTGCAACAGATTAGGAAATCTCTGGAAAAAAAAAAATGGATTTTTTAGTAGGTTTCCAGCCAATAAGGAGTGAACTTTTTTGTGGTTACATACCTCATTTTCCCAACCCCAGGCTTTAACTAAGATAAAAGTTTTAAAATGCATAAAAGTTTAAGATTCCTCCCAAAGCTAGATTTTGCAATAGCAATGCACAACCATTACTTAGAGGGTCAGGAAAATGAATTTGTGCCTGAAGTATCTTGGCTTATGCCAGGAACTGATGGAGACATCAGGGACAATTGGGCTTAGTAGTCTACTTTATGGTTCAGATGACGTGATGCTTTCTTTTCAACAAGTTTTATCAGCTAATGAGTTGTATGTATGTATCCCAATACTGCACTGATTTAAAGTTATATGCCACGAAATATAGGCCATCAAATTGTCTTGGATGAATTTCTCTGCTAGGGAGAGTGGAAGAGAACTGAAGAAAGGCTCTGATGTGCCCTACCACTGTATTTTAGCTGAAAGTTTTAAGATATAAAAATCAAGGCAATGTGTGTGTAAGGCTCAGTGCTGAGCACTGTAAGACCAGCTTCATGTCAGACCCCTGGGGGAGAAGGGGCATAGCCAGGGCAGGAACTTAGGTGGGTTCCTATATGGATAGCTTTCCATTTTAAGGATGTGGCTTTCTATATTTTCACTATTATAAACTGGCTGTTTTTTAGTCACTAAGTCATGTCTGACTCATTGCAACCCCCTTGACTGTAGCCCGCCAGGCTCCTCTCTTCCTGGGATTTCCCAGGCAGAAATACTGGAGTGGATATTATAAAAATAATTTATTTTATTGTTTAATTGCTAAGTCATGAGGCTGGGCTTCAGTTCTTGTGTCTATTTATGCTTCATTCTTTTGTGCAGTCCTTCTTTCTCACATTCTAAAACCTGAAATATTTTCTGGGTACCCATCTTCTTTATGGCTCAAAACTCCAATTTTCCCAATCCTATTCTTGATAAAATTATGAAAACTCTTAAAGTTTTAATATTCTCAGTTGCTGCTTTTGAATCGACAAATGCCTTTACAAGGACTGAAACACCAAAGGTTAGAGTCATTTCTCTGAGCTTCCCTTCTCTCCAGGATATTGAATTCACAAGTCCTCAGTGGCTTTGTAGCTGTTAGGTGTGTTCAAACAGATATTTCAAAGTATCTTGTCCAAGTTTTCTAGTTGTTGTCAATGAGAGAGTTGGTTCAAGCAAGTTAAACCACTTTGCCAGAAGAAGAACTGCTTTTATTTTACTTTAAACAGAGAGAAAAAGACTAGAGGCAAGAACATAGAGGATGCTTTGTGGGTGTGTATGGGAGGATGAGGCAAACATCCCACTGGGATAGACTGTTGGATTGATTATGCTTGTGCACTGAGCACAAATAGTTCTTTCATAGGGCAAATCTGATTTTACAGCTTCTCATCATGTTCATATGGAGAACTCCCAAGTTTGAAAGAGATCTCCTTTGGAGGTATAAGCTTTCATTGATGGGAATGTCATCTGATATAACTAATCTTTATAATGGTTTTAATACTCAAGCTTCAGTTTCCCTATCCTAAATTTTTAAAAGGATGTAAAATAACACCCTTAAAATTTTTAAAAGGGTATAAAAAAACTTTTAAAATGGTGTAAAATGATTTTTAAAAGTGTGTAAAATAAAAAAATAGCAGGGACATTACCTTGCTGACAAAGGCCTGTCTAGTCAAAACTACGGTTTTTCCAGTAGTCATGTATGGATGTGAAAGTTGGACTATAAAGAAAACTGAGCACTGAAGAATTGATGCTTTTGAACTGTGGTGCTGAAGACTCTTGAGAGCCCCTTGGACTGCAAGGAGATCCAACCAGTCCATCCTAAAGGATATCAGTCTTGAATACTCATTGGAAGGACTGATGCTTAAGCTGAAGCTCCAATACTTTGGCCACCTGATATGGAGAACTGACTCATTGGAAAAGACCCTGATGCTGGGGAAGATTGAAGGCAGGGGAAGAAAGGGACGACAGAGGATGAGATTGTTGAATGGCATCACTGACTCAGTGGACATGAGTTTAAGCAAGCTCTGGGAGCTGGTGATGGACAGGGAAGCCTGGCGTGCTGCAGTCCCTGGCGTCGCAGAGTCGGACATGACTGAGTGACTGAACTGAACTGAAAATAACTTCTCTGGGTTTTTGAAAGAACTAAGTGAGATAATGTGTATGGAAAACACTGTTTAAATTTTATGGCAGTATTCAAATACAAATGTTTATTGCTTCTTTGTGCTTTTCTGAAATTCTCAGGTGTTCTAGACTCTCTGAAAAATCTCAGCTGAAATAGCAATAATGCTTACACAGTAGGGCGTTGTCCACTAGGAAAATCTTGCTTGATCACATAGCAGTCCTGAGTTTGGAAAAAGCTTGGCCTTTTGTTTTTCTCTTGTCTACAAAGCATGTCTTGTGTTAATTCTTGGGTTTTATCCTGTGCAAAACGTTTTAATATTGCTATTGTTATTGCTACACAATCTGCTGTATTATACCTGCTGAATGGTTCCTTGACCAATTCAGTGTAAATGTAATGAAAGCCAAAGGTTTTTTCTCCTTTATTCATAGACTGTTCACCTGAAAATTAAACTTAAACAAGCATCAGTGAGCGGTTTTCTACAGTGATTGCAACAATATCTCACAATAGGCCGTTAAACTGTATTTTAGACCAAATCAATAAAACAGACTGTTGGTCGTTTTCTTTTATAAAAATCTCAAAATACTACTTCCCAAGATATCCCTGACTTCTTTGCTCTTTGTTCCAGATTAAAGGAAAAATACTATTCAGTTTACTCTTATTCTCATTAAATATCACCACTTATGATGTACTCTCTTCACTTAGGACTCTCTTTTCAGGCTTAAAAAAAAAAACCAAAAACACAAGATACATTTCATGCTTTCAAAGGGCTTCAGTATAGTTGAAGAGATAGGATATATGCACGAACATGTATGAATAATAAGTAAGGCATTAGGGACTAAATACTAGGTACAAGGGTGTGTTTGGTTGAAGGTTAAAGAAGTACTCCATCAGGGCAATCTGGAAATAATCATGGAGAAAGTATGAGTTGAACTGCACTTTGAAGATGTTTTAAATTAGTTAAATGGAAATGATAAGGAATAGGATTTCAAGAAGCTGAAATAGTATGAGCAGAGGCATAGCAATGTGAATTGATATGGCATGATATAAGCTCCACAGAACAAAAGCTCTAGAATGTAAATTCCAAGAGGGCAAGGCCTTTGTCTATCTCATTCATGGCTTTATCCCTAGTTCAGTTCAGTTCAGTTCAGTTCAGCCGTTTAGTCGTCTCTGACTCTTTGCGACTCCATGGACTGTGGCACGCCAGGCTTCCATGTACATCACCAACTCTTGGAGTTGACTCAAACTCATGTCCATCGAGTTGGTGATGCCATCCAACCATCTCATCCTTTGTTGTCCCCTTCTCCTCCCACCTTCAATCTTTCCCAGCATCAGGGTCTTTTCCAATGAGTCAGTTCTTCACATCAGGTGGCCAAAGTATTAGAGTTTCAGCTTTAGCATCAGTCCTTCCAATGAATATTCAGGACTGGTTTCCTTTAGGATGGACTGGTTGGATCTTCTTTCAGTCCAAGGGACTCTCAAGAGTCTTCACCAACACCACAGTTCAAAAGCATCAATTCTTTGGTGCTCAGCTTTCTTTATAGTCCAGCTCTCATATCCATACATGATTACCAGTAAAACCATAGCTTTGACTGGATGGACTTTTGTTGGCAAAGTAATTCTCTGCTTTTTAATATGCTGTCTAGGTTGGTCTTCACTTTTCTTCCATCCCTAGTATTTAAGTCAACTCCTGGCCAACAGCCTATGCTCAGTGAATACTCATTGATCACATGACTAATCAGAAGCCAAGAGGCCCAGCAGTTTGTGTGGTGTGGAACTCTTTCCAGAAAGTTCTTAAGAAGAGAATAGGAAGTCGAAATCTCAACTAGAGTCCAGCATGAGGGTCATAGGCAAGGACCCTGAAAGATCTTGGCCTTCAGCTCCTGTCAGTGGGTTGCTTCTTAGGCTGAAGCCATTTGTATTATGCATATGGGGAAAGATGAAACATTGATTAGCAAAAATGTCCTTCTACATTTGGGTCTTTCTGGATGGTGTTTCTCCCACTCCTACTTTTTGGTTTACAGGTTTGTTTTGGTATTGGTAGTAGAGACTTTGTGTACATTGACTTTCCTTTGTATGCTATTGACTTTCCTTCATGGAAACTAAAGTTTAGAGATGGAATTTAACTCAATTAATAAAAGGCTCTTCTCAAGAATGGGACAAGTTGGAGGTTGGAAGTAGCAAACTGCTAAGTCTAATAGCCTTGCAAATGTTGTAGTTATATATTGGACAGATGGTTTGAATTCCTTGAGGAACCAGTGATGACTATAAAAGCCGACACTGATTCATTGAATACATGTCATGCTAACCTTGCTTCATTTTGGGATGGGATCACTAAACTGATAGACCAAGCATTGATGCTTGCTTTAATTCAATTTTCTGCTGAATAGCCTGTGAATGGAAAGGGGAAACAGTATCTTGAGCATTAGTTTCACTCTGAACTGATCCCAGCAAGAAATTGCTCAGGCTGAGTAATGTAACAGATTGGGTAATAACAATAATTGTAATAAAATGCACTTTCAGAGCGTAAAATTTAGTCAATAATGACATGCTTTACAGATTACTGAAAAAAACAGAAAAGCCTGATTTTCCAGACCCACAAGATAGCCTAATGCCTGCTAGGCTTTTGACAAAGTTCTTTTCATGTCTAAGTTGAAGAAATAGAATAATAAAGCTAACTGAAGTCATTACTGGTTGAAACCCTGTGCTGTACTGCAAGAATGTTGACTTGTGACCAGGCTGGTCACTAATGCGGGGTCCTAGAGGACACTGTCTTCATGCTCTGTCCTGCTTGACATCTATCAGTGTCTTCAATGAGATGGAGAAGCTGGCTTATTATATTTTCCATAAGTCTCTAGTACCAGGTTACATGTGGAAAAATGCTTGTAATTTAATAATATGTCATCCTTCTTTAGGTTTAATTTTGTTGCCATAAAAATAAATTGGAACCGTATGTCTATAAGACACAAGTGTACTGGCTCAGATGTTTGGAATGGCGGTCATGCTCATTACCCTCCTTGGAGAAAAGTCATTGCAAATGATTTGTACCACACGTCCTGTCCCTGGACTTTGTGGATTGGTTCCCGACTCAAGGGTCACCTGGTGACTGTCGGGAGAGTTCTTCCACTGAACTTGCTTTGTATTAGACAATGACTAAGAGACCCCGAATGGGTCTTTTATGGCTATTTTTATGTGAGAAACAGATGATACACAGAGTGGCAGCATATGGTAAGAGAGCACAGAGAGGGCGGTGAATGAACTTAAGGGAGGAAAATTGAGGGAACATGATGGAGACCAGAGAAAGGGGGAGTTAACAGAAAGAAAAGAATGAAAGGGAAAGAAGCCTGTAGGAGAGGTGAGATAGATGTTGGCGTTATTGTTGGGACATAAGCAGTACTCTTCTGTCCTGAACAATTTTCCACGAAGTCTGTTTTTTTTTTTTTTTTTGTTCACATGCCATTTCTTACCTTTAGCAAAGCACCTTGTTGTTTGAGGTAACCCAAGTATTTTCTTGAAAATCTGAAAAAGTCTGAAGACTTAAAATGAAGGGATGATGTGGATTGGTGGGCCACCTTCCAGGGTTTTAGACCCGTATGGGATTCCCAGGTGGCACAGTGGTGAAGAATTCTTCTGCCAAAGCAGGAGACACAGGTTTGATCCCTGGTCTGGGAAGATCCCTTGGAGAAGGAAATGACATCCCACTCCAGTATTCTTGCCTGGAAAACCCCAGGGACAGAAGAGCCTGGTGGGCTCTATGGGGTTGCAAAGAGTTGGACATGACTGAGTGAGAGTTTACATCAAAGCCCCAAATGGGTCTTGAAGAGATCGGTCCTTTTGGTAACAAAATGAATCAAACAATGATCCCATCTCCTCCGGGAAGCTATCACTCTGTTTCAACCACCATAAACCATTTGCATTTTTTATGTGTTTCATGAAAGTTTTCTATTCATTTTACTAGAAATGAAATCCCAAAACTATTAAAATTTCTAAATTTGACTTTTAATTCAGATTATTATTTAAAAATCCATAGTAACCCTAGAAAATATCCAAACCAGCATATATCCTTTTGTATGTAGTAGATTTTAGAGAAATTTAAAATTTACAGTTATATGGTCCACTGAATGAGGCTGACAATTTGAAGCACTGTTAGATATGTGGCATTTTTTTTGGTAAATACAATGCTGAAATTTGCATTTACTTTCTTAATTCTCACAAAATAAAATGGCATCATGGAGGGAGCCAGGGGTATACAGAAAGAAATTTCTTTTCTTTAAGGATAAAGGGTATCTATAGTCCCTTTGTTTTCATTGTATAAAAAGAGACATGAGATTCAATCATCTTTGACTTAACTCTCTCCTAATATTTCTCCTCTTTTTCCTTGACCCTAAAATGTTGAGCAATTGAAAGTAGAAAGAGATAGAAAGCAAAAGAGAGAACATTAGATAGGAAATGTCAGTTCCTTTATTGATATATCATGGGGATAGGATGAGAGCTCAGGACTACAGCTGGAGAGCAAGTCATGGAAGTGGGACTAACAGTGGGAGAACTTAATAAAAAAAAATTTCAATAATATATTTGTCAGTATAGCCCCAATATTATCATTTCTTACGTATTATCATTATGAAACATTAGTTTTTCTTTTTTTAAAATTAATTTTTATTGGAGTATAATTGCTTTATAATGTTGTGTTAGTTTCTATTGTACTGTAAAGTGAATCAGTTATACATATACCTATGTGTGGGTGTGCTAAGTCACTTCGGTTGTGTCTGACTCTTTGCCACCCTACGGACCACAGCCCACCAGGCTCCTCTGTCCATGGGATTCTCCAGGCAAGAATACTGTAGTGGGTTGCCATGCCCTCCTCCAGGGAATCTTCCCGACCCAGGGATTGAACCCAGGTCTCCCACATTGCAGGTGGATTCTTTACCATCTGAATCACCAGGGAAGACCAAATGTATACATATGTGCTAAGTTGCTTCAGTCGTGTCTGACATCCCCTCTTTTTTTTAGATTTCCGTCCCATTTAGGTCACCACAGTGCATTGAGTAGAGTTTCCTGAGCTATAGAGTAGGTTCTCATTAGTTATCTCTTTTATACATATTATCATTAGTATATATATATGTCAATTCCAATCTCCCAGTTCACCCCACTGCCCCCTTCCTTCTTTGGTGTTTCATTGCTTGGTGTCCGTACATTTGTGGGAGAACCTCATTGTTAGGAGATCTCAAGCCAGGTAAGACTGGAGCTAGGATGTATCTAGATCCATGGAGGGTCACATCAAGTGAGTAGTCTAAAGTTGAAGGAGTTCAGATTCTGGAGAGTGAAACAAGGAGGGCAAGACACAAAAGCTTCTGTCTAGACATAGTCTGGGGAAGGGGTGGGCAGCCTGCACACCCACCAACCCTCATTCATTTAATATTTAACTGACTTCTTAATATGAGGTCTCATGCTGGAGAGATAATTATGGGGATATACAAAGATAAGCAAAACAGATATGGCTTCTCACCTTCTGGGGTTTATGATCAAGTTGGACAGGGGGCACCAACATTGCCCCTAAAGAAACATACTTCTTTTTTTAAATTTTACTATTACTATACATTAGACCCAGGAGAAACAGCAAATATTGTCTACAAATAATAAGCAAAAGACACACAGTTAACATCTCTGAAATTCTAGACTTAAGTTCTAGAGGGGTGTGAAAACTCAGAACACTATTCCATTTAATCATGATGTCAGTGACCTCAAAGACAGAAATCTAGCTCTTCACAAACTGCTTTGTTTTAATAACTGAAAGGCATTTTTTCATATAGACTGATAGGCAGAGCATTTCTAACAGAAAAGCAACACTTTCCCAGTTAATGGAGAAAACAAGAAAGACATTTAAGTCTCCAACTCCATTAGATGCCCTACACGTAGATTTTGCTTCTCATAAATATTTAAACTGTTTAGAAAGTAGGAGTGGGTTAAAAATGATTTTGCATTCTTGAAATTTTTTTCTTATTTGTTTAAAAGGGTGTGTTAAATGTTTCAATCCCACATAAACTAGTCTAGTCCTTAACTTTGGAAAATCTGTTTCTTTCCCTTGCCCATAAAGATCCAGATACAGAACAATAAGTGTTCAATGTTGGACATACTTGCTTTTCAAAAGAAATTATTCTTACCCAACCTGAAAGTCTGATGGCCTAGCAGGGGAAGAAGCTAGGCCAGATGTGGGACACTTCTTGATGAGATGAGAGTTGGTGGACTCCATGAAAACATTGACATGTGTTTTCCAAAGTTTTCAAAGTTATTCTTTTAACATTGCCCAGGGAGTGTGTGTGTGTATGTGTTTGTGTAGCAAAGTTAAGTGGTTTTAAAATTAACACAGTTTATTTAAAGTCATAAAATAAAAAGAAACCTATTTTTCTTAAGGATTTAAATTCACAACACTTGTTATTCTACCTATAAATTTATAAACTACTTATGTAAGAATAATTACCTTTTTATGTACATTAGGAATATTTAATAAGTTAATAAGTTCAATGGTCTGATTTTCTCTAAACAATTAACCCCATTTACAAAGCTAATTAACTTACATCTTTTAAGTATCTTCATGTACATTAAAATGTAATTTATCTGATTCTCTTAAACACATCCAGTGCTTGAAAGAGCAAATTCACACATCTAGAAAATAAGTTCTCTCTAACTTCAGAACAGCTTTTGTAAGTTAAATAATTCAAGTTTATAAGTGTCATAAATTGAGTTTTGCTAAACATTCAAATTGTTTGCAGAGATACTTCCTTACACCTTTAACATGAAAAGCACAAGTTTGGTGTGTGTGTATGCTTTTTCAGTACCACCAAGCAAGTCTCTAATTCTCAGTAGATACTGAGTGAATGTCATACGATTTAATTCAGTTCTGAAACTATCTGGAGACAGCATCAAACCCCACGAGTTAAGGGCTCAGCCCCACAAGACTGCCTTCTCCCAGCTTTAGGTACCAATCACAAGTCCAGGTTGTCACCTCTGCTTCTGATCTACCAGCTGTAAGTTTTAGGTTTCCACTAAAGGGTTTAGGGTTTAGGGTTCCATTGAACCCCTTCCTTGGGTTCAATGACTTTGCTAGGATGGCTTACATGCCTGCATGCTCAGTCAAGTCCTACACTTTGTTACCCAATGGACTGTAGTCTGTCAGGCTCCTCTGTCCATTGGAGTGGCTTGCCACTCCTTCTCAGGGGATCTTCCTGACCCAGGGATTGAACTTGCGTCTCCTGCTGCTCCTGTATTGGCAGGTGGATTCTTTACCCCTGAGCCATCAGGGAAGCCCATGGCTTACACAACCCAGAAAAACATTTAGCTACTAGATGATGTACTGGTTTATCATAAAAGGTTATAACTCAGGAATAACCAGATGGAAGACATGTGTAGGGCAAGGTATGGAGAAGGGCAGGGAGCATCCATGTCCTCCCCAAGAGCACTAGTCTCTCACCATCCCCATTTATTCCCCAGCTCAGAAGCTCTCTGAATCCTGTAGTTCAGGGTTTTTTATGGAGGCTTCATTTGGTAGGCCATAGGTTATTGAATTTAATTTCCATCCCCTCTCCTCTCCTTGGAGGTCTGGAAGGGCTGAAAGTTCCAACACTTTAATTACAAGGTTGGTTCTCCTAGCAATTGGTCCCCATACTTAGGTTATCTCGGGCTTTCCAAGAATTACCTCATTAACATAATAAAAGGCACCTTTATAGCTTTCTTCACTTGGGAAATTCCAAGGATTTTAGGAGTTCTGTGCCAGGAATGGGGAGAAGACTAAAGTTATCTATCACAAGTAAATTAAATTTGAAATGGCATTGTTTCAGTAAGAAAAATATGGCTATCTTTATGCTTATACAAAACATTCCTAAATTTGACAAACGGTATTAAAACCGAGTTTATATACTTCACCATCTTTGTCTATTTTTATGTCTTCCTATGGCTTTAAAATCATATATCTGATAAAAGACTCTGATGCTGGGAGCGATTGGGGTCAGGAGGAGAAGGGGATGACAGAGGATGAGATGGCTGGACGGCATCACTGACTCGATGGACGTGAGTCTGAGTGAACTCCGGGAGTTGGTGATGGACAGGGAGGCCTGGGGTGCTGCGATTCATGGGGTCGCAAAGAATTGGACACGACTGAGCGACTGAAATGAACTGAACTGATCTGATAAAGGGAGAAGATTAATCTTATCTATCAAGTAGGTGAGGGCAACAGAGGTGTCCAGGACCGTGAAATGGACATAATTCTCCACAGATGTGAACGGAATACTTATTTTTTATAAAATCCAACTCAGTCACAGAAAAATCTGTGGACTCCTTCCTTTTGGTTGCAGATTGTCTGCTAAGCACGAAAGTACCCAAGTGCTCTCAAGTTTCATCTTTATCCAATTTTTATCCTCTCTTTCAATGCTTTATTGCCTGTGTTGGACAGGAGGAACTCTTGAACTCTTCTCACCCCCAATTGGGTGGTCTCTAGTCATTTGTCTGGTTGATTAGAGTAGTTCATTGAATTTTGTACTTCCTCACCTAGGTTGTCAAATTTTCCATTCTCGTTGGATTTTGCATTCTTTAAACATCTTCTTGACAGGTTTTTAGCCACAATTCTGTAGTCATTTATCAATATCTAAAAGCTTGCTGCTGCTGCTGCTGCTGCTAAGTCCCTTCAGTCATGTTCGACTCTGTGCGACCCCATAAATGGCAGCCCACCAGCCTCCCCTGTCCTTGGGATCCTCCAGGCAAGAACACTGGAGTGGGTTGCCATTTCCTTCTCCAATGCATGAAAGTGAAAAGTGAAAGTGAAGTTGCTCAGTCGTGTCCGACTCTTCATGACCCCATGACCGCAGCCTGCCAGCTCCTCCGTCCATGGGATTTTCCAGGCAAGAGTACTGGAATGGGTTGCCATTGCCTTCTCTGGGATCTAAAAGCTTAATCTGATTCAAGTGGGCTTGTGGGTTAAGTGGTAAGGTCAGGGCTTCTTCTGAAGGAAGAGGAAGCATAGTATTCTGGAGAACAGGGTTCAACCAACCTGGGCCAGTGAATTAGATAAAAATTCAGCTCTCAAGAGACCTGTGACTCACCTCTCCAGCTTAAGTCTTGGCCTGACAGATCTCATGGGCCTTCAAGAAGAAGATCCTTGGATTTCCTTGGTGGTTCAGTGGTTAAGACTCTGAGCTCTCAAGTCAGGGGGCATGGGTTCAATCCCTGGCTGGGGAACTAAGATCCCATATGCCAAATGATATGGCAGAAAAAAAAAAAAAAGGAAGAGGACCATGGTGAGTCAAAGCACAAATTGACCCTGGATACTGCTCATAGGGGACATTGCCAAACTTCTAACTTTCTGGGTAAGAAGTAGATCCGGCAGCATAAAATAGCAGAGTAAGGATGAAGGATAAATAATGCAAATTCATTTAGGCACAGCAATTTCCTGCCCATATTGTCAAAAGTTATG
Source organism: Bison bison bison (assembly GCF_000754665.1). Lineage (NCBI taxonomy): Eukaryota > Metazoa > Chordata > Mammalia > Artiodactyla > Bovidae > Bison > Bison bison. Next base: position 748,849 of record NW_011494889.1, on the reverse strand, counting down.
AATGGTCCCTTTGCTCTCTGGACTTGCTTTCTCCTGCCTGAAGACCTGGAGAAAGAGGAAAACTGTACAGTTCCCCACTGAGTGGGATGATGCTTCCAAAGGAGGAAAACCACTAGGGATGGCTCACTGTGTAATCAAGAGGACTGAAAGGCACTGATTTAATTAATTATCCTGAAGTTCCTTTGGAGAGGTCCGGATGGACTCATGTGAATGAGGGTTCCAGAACCCACCCACCACCCCCAGGGAGAATGTGCATTTCCGCTGCCAGGCAGCAGCCCCTAAAATGGGCATCAACACCCACTGGATTTCCGGTGGAGGCTCATTCAGGATGTCACATGCTGTGGAGCAGCTGCAGGGAACGACAGTAGCGGCAGCTGACTATGAATGCAGACGAAGCTAGCTTCGTGGAGATTTTCTTTACCAAGATGTCTTGAGAGCTTTTTCTTGGCCATATTGCACAATCATAGAGTCTATGGTGTCAAGCTGCTGATCTGAGAACTTAAAGCCATGACATTATTAGTAGTTATCTGTATGTCCATGGCTAATTCCAAGAAATAGTTTATAACACTGTAGAGATTTTCATTAATATTAATTTGAGATTGTTCGTGCTATGAGTCTTCTCTCTTTAAAAAAAAAGACTTTATTGATGTGGATCATTTTTAAAGTCTTTTATTGAATTCATTGCAACATTGCTTTGGTTTCATTATTTGTTCTTTTGGATCCTAGTTCCCCGATCAGGGATGAGCCCGAACCCTTGCACTAGAAGGCGAAGTCCTAACCTCTGGACCTCCAGGGAAGTCCCAAGAGTCTTCCCTTTAAGATTTACCTTTTCTTCCCATTCCCAGAACCCTAATTCAGGCCCATTTTGTGTACTTGCATTACCACAGTGCTTCCTCCCATCTTATTGATCCCAGTCACATCTGTTTTGGGTTCCACTGTCAGGATAATTTCTGGAAAACACCCATCATCATACCACTACCCTGCTCTGAAACCTATAATGGCTTCCTGTTATTTACAACTTCAAAGTCAAACCCCTCTGGCTCCCAAGGACTTCCAGGGTCTGACCATACCCTCCTACCCAGCAAAACCTCCCATTGTTCCTGTGGAGGGCTAGTTCTCTTCAGAGAGCTGGCTTCCTTACTCCACCTCACTCACTCTGGGCTCCTTTCCAGAGTTGTCTTACGTTTTGTTGACTTCTTACCTGTTTCAGGAAGACTCTCTAACCATGCTAGGCCATCATTCAGTCATCCATCTATTCATTCATCCACTCATTAACTGTGTTGTGCATCTTTGATATTCCATGCACTGCTAGTGTTACTGAGCTCAGATTTGGCTGCTTGCTGCTAGGAAAAAGAGACAAATACTGGTAGAAAGAGAAAGGTTGCTTTATTCAGGAGGCGGGCAACCTGGGGATAAGGTGGTCTCGTGTCCCAGAACCAACTCTGAAGATTCTGCTTGGCCATGAAAGTTTTTAAAGAGAAAAAGGGGAAGTACTTTCAGTCAATCATTGAGATGGTGGGGCGGGGCGGGGGGTGTCATATTTGTTGTCATTTCCCATTGCATGCAGACTTGTCAACTCCTTGTAACTTTTCTTCCCTTCTTTCCTTCCTTCATCTTCTTTTTTTGAAAACATTTTGGCCTCACCACAAGGCATGTGGGATCTCATTTACCTGATCAGGGATCGAACCTGCAGCCCTACCCGTGGAAGCACAGAGTCTTAACCCCTGTACCAAAAAGGAAGTCTCTGATCTTTGATTCACACAGTCTGCTCATGAGATTACTGAAAGGGAAACTGGGGAAAAGTTCTGGTCGTCTGTTAATTTCTTATTCTTCATTTCTATTAAACTTCTTTGATCTAGGGAAAAAATCAATATATTAGATAAGACTTTGAGCAAAAGATTTGAAAGGTGAGCTTGGGCTGAAGGTAAATTATAATATAGTTTTGCTAGAGTGACAAGACACAAGGGGCTTCCTACAGAGAGCACTTTCCTGCAAAGAGCTGTTTAGAAATCCTCACTGCCAGATATCATTCCATTTCTATGGGATTATAGGGGAAAGTCTGTCTTCTGCAACTTTTTCATGCTGACATAGGGCACCATAGTCTTAGAATAGAAGATGTCAACCTGTGGATCTGTAGCATCTCTTTACCAACAATTTTAATTGCCTGGGCAGAAGTAAGCTATAATTACTTTGAAGCCCCAAGGATACAGATTATTATGAGCAGCAGTGTTAATCCCATTTTCTTCCTTTTTTTAAATTTTTTAAATTTTATTTTATTTTTAAACTTTACATAATTGTATTAGTTTTGCCAAATATCAAAATGAATCCGCCACAGGTATACATGT
>NW_011494889.1:745118-746110 GCF_000754665.1 Bison bison bison | reverse complement strand
CCTCCATTGTGTATATGTACCACAGCTTTCTTATCCATTCATCTGCTGATGGACATCTAGGTTGCTTCCATGTCCTGGCTATTATAAACAGTGCTGCGATGAACATTGGGGTACACGTGTCTCTTTCCCTTCTGGTTTCCTCAGTGTGTATGCCCAGCAGTGGGATTGCTGGATCATAAGGCATTTCTATTTCCAGTTTTTAAAGGAATCTCCACACTGTTCTCCATAGTGGCTGTACTAGTTTGCATTCCCACCAACAGTGTAAGAGGGTTCCCTTTTCTCCACACCCTCTCCAGCATTTATTACTTGTAGACTTCTGGATCGCAGCCATTCTGACTGGTGTGAAATGGTACCTCATAGTGGTTTTGATTTGCATTTCTCTGATAATGAGTGATGTTGAGCATCTTTTCATGTGTTTGTTAGCCATCTGTATGTCTTCTTTGGAGAAATGTCTATTTAGTTCTTTGGCCCATTTTTTGATTGGCTCATTTATTTTTCTGGAGTTGAGCTGTAGGAGTTGCTTGTATATTTTTGAAATTAGTTGTTTGTCAGTTGCTTCATTTGCTATTATTTTCTCCCATTCTGAAGGCTGTCTTTTCACCTTGCTAATAGTTTCCTTTGATGTGCAGAAGCTTTTAAGGTTAATTAGGTCCCATTTGTTTATTTTTGCTTTTATTTCCAATATTCTGGGAGGTGGGTCATAGAGGATCCTGCTGTGATGTATGTCGGAGAGTGTTTTGCTTATGTTCTCGTCTAGGAGTTTTATAGTTTCTGGTCTTACGTTTAGATGTTTAATCCATTTTGAGTTTATTTTTGCATATGGTGTTAGAAAGTGTTCTAGTTTCATTCTTTTACAAGTGGTTGACCAGATTTCCCAGCACCACTTGTTAAAGAGATTGTCTTTAATCCATTGTATATTCTTGCCTCCTTCGTCAAAGATAAGGTGTCCATATGTGCGTGGATTTATCTCTGGGCTTTCTATTTTGTTCCAT
>NW_011494889.1:743880-744843 GCF_000754665.1 Bison bison bison | reverse complement strand
TATTAGTGTATAGGAATGCAAGGGATTTCTGTGTGTTGATTTTATATCCTGCAACTTTACTGTAGTCATTGATTAGTTCTAGTAATTTTCTGGTGGAGTCTTTAGGGTTTTCTATGTAGAGGATCATGTCATCTGCAAATAGTGAGAGTTTTACTTCTTCTTTTCCAATTTGGATTCCTTTCATTTCTTTTTCTGCTCCGATTGCTGTGGCCAAAACTTCCAAAACTATGTTGAATAGTAATGGTGAAAGTGGGCACCCTTGTCTTGTTCCTGACTTTAGAGGAAATGCTTTCAATTTTTCACCATTGAGGATAATGTTTGCTGTGGGTTTGTCATATATAGCTTTTATTATGTTGAGGTATGTTCCTTCTATTCCTGCTTTCTGGAGAGTTTTTATCATAAATGGGTGTTGAATTTTGTCAAAGGCTTTCTCTGCATCTATTGAGATAATCATACGCTTTTTATTTTTCAATTTGTTAATGTGGTGTATTACATTGATTGATTTGCAGATATTTAAGAATCCTTGCATCCCTGGGATAAAGCCCACTTGGTCATAGTGTATGATCTTTTTAATGTGTTGTTGGATTCTGATTGCTAGAATTTTGTTTAGGATTTTTGCATCTATGTTCATCAGTGATATTGGCCTGTAGTTTTCTTTTTTTGTGGGATCTTTGTCAGGTTTTGGTATTAGGGTGATGGTGGCCTCATAGAATGAGTTTGGAAGTTTACCTTCCTCTGCAATTTTCTGGAAGAGTTTGAGCAGGTTAGGTGTTAGCTCTTCTTTAAATTTTTGGTAGAATTCAGCTGTGAAGCCGTCTGGACCTGGGCTTTTGTTTGCTGGAAGATTTTTGATTACAGTTTCAATTTCTGTGCTTGTGATGGGTCTGTTAAGATTTTCTATTTCTTCCTGGTTGAGTTTTGGAAAGTTGTACTTTTCTAAGAATTTGTCCATTTCTTCCACGT
>NW_011494889.1:741007-743780 GCF_000754665.1 Bison bison bison | reverse complement strand
TTATCCTTTCAAAGAACCAGCTTTTGGCTTTGTTGATTTTTGCTATGGTCTCTTTTGTTTCTTTTGCATTTATTTCTGCCCTAATTTTTAAGATTTCTTTCCTTCTACTAACCCTGGGGTTCTTCATTTCTTCCTTTTCTAGTTGCTTTAGGTGTAGAGTTAGGTTATTTATTTGACTTTTTTCTTGTTTCTTGAGGTGTGCCTGTATTGCTATGAACTTTCCCCTTAGGACTGCTTTTACCGTGTCCCACAGGTTTTGAGTTGTTGTGTTTTCATTTTCATTCATTTCTATGCAAATTTTGATTTCTTTTTTGATTTCTTCTGTGATTTGTTGGTTATTCAGCAGCGTGTTGTTCAGCCTCCGTATGTTGGAATTTTTAATAGTTTTTCTCCTGTAATTGAGATCTAATCTTACTGCATTGTGGTCAGAAAAGATGCTTGGAATGATTTCTATTGTTTTGAATTTACCAAGGCTAGCTTTATGGCCCAGGATGTGATCTATCCTGGAGAAGGTTCCATGTGCGCTTGAGAAAAAGGTGAAATTCATTGTTTTGGGATGAAATGTCCTATAGATATCAGTTAGGTCTAACTGGTCTATTGTATCATTTACAGTTTGTTTCCTTGTTGATTTTCTGTTTAGTTGATCTATCCATAGGTGTGAGTGGGGTATTAAAGTCTCCCACTATTATTGTGTTATTGTTAATTTCTCCTTTCATACTTGTTAGCATTTGTCTTACATACTGCGGTGCTCCCGTGTTGAGTGCATATATATTTATAATTGTTATATCTTCTTCTTGGATTGATCCTTTGATCATTATGTAGTGACCTTCTTTGTCTCTTTTCACAGCCTTTGTTTTAAAGTCTATTTTATCTGATATGAGTATTGCTACTCCTGCTTTCTTTTGGTCCCTATTTGCATGGAAAATCTTTTTCCAGCCCTTCACTTTCAGTCTGTATGTGTCCCCTGTTTTGAGGTGGGTCTCTTGTAGACAACATATGTAGGGGTCTTGTTTTTGTATCCATTCAGCCAGTCTTTGTCTTTTGGTTAATCCCATTTTCTTAAAGCCAAATTCTTGCAACTGTGCTAGCCACAGATTCAGTACTATTCAAGAAGGAGCAATTTATGTCATGGCTACAGTCTGGTCATCATGCAGTCAGCTTTTTCCTTCTGGAAACAGTTATAATATCTATAAAACAACTCAGAAATGTGTAATAGACACTGAAATGTTCTATAACTCTATTGTCCTAATCACTAACTGCTTGAGGTTGTTCTTTTGTGATTCAGGGAGACCTGGGAGACTTGACCTTCTACAAACAAGAGTCAAGAGACATAGGTGGGTCCTTGTTAAACCTTTCTTGCATCTTCTCAATCCTTGTCTCCAAGCTATTTATCTGTGATTCCATTTTGATTTCAAGATTTTGGATCAATTTCACTATCATTATTCGGAATTCTTTATCGGGTAGATTCCCTATCTCTTCCTCTTTTGTTTGGTTTGGTGGGCATTTATCCTGTTCCTTTATCTGCTGGCTATTCCTCTGTCTCTTCATCTTGTTTAAATTGCTGAGTTTAGGGTGTCCTTTCTGTATTCTGGCAGTTTGTGGAGTTCTCTTTATTGTGGCTTTTCCTCACTGTGTGTGGGTTTGTACAGGTGGCTTGTCAAGGTTTCCTGGTTAGGGAAGCTTGTGTCTGTGTTCTGATGGGTGGAGCTGTATTTCTTCTCTTTGTTCAGTCGTGCTGTGGGGAGGGAGGGAAGGATGCTGCAAACAAATAACACTGGCGTGCGCTCGCAGTGCCTCAGCCACACTGGGTCTGCCCCCGCTCACGGCGCGTGTAGCCTCCCTGCCCACACTGCTCGGGCTCTAGGTTGTTCCGCCGGGAACAATCCGAGGCTGGCCCTGGGTTGCGTGTACCTCCCAGGTCCAAGCCGCTCAGGTTCAGGCACTCGGGTAGTCCTCAGAGGCGCAGACTCAGTTGGGCCTGAGTTTTGTGCTCTTCCCAGGTCTGAGCAGCTCAAGTGATGAGGTGTTTGGCGAGCGCCAATGCTGCGACTTATCGCCTTCCTGCCACTCGATTATCTGGGTGTAAAATCGGCGCACCTTCTCAGGCAGATGTTAACCGTCCAGACCCCCAAGAAGTTTTAGTTAGCAAAGAAGCCTGCTTACAGTTTTATAGATAATGTCTCTCTGGGGCTGCGATTGCCCCCTTCCGGCTCTGGCTGCCTGTCACCGGAGGGGGAAGGTCTGCAGCCGGCTATCTCTGTTCAATTCTTTGTTCCGTGAGCGGGCCTGGCGGTGTCTTAGGTTGGGGCTGGCTTTTCGCGTGGTAGATATCCCACAGTCTGGTTTGCTAGCCCATATTATTTCTCTCAGATAGTGCTCAGGGTATTCAGGCCAGATTCTTACTCTAAGCGATGCAGCCTGCGCTGCGCCTCCCTGCCCAGCCCCCGCTTGCTAATGGCGCGTGCAGGCGTCTGCACTGCTTCTCCGCTGGGGGAGTTACTGTAGGACTCGCAATCTTCGAGTTTTAATTGTTTATTTATTTTTTCTTCCTGTTATGTTGCCCTCTATGCTTCCAAAGCTCGGCACAGATTCGGCAGTGAGAAGGTTTCCTGGTGTTTGGAAACTTCTCTCTTTTTAAGACTCCCTTCCCGGGACGGAACTCCGTTCCTCCCTCTTTTGTCTCTTTTTTTGTCTTTTATATTTTTTCCTACCTCCTTTCGAAGAGTTGGATTGCTTTTCTGGGTGCCTGATGTCCTCTGCCGGCATTCAGAAG
>NW_011494889.1:722498-739444 GCF_000754665.1 Bison bison bison | reverse complement strand
AAAGTCTACAAGTAATAAATGCTGGAGAGGGTGTGGAGAAAAGGGAACCCTCTTACACTGTTGGTGGGAATGCAAACTAGTACAGCCACTATGGAGAACAATGTGGAGATTCCTTAAAAAACTGGAAATAGAACTGCCTTATGATCCAGCAATCCCACTGCTGGGCATACACACCGAGGAAACCAGAAGGGAAAGAGACACGTGTACCCCAATGTTCATCGCAGCACTGTTTATAATAGCCAGGACATGGAAGCAACCTAGATGCCCATCAGCAGATGAATGGATAAGAAAGCTATGGTACATATACACAATGGAGGATTACTCAGCCATTAAAAAGAATACATTTGAATCAGTCCTAATGAGGTGGATGAAACTGGAGCCTATTATACAGAGTGAAGTAAGCCAGAAGGAAAAACACCAATACAGTATACTAACGCATATATATGGAATTTAGAAAGATGGTAACGATAACCCTGTATACGAGACAGCAAAAGAGACACTGATGTATAGAACAGTCTTATGGACTCTGTGGGAGAGGGAGAGGGTGGGAAGATTTGGGAGAATGGCATTGAAACATAAAAAAAGAAAAAAAAAATAAACTGCTTTTGCTCTAAAAAAAAAAAAAAAAAGAGACATAGGTGGGTTTTAGGGGGAGCAGAGTTCTGGTCAGTTTCAGTAGGCTCTAGATTCATGTTTGTAACCCTTATCTTCAAGGCTAGTACACACACATTTGTGTAATTTGCGTTCTCACAAAGCGGCTGAGGGGACTAGTACAATCAGAAATCAAACCTGATGTTCTCCTTCTCCAAAAAGAAGGGAAAAAAAATCTATGGTACATTTATAATTTTGTACTCCAAAGTATTGAATATATTCTTGAAAGAGAGAACTTTTATTTTGATCAGAGGATGAAGAGAATGAACATCTTTAACACTTTCCCCATTTGATGATTGGAAGAATTTTCCAGACTAGCTTCTGTCTGTGTGCCTTTCAAGACTTGTTTCTCCTCCACTGTGTCTGCACCATTGTTGCACAGGTTCCTACCACAATATATGACTTCTGGACCCACCCCTCTGTGTCACAATGTTCAATGAATTCTTCCAGGGGATGATATAATTACTCCTGAAAGTCATTTTTACACATGGACGGCTAGCAATAACTTTAGCATATCTCAAAATGATGGTGAATAGCATAAATACATCCCACTAAACCCAAATTACATGTATTACCAATTCAGCTTTGGTTTAGCTGTCTCCTCTAATGCCACCTTGCTGTGCTGTGCTTAGTCACTCAGTCGTGACTGACTCTTTGCAACCCTGTGGACTGTAGCCGACCAGGTTCCTCTGTCCATGGGAATTCTCCAGGTAAGAATACTGGAGTGGGTTGTGTTGGAGGGAAAGTTGGTGTGGAAAGAGTGCATGAGTACTCAGTTGCTTAGTTGTGTCTGACTCTTTGTGACCCCATGGCCTGTAGCCCTCCAGGCTCCTCTGCCCATGGTGTTTCCCAGACAAGAATACTGGAGTGGGTTGCCATTTCCTCCTCCAGGGGATCTTTCTGACCCGGGAATTGAACCCGTATCATCTGTGACTCCTGCATTGGTAAGCAGGTTGGTGTGGAAAGAGGCTGTATTCTTAACCCATTGCAGTTAAAACATCTCAGTTTTGAGAATTTAACAAACATATACAACTATGTAAGGACATTATTAGGGCCCCTCTGGCATCCTTGGAAAGTGCTTATGCAAGTGGAAGAGGCCACCACTTTGATCTTAGTAGTTCATTATTAGTTCATCAAGCTGAATCTGCTTTACTGAGGTTGGGAAGGGCACTTCTATCCCACTCAGCCTGCCCTGCCCTCTCCTATGTTGGGGCTGGATTCTCCAAGGCTGCCCCACCTGCTTCCAGACTTTATTCACTCTTTTCCTAGACTTTGACTGGATCATCAATTAAGAATTACTGCCCCAGGACAAATCTTGGTATTATTTTTCTCATTACTGAGCTTTCTTTGTACCAGCTGGGATATTATGACTTTGTTAAATTAGCATTTGTTAACAGAAACAGACTTACAGACTGAGAGAATGAACTTGTGGTTACCAGAGGGGAAGGGTGAGGGGAAGGGAGAGTTAGGAAGTTTGGGATGGACATGTACACACAACTATATTTAAAATGGATAACCGACAAGGACCAGTGCTATATAGAACAGGGAACTCTGCTTAAGTAGCAACCTAAATGGGAAACAAATTTGAAAGAGAATAGATGCATCAGGGTTTCCCTGGTGGCTCAGATGGCAAAGAATCTGCCTACAATGTGGGAGACCCAGGTTTGATCCCTGGGTCAGGAAGATCCCCTGGAGAAGGGAATGGCTACATACTCTAGGATTCTTGCTTAGAGAATCCCCATGGACCGAAGAGCCTGGGAGACTGCAGTCCTTGAGGTTGCCGAGTTGGACACGACTAAGCGCCTTTCACTTCACTTCAGATACATGTATATGTACAACTGAATCACTTTGCAACACACCTGAAATTAACACAGCATTGTTAATCAACTATACTCCAATATAAAATAAAAAGTTAAAAAAATAAAGTAAAAAAAATTAGCATTTGGGGTGTTAACTGTGAGTCACTGTTCGACAAAAGATCACAAAAGAATTGAAACAGAGAGGGTTGTTACTCACAGGTCCTAGAGGAGGTGCTTCAAATAAGCCTTAAGGAGCCATAGGGAGGGCAAGGCAGGGTACAGTCAGAGAGACAGGCAGGCCCTGGCCACATGCCTTTATTAGGGTCTGTGGGTAGAGTGCTTTGGGATTCCCAGTGGATTCAGTAAGGCTGAATTGGTCAATTCAAACCAAAAGAGCTGGCATGTTGCAGGTTTTGTGTGGGAGGTGGGTGTCTTATCTAAGGGTCCCACAAGGGGAAGGCCCTGAGGAGGAGAAACTGTTGGTCACAAGGCTTGTTGATGGAAAAAAAATGCAAAACTTGGAAGTTCAGAGCTATGCTTTATTCAGTGGACAAGACTGAGAATTTAAGCCCAGGACACAGCATCTCAGAGATGCTGATTCTGAGGCTGCTCCAAAGAGGCAAGGGGGCTAGGTTGGAAGCCAGGAGTTATAGGAATCTTTGCAACAGAGACCAGGCAGTTGAAACATCAAAAGATTACTGCTAATTAAAGAAGACCAGACATCTCAAGGGAAGAAGATTAGCACTTCTCTACATATGGGAGGATACAAATTCTGGGCTCATTGAAATCTTCCCTTTGATATGCATGTCAGCTATGGAGTGGGTGGGATCCTGCATTTTCTCATCCTGAGTCTCCTCTGGGAGCACCATCGGGAGGTGGCTGCCGTGGCTGACTGCTATTAATAGATGCTGCTAAGTCGCTTCAGTCGTGTCCGACTCTGTGTGACCCCATAGACGGCAGCCCACAAAGCTCCTCCGTCCCAGGGATTCTCCAGGCAAGAACACTGGAGTGGGTTGCCGTTTCCTTCTCCAATGCATGAAAGTGAAAAGTGAAAGTGAAGTTGCTCAGTCGTGTCCGACTCTTAGTGACCCCATGGACTGCAGCCTACTAGGCTCCTCCATCCATGGGACTTTCCAGACAAGAGTACTGGAGTGGGGTGCCATGGGTGGGGGCAAATCCTGCCTCTATTCTGCGTTCCCTCAGGGTAGAGGGTCAGCTCTAATATGATGGCTTGATGGCTGCAACGTCCTTTGCTTATGGATATGGCACATGGCATTTTGACTTCACAGCCTGTTGGGAAATCATCAGAACTTACATTTGCTTGTGACTCTGTGGCTGCTCTCTAGGGCATGAGCTTGCATGCGGGGGCTAGTGGCAGTTTAAGGCCCAACAGGCTGCTTGGCCAAAGAACATGCATGCTGAAGCAGATGTATTCAAACTGTCCCCCACAGGGTTAACACAGGCTGGTGATCAGCAGAGATTCTTGAGACTGCTTTACAGAACAACAGATAAAGGAACAGCTTGTTAAAACCTTTCCATTTGTAAACTGCCTTTACTGATTAAGCTTGCTTTAGTTTTTTTTTTTTTTTTTTTCTCTCTTTAATTGCATACCCTCCAAGCTTCACATAGCCTAGGTAATATATTACAAGGCTTTTTAATCACCTCTGATAGACAGTGCCTCTGATGTAGGGGTCACTATAGTAACTGAGGCTTAAGTTAACTTAGAGTCACAGTTTGAGCTGGCTAACACTGGATGGGACAACCAACCCTAAAACGGCCTGCATGGATGGCTGATGAGTGACTTTTTGATGTCATATCGGGCCCCAAACTCCACCCTCAGATCTTGCCAAGCACTTCTGTTTTTGAACATGTGTCAGTGAAGAAGAAGATAACTCAGATATGCCCTCATGGTACACTGATGACCTTACTATTTCCCTAACTCCAATCATCTTCTCCCATGCCTTAGTCCACTAGCTTCTTTATCCTCTAAATATCCCAACCCTTTACCTTTGGAAAAGTGGATTTGAAGTCTTTTCTCTCATCTCCTCCCTTGGTTTCCCTGGTGGCTCAGATGGTAAAAGCATCTGCCTGCAATGTGGGAGACCCGGGTTCAATCCCTGGGTTGGGAAGATCCCCTGAAGAAGGAAATGGCAACCCACTCCATTACTCTTGCCTGGAAAATCCCATGGATGAAGGAGCCTGGTAGGCTACAGTCCATGGGGTCTCAAAAAGTCAGACATGACTGAGCGACTTCACTTTCTTTCTTTCTTTTCTTTCTCTCATCTCCTCACTTGGATGCCCTGTGAATAAACTCTTTCTCTGCTGTAAACCTTGGCATCTCAGCATTTGGCCTGTGAGTCAGCTAAACAAACCTATTTCTATAAACAGTATCATGAAGTAGCTGAGTTCAACAAAGGGTCTGGGAAGCAATCAAAAGATTCATGTGGCTGAGAATATTTGAGGAGGGTGTAATGTTGGTGGGAGGGATTGGGGGCAGGAGGAGAAGGGGATGACAGAGGATGAGGTGGCTGGATGGCATCACCGACTCGATGGACATGAGTTTGGGTGAACTCCAGGAGTTGGTGATGGACAGGAAGGCCTGGCGTGCTGCAATTCATGGGGTCACAAAGAGTCGGACACGACTAAGCGACTGAACTGAACTGAACTGAATGTTGGTGCTGACTTCAGGGGGCCAGTAGATTAAAGAAACCCCCAAAGTTGAGGCCCATAGGAAGAACAACAGCAGGAATCTGTCACCTGAAGACAGTCTTGCAGGAAGCGCCCCCACAGGGCTGTTGCCATAGAGCGGAGTGTCTCATCCTTGGCAGTGTCAGCATTTCGGGTCAGAGAATTCTGTGTTGTGGAGGCTATCTTGTCCATTGTAGGATCTTTAAAAAAAAAAAAATTGGACTGTAATTGCTTTACAAGTTGTGTTAGTTTCTGCTGTACAATGAAGTGAATCAGCTACATACGCATATATATTCCCTTCCTCTCGAACCTCCCCTCATCCCCTCCCACCCCTCTAGGTCATCGCAGAGCACTGGGCTGAACTCCTTGTGCAGCACACCTGGCTTCTACCAAGGATGTGTCAGTAGTAACCACGCAACTAGTTATGAAACCCAAATGTCTCTGCACTTGGCCAAATATCCCCCAGGGACCGATTCAGCCTCCTGCCAGACCCAGAGCAAGGAGTGGGAGTGGTGCGGGGTGAAGGAAGTAACTTGCTGTCTTACTCCTGTCTCCTGTCTATCAGCCATTGCTGAACTTAGAGGCCAGGGAACAAATTTTTGTTTCATTCAGGATGTTTCTTTCTTTGACTTTAAGACTAAATCCCAAGAGGCATTAGGACTGCAGCTGGAGCAGAATCACAAGGGCGGCAGAAGCCACTCATTCACTCACTCACGACTGTTGATGAAGATTGCCTCTGGCAGCCCTGAGACTGGTTACTAAAGTCATGGCTAGGGACAAGCCTCTGTCTCCTGTTTTCTCCTGTTTTTGCTCCACTCTCATGCACTGCTAGCTTATTTCATGTAATCTCTAATTTAACATCTTCATTCAGATCTGCCTGCTCCCTTATTAGGGGAAGCACTTTGGGAAGGTCTGCCGAGGCTGAAGGCATAATCATTGCTGTACTAATATATTTCTGACTCCCAGGGCTCCTTTAGAGACAAATCTCATTGTGGCCCAAGTTTCCTCTCTCATTGGCCCCTTTGTGGTGTGTCCCATGTCTTCCAGGGAACTACTGCCAAACTCTCATTCTGTTGTGTTAGTATTCTAGTGTTCAGATTCTGCTTTGGCCACCTCATTGGGATCATGCCCAGAGCAGACTGTCAGGCAGTATTTGGCTGATTGATTGACTGGATACACTCTCCGTCATCCTGGGGCAGAGTTTCTACGTTTTGTCGGGAGAGTGTTCACAGCATTGATTATGAAACTCGTAATAAGCATATGCATCACCTGGGATCTTGTGAAAATTCAGATTCTATAGGTGGCTTTGGGGAGTAGCCTGATTCTGCATTGTTAACAAGCTGCCTGGATGCTGCTGTGAGTTGGAAGACTGCATTTTAAGTAGCCAGGATCTAGATGACAGCAAGATGATGGGGCTTTCTGATGTGAGCAATCCGCCCAATAATAATTTACTGAGAACTTGTGTCAAAACACTGGGCCAGGTCCTATAGGGGAGACAGGTGCACACCTGTTTTGTCCTAAAGGCCCCATGCAACTGCATTAAAAGCGATTTTGTGGCTACTGTATTTCTGAAGCGGTGTTTCTCCTTCAAAGGTTCACAAAGCCTTCAGTTCCAGTGAGTCTCAGTATCTTGCCAGAGCACCAACGTGAGCTAGATTTCATTGCCTTTGTTCTGCAGTCCTCAGCTTTGCTCCACAAGCAATCGTTTTTAACTTGATGTGCAAAGAGAAAAAAGGCATTTCTTGTCTTGTGCCTGGATAGAACTTGGCTATTTCTTTTGTCTGCTATGGATGAAAAATTTTGGTGACAGGGAAATAAATCAAGCAAGGCTGCTTTTCCACAGTGGGGAGGTTGGGGGTGTATATATGTGTGCACTTGTGTGTGGGCTGTGGACTCAATTTACCATTGCAGTGAAGTTGCCGTCTATGAATGGTAGATCCTTTTAATGGTTCCTGACCACCACCCTGGGGCACCAGGGAATCGTTACAGAGGCTCTGTTATCATAGGAACCATTTCTGTCGACCTCAGAATTTTCACTCACGGCTCATTGCCTCTGAGGGACTCTGTTTTTGGTCAGTAACACTAACTCAGGGCTTACTGAGTAATGGGCCCCAAGGAAGGCTTGACAGGGATCCAAGTCTGGATAAAGTATGATTCTTCTCAGGTAGTCATCTAAGCAATGAGATGTGTCCAGTGACCCTGCTCAGGGCTTTAGAATGCCTTGCATCTTGCTCTTGTAAATCTAAAAGAGTGGTGGAGAGAATGGGATAGCATGTAGAATTCTCTTGTTTAGAGAAGAGCTACTCCCCTCACAAGGAAAATGCTTCCCCACCCTGCTTCAGGCCAAAGGGGCTTATCATCACATCAAGTGATTTGTGCTGAAGTGACAGCATATTAAAATGATATGAATGAGATGAAAACCACTCCGTGGGCAGAAAAGAAGGAACAGGTCTACGTGTTCTGTTAATTATATGAGTTAATTTAAAACAAAAGGATTGAAGGAAAACATCAAATCAGGCTTGTCTATGTCAATGCTGTTTGGGTTTCATGGGTGGCCCAACTTTGGGTAGAGCAGGTTTGAACTCTAGGGCTCTAGAACCTTGTGGGTCTTGGATTCTGGACAAGGAAAGCCAGAAAATGGAGAAGGTGTTAAAATATTAGATGAAGAAGCAATATTTTTACTTAAAAATACATATATACGAGGGGTAAAGATATCTGAAAATTTGCAGTTCTTCCCCTCTGAAATTTAGGGTAGTGAATGAGCTAAAACCACAAAGTAGAGAAGAATGCATTATCTACACAGGGTTTCTCAGCCTGAGCACTACTGAGATTTGGGGTCAGATACTTCTTTGTGGTGGGAGGCTGGCCTGGGCACAGTAGTATGCTTAACAGCATCCCTGGTCTGTATCCACCAGATGCCAGCAGCACACACCCACAGCTGTGGCGACCTAAAATGTCTTGGAAAGTGAAAGTGTTAGTCGCTCAGTCGTGTCCGACTCTTTGCGACCCCATGGACTGTATAGCCCGCCAGTCTCCTCCATCTATGGAATTCTCCAGGCAAAATTCTAGAGTGGGTAGCCATGCCCTTCTCCAGGGGATCTTCCTGACCCAGGGACTGAACCTGGGTCTCCTGCACTGCAGGCAGATTCTTTACCGTTTGAGCCACCAGGGAAGCCCAAAATATCTTTAGACATTGCTAAATCTTCCCTGAGGGGGGTGGGCAAAATCACCCCCTCCCTTCCCCAGTTGAGACCCACTGATCTGCCCCAAAGCAAGAGGAAAACTCCCGATCTTTTACTACAAATTCTTGCCTTCAGTCTTTACACAGATCTGCTAACTTGGAGCACAGGACGCACATAGTAATGGGTATCCAGTTTGGCAGGAGCCGTTGTCTGGGTGCAGGGAGATGTGCAGAGCTCCCAGCCAGGGTCCATCCTCACCATGGAGCAGAAGGGGCTCAAGAGAGTTTTATGAGAATTTTATGCCTTCTCTCCAGTGAGACCTGCTCTCCAACCTAGCAGGGACACAGGTAGAAACTTGGGCATGACTTTGATGTCCGTGTAGGGACAGACCCTAAGGAGAGGTTTTGTGTAGAGCTTCCTCAGATTGGGAGGGAAAGTTCAAGGTCAACGATCTCCTGATGTCCCAGTTCATCTCCACTTTGGCACTATGTACCAAGATTTTAAAAAATTGGGCTACCCTTTAACCTCCCAATTCCAAAGAAATGTCCCAATTTCATAGGAATTTTCCCATTTTCCCAAGAAAATATTTGAATAAGTGTTTAAAGATGGCGTTTTTTAGAAGACTGTTTGAAATATATAAAAAACAAAACTAGTTTTACCAGTATTCAGGGATTGGCTAAATTGTAGTACATATGGATAAAGAAATAAAATGCAGACACTACATGTCCATATTTATGATATATGATTTAAGGTGCTTGATTTTACACACACACAAGGTGCTGATAAGATAGACTGTAAGCTAGCTTGTGAATATGTGCCCAGTTATTTAAGGTGTGTATATGTGTGCATGCGTGTATGTGTGCTTGTGCATGTATGTGTCTATGTGTGTCTACACATATGTGTGTGTGTGTTTGTGTATGTGCATGCACATCTATGTGTGGGGGGTGGGTATACATGGGTAAAATTTTATGACAAGATGTCTGGAAAGATGTTCCCACCAAGACAGAATGGGTCATCACTGGGGGCGGATCTCCAGGTGATTTTCATTTCTTTTAAACCTTGCATTGTTTGAATACTCCACAGTGCATCCTTTTTAAAACCAAGAGGGAAAAGGCTGTTTGCCTATTAGAAAAACGAAACAAAAAACAGTTGCATTACAGTTCCTGTTTAATCTCAATTAAATTAAATAGAGTGATTCTCCTTCATGTAAAAAAAAATCATAGGAATCATCCATATCTGTGTTTATTTTTGATCCCCAAGCCTCCCTGTGACCACAGTAATATTGCAGTTTTTTCTTCTCCACCAGGAAGCCATGGGCTAGACTGGTAGCTCCTGCTTCTTTACGCCCTGAATTCTGGCCTAGAAAAGCTGCTTACCAAAGGAAGTGAGTTTTGATATTCTGGGGGCATTGCCTGCTATTGGGGGTGTTTATCTGGATAGCTCAGACTTGCAACTTTCAGATGTCTCCCGAGAAACTGATCTGTTTGCGCTATATTTATCAAGCTAAAAATCAGAGGAATTTTCCATCTGGGCCATTTTTGCCTCTCATCATTGGTGACTTTACTATTTCAACTGGATACTATATGGATGATCGTCACTTGCAAATTCAGCAAAAAATCAAGTCAAAGAATTGTGTGTCCATTCTTGTATTTGGTGTCTTCTTAGAGAAGAGGAAAGCTAGTTCCACCTCTGTGGCTGGAAGTGGGCCGGCAGCAAACATTAAGGGGGAAGGTAAACTTCAGCCAGGACTCACACACACACATACACACACTTCAGGGCAACGTCTAGCTCAGAAGGAAGATAAGGAATGGCCAATATATCTGTGTTGTTTGTCCAGAGACCACACAACTTTGCTATCACACCCTGTCCTCCTCTGGATAAGAATGTCCTGACTTTAGAACAGGAAGTAGAGGGGTGCCATGAGAACCAGGAGGTGGGGCCTGAGTCAGCCAGTGGCTTTGGTCCCTGGGGAGCAGACCTGAGGATGCTAAGGGGTCAGCACAGCCCACGTGATGCATGTGGTCATCGGCTTCACTTTGCTTCCAAAGTCACAGCTGCACCCATGGTTTTGGTTATTTTCTAAAGTGTTTTATTTCTAATAATTCCCACTCAAAATAGTACTTTTCAGAACAATTTCCTTTTGGGTATTTTATTTAGATTTCTCATAGCTGAAATAGTCTCTTTTAAGTTTTCTACTCTGACATCAACTTTGAGGACTGTAACTGATGAGTCTCATATGAAGTCTCCTCTTATATAACAAAAATATCTGTAAAATAAATCAAATTGGTTCTGTTTTGGAAAAGTATACAAGTGGTAAGTAAACATGCTGAGTGGAAGATATTCTATTATTTTATTGTTACCTAAATGTCTGAATATATGTGCATGTACGTGTGTGCTCAGTAGCTTAGTCATGTCTAACTCTTTGTGGCCCCACGGACGGTAGCCTGCCAGGCTCCTCCATGGAATTTTGTCTCTTGTCCCTGGACTTTTCCAGGCAAGAATACTGGAGCGGGTTGCCATTTCCTGCTCCAGGGACTCTTCCCAACCCATGGATCACATCTGTATCCCTTGGTGAGGGATGAGATGAGGGGATGGTGAGGGAGAGAATGTGTATAAGTCAGTGCAAATCCATCAATAATACTGGAGAGAGGGGAGCAGGGGATGAGAGAGAGAGCCAAAGAGAAGAATTGTATGTTTCTTAGGTGCTGGGTAAGGGGGCTCACCAGCTGTCACACAAATTAGGAGGGTCTTTCAGGTAACAGGGTAGTTCCAAAGAGCCCTGAACTGAAATATGTTGTCTCTGATTGCTTTAGGTTTACCTGCTTTGTCTTGGGATGTCTGAAATCTTGATGCTGTCAAGAGGGTGCCAGTAAGAATATGAGGTTGACATAAGTAATAGCAAACAGGGTCTCTTTTAGTCAAAGATAAAGAGGAAGTGGTTGACCTTGTATAGCAGCTATGTTCACTTCATCTTGGAGTCACTTTGATGCCTGTGCCAAAGACACACAGAATGGAAATGCCTCTAGCAGCCGCTGGGATTTTATTCATTGGAATGTCTTTTTAAGGGCTAAAGGTCCAGCTGAGTTCAGATTGCCCAGATCTTGCTAACCCTTCACTGAAGTGGAGACACACAGTATAGTTTCTTTTCTCAGCCTTTTCAGATTTCTTAAGATCACAGCTGGTGGTTTACAACTGTGAATAGAAGGAAAGTGTTTGGACTGGCCATGGGGGATGGAACTTGGATAATGGACAGCCTTTTGCCTAGATCCTCTCTTTGGAGTTGGAGGGTGTAAATAGAACATTCTTTACAGATTTCTCAGTGTTTTATATACCTTTCCATGTCTCTTTATTTTCCTTGTTCTTTTTGGCACATTCCTTGCTTCATTTTGGACATGTGAACCACCGTTGTATGGTCCGTCAGAACAAAAACCAAACATCAAACATGACAGAGGTACAGTTCTTTAAGAGTTTAGAAGACAGATTAGCACATACACATGAGTCAGCATGACCTTGGTGTCTGTGAAGGGAACCTCATTTTCCAAGAAGTACTGGCAGTCAGCATCAGAAAGTGGGGCCAGGAGTCAACCCAACATGAACATTCTAAACAATCTGGTGAATACACTGTTTTTTTAACAGTTAAAGCATACAATGCATAATAAACAGACCATAAGGCATGCTGTTCTAGTTAGCATAAAGTTCAAGTCAAATAAGCCAGAATGACTTTCTTACACTTCAGTGAGTTAAAAGGAATACGTAAGAAGTTTCTGCCATCAGTCTCTTGGGCTGAGGCGTTGTTATCTGGTATCATACAATGGTAAAGCAGATAGTCTGTGAGCCCCTGGAGAGTGTCATGACTGAGGTGCTGTGGGCAGGAAAGGCAAATGCATACCTGCGCCTTGGGTCAACCCTATTGAGAATGATAGCTCCGTCTTTTCCAGTTTAGAAGGAGTTCAATGTAGTTGACTTGCCAAAAATTGGCTGGCTGGACTCCTTGAGAGCTGGCACATCTAGACCTTAGCATCAAAATCTGTGATTGATAGGTGAGATACTCAGCAGTGGTAACACCTAGATTAGTCTTGGTAAGAGGAATTCCATCTCACTACCATGGCTACTACATTCAAGTTACAGAGGCTAGATAATACTTACTGGATGAGTCATTTTGTGTATCTCTTTCCATTTTTTTTCATTTAAACCTCAAAATGCCCCTGAGTGGTACGTAGTATTATCTAGATTTTTATAGATTTGGGAATTTATGTTTAAGAGAAGTTAAATAATTTGCTTGAGCTTACACAGATAGTAAGTTGTGGGACATGGTTTTAAATCTTAAAACCTCTCCCTCTCCCACAGAGTCCATAAGACTGTTCTATACATCAGTGTCTCTTTTGCTGTCTCGTACACAGGGTTGGGAAGATTTGGGAGAATGGCATTGAAACATGTAAAATATCATGTATGAAACGAGATGCCAATCCAGGTTCGATGCACGATACTGGA
The DNA here is from genome assembly GCF_000754665.1 of Bison bison bison. NCBI lineage: Eukaryota > Metazoa > Chordata > Mammalia > Artiodactyla > Bovidae > Bison > Bison bison. Next base: position 726,633 of record NW_011494889.1, on the reverse strand, counting down.
TGCTTGGGGCTAGTGCACTGGGACGACCCAGAGGGGTGGTATGGGGAGGGAGGAGGGAGGAGGGTTCAGGATGGGGAACACATGTATACCTGTGGTGGATTCATTTTGATATTTGGCAAAACTAATACAATTATGTAAAGTTTAAAAATAAAATAAAATTTAAAAAAAATCTTAAAACCTACAATATTAACCCAGGAGTGAATTTTAAACCAATCAGTCTGGAATGTCCTGACTACCACTAGAGAGATAATCTGTCCTCCTCTTCCTTCTCCTAAGGAAGATTATTTCCTTGCTTGAAATAATGATTTCCTGGCTTGGAATAATCCACTCTTTTAAAATTGTTTTTTATTTTTTTAAAGTTTATTGGAATCTAGTGCTTTACAATGTTGTGTCAGTTTCTACTGAACAGCAAAGTGAATCAGCTATACGTGTACATGTGAGATCCCAGGTGATGCTACTGGTAAAGAACCTGCCTGCCAATGCAGGAGATGTAGCAGAGATGAGGGTTTGACCCATGGGTTGGGGAAGATACCCTGGAGAAGGGCATGCACAACTCACACCAGTATTCTTGCTTGGAGAATCCCATGGACAGAGGAGAATGGCAGGCTACAGTCTATAGGGTTGCAAAGAGTCAGACCCAGCTCTTATTTAACATATGCAGAGAACATCCTGTGAAAATACTGGGCTAGAAGCACAAGCTAGAATCAAGATTGCCGGGAGAAATATCAATGACCTCAGATACATAGATGACACCACCCTAATGGCAGAAATGGGAGAGGAACTAGAGAGCCTCTTGATGAAGGTGAAAGAGGAGAGTGAAAAAGCTGGCTTGAAACTCAACATTCAAAAAACTAAGGTCATGGCATCTGGTTCCATCGCTTCATGACAAATAGATGGGGAAACAAAGGAAACAGTGACAGACTTTATTTTCTTGGGTTCCAAAATTACTGGACAGTGACTGCAGCCATGAAATTAAAAGATGCCTGCCCCTTGAAAGAAAAGCTATGACAAACTTAGATAGCATTTTAAAAAGCAGAGACATCACTTTTCCAACAAAGGTCTGTATATTCAAAGCTATGGTTTTTCCGGTAGTCATGTATAGATATGAGAGTTGGACCATAAAGAAAGCTGAGGACTGAGGAATTGATGCCTTCAAACTGTGGTGCTAGAGAAGACTCTTGAGAGTCTCTGGAACTGCAAGGAGATCAAACCAGTCAATCTTTAAGTAAATCAACCCTGAATATTCATTGGAAGGACAGATGCTGAAGCTCCAATACGTTGGCCACCTGATAAGAGCCGATTCACTGGGAAAAGACCCTGATGCTGGGAAAGATTGGGGTAGGAGAAGAAGGGGACAACAGAGGATGAGATGGTTGGATGGCATCATTGACTCAGTGGACATGAGTTTGAGCAAGCTCTGGGAGATAGTGAAGGACAGGGAAGCCTGGTGTGCTGCAGTCCATGGGGTTGCAAAGAGTCAGACACAGCTGAGCAACTGAACAACAGCAGCAACTTATCCCCTCTTTTTTTGATCTCTTTCCCTTTAGATCATCACAGAGCACTGAGTATAGTTCCTTCTGCTTAATTGACCCTTTCTTGTCCCGTCATCTTTCTGTCTATAAATACCTTCCAAGTTATACAACTGCTTGGAGCACTTTTCTCCTTGCTAGATGGAATATTGCCTGACTCATAAATCACTGAATAAAGCCAATGAGACCTTCAGATTTACTCAGCTGAATTTCTAAAAGCAGATTTAGTGGCAATGGTGGGATCTGAAGTGAACTTCTGAAAGCATTTGGGGAAAATGAGAAACAGATGTGTGGTATCCTATGACCCCTTTGCATTCTCTGCTTTTCTCACTGTTTCAGAGCAATGTGGGCACATTCCTTTCATTTCTTGAGCTCTGGTCTCTTTGCACTGAGCTCCTGATCTAATTGGCTTTCCACAGTTCCCTATTTGTTTGGAAACCCCGGCCTTGGCTTTGACCCTAGATCCCCAGATTCCAGCTTGGGAACTGCAGTTACCTGCTTGTTTGGAATCAGTCAGCAATCCCCATTATTTTAGGGCTTGCTGGTTCAGTTCTTTCTCCTACTGTTCAGATTTTACACTGGGAACTGCTGGTATTTACCAGTGGAATAGGACTAGGTCTGACTTAAAAACCGAACTGGGTCTGGGAATAGATTGGGTCCAATTTAAAAATCAAACTGGGTCTGAGATTGGATTGGTTCTGATTTAAGCTTAACTGGGTCCAGTGTGAGGTCTTGTGTGAATAAAATTCTGTTAATGGGAGTCTTGGAAGTCCCAAAATTTGTGGACATGGGTCAAGCATTTAAGAACTTAGAGCATTCACTATCTAATCCAATGACTCTGGTGTTAATATAAATTGGTCATGGAATGAACTAGATTGACACTAGGTCACCTGCCAACCTTAAATTTTCTGTGCAGTGAGATACACTGTAAAATATCCCACAAGCCCTAACCCAGTGGCTCATTCATTTTAGGTACTAGTTTGCTCCAAGAGGACCAAAGGATTGGCTAAAGAATTAAGCTACTCATATTTTAGAGTTAAGTATGTCAGTATGTCACCTACTGGGGCTTCCCTGGTGGCTCAGATGGTAAAGAATCTGCCTGCAGTGCTGGAGACCTGGGTTTAATCCCTGGGTTGGGAGATCCCCTGGAGGAGGGCATGGCAACCCACTCCAGTATTCTTGCCTGGAGAATCCCCTGGTGGCTCAGTTGGTAAAGAATCTGCCTGCAATGTGGGAGACCTGGGTTTGATCCCTGGGTTGGGAAGATCCCCTGGAGAAGGGAACAGCTACCCACTCCAGTATTCTGGCCTGGAGAATTCCATGGACCATATAGTCCATGGGGTCGCAAAGAGTCAAACACGATTGAGAGACTTTCACTTCACTTCACATGTCACCTACCAGCATACTTTCTTAAGATCTATAGTCCTGGAAGCTATAAATACCTATAAAAGAATATCAAAATCTTAATAAAGATAGCCTACATTTTGTGTTCTGAAACTTGGTTTAGTAATGGATGAGGGTCCCAAATATATCCAGGAAGTGATCTGGGTTGCACTCCATTTGGTTCTCCCAAAATGCTTCCAGCCCTAAGGGGAAATTACATCCTTAGAATTACAATGGCCATTATGAGGAGTGTTCCAACTAGGTACAGTCATTTAAGAAGTGCACTTGAAAGCTGGTGTTCCCATATCAAAGAAAATGGAATACCTATTTTAACTGGTAATGCAGAAGCCTCCAAAAGACTTCAAAATTCCAAAGTAACTTCATTAAAAGATTCATTGTAAATGGCTATTGAAAAATTAAACACATAAGAGGTACCTAAAAACAAGACTAAAAGAATAAAGATTGATGTAACTTCTATTGCTTCTCTCTGTCCTCTTTTATTCATATTTGAGTACTCAGTGTAGTACAGGTCTTCTCTGGTGACTCAGACAGTAAGAATCTGCCTCAATGCAGGATACCTGAATTCAATCGCAGGGTTGGGAAGATCCCCTGGGGAAGAAAATGGCAACCCACCCCACTGGAGAATTCCCATGGTCAGAGGAGCCTGGACAACTACAGTCCATGGGGTTGCAAAGTAGTACACTTAGTCTGTAGTGTCTGGGTGAGAGAGGAAAATTAAGGTTTCATGTATGGAAAGAGTAACATGGAAACTTATATTCAGTCGGTTCAGTCGCTCAGTTATGTCCTACTCTTTTCGACCCCATGGCCTGCAGCACACTAGGCCTCCCTGTCCATCACCAACTCTTGGAGTTTACTCAAACTCATGTCAATTGAGCCAGTGATGCCATCCAACTGTCTCATCCTCTGTCGTCCCCTTTTCCTCCCACCTTCAATCTTCCCCAGCATCAGGTCTTTTCATTTTTTTTTAAATTTTATTTTATTTTTAAACTTTACATAATTGTATTAGTTTTGCCAAATATCAAAATGAATCCGCTACAGGTATACATGTGTTCCCCATGAGTCAGTTCTTCACATTAGGTGGCCAAAGTATTGGAGTTTCAGCTTCAACATCAGTCCTTCCAATGAATATTCAGGACTGATTTCCTTTAGGGTGGACTGGTTGGATCTCCTTGCAGTCCAAGGGACTCTCAAGAGTCTTCTCC
>NW_011494889.1:722015-722352 GCF_000754665.1 Bison bison bison | reverse complement strand
GATGCCATGATCTTAGTTTTCTGAATGTTGAGTTTTAAGTCAACTTTTTTTACTCTCCTCTTTCACTTTCATCAAGAGGCTCTTTAGTTCTTCTTTGCTTTCTGCCATAATGGTAGTGTCATCTGCATATCTGAGGCTATTGATATTTCTCCCAGCAATCTTGATTCCAGTTTGTGCTTCATCCAGCCTGGCATTTTGCATGATGTACTCTGCATATAAGTTAAATAAGCAGGATGACAATATATATCCTTGATGTACTCCTTTCCCTATTTTGAACTGAAAGGGAATTTGCTGTATGGCTCAGGAAACTCAAACAGGGGCTCTGTATCAACCTAGA
>NW_011494889.1:721594-721915 GCF_000754665.1 Bison bison bison | reverse complement strand
CGGCCCTGAAAAGGGCCTTTGGTGGAAATATTGGGAACGCCGAGAAACGGCAGCTTAACCGCCAAAGCCGTAGAGGGTGCGGCCCTGGCGTTTCAGCGCGTAGACCACATCCATGGCGGTGACAGTTTTGCGCTTGGCATGCTCGGTGTAGGTGACCGCATCACGGATCACATTTTCCAGGAACACCTTCAACACCCCGCGGGTCTCCTCATAGATGAGGCCAGAAATACGCTTAACTCCTCCACGCCGGGCCAGACGACGGCTTGGTAATACCCTGGATGTTATCGCGAAGAACCTTGCGGTGACGCTTTGCGCCACCTT
>NW_011494889.1:694357-721494 GCF_000754665.1 Bison bison bison | reverse complement strand
ATGGCTAAGGAAACTCAAACAGGGGCTCTGTATCAACCTAGAGGGGTGGGATGGGGAGGGAGATGGGAGGGAGGTTCAAAAGGGAGGGGATATATGTATATCTATGGCTGATTCATGCTGAGGTTTGACAGAAAACAGCAAAATTCTTTAAAGCAATTATCCTTCAATAAAAAAAATAAATTAATACCAAAAAAAAAAAAAGATTTCATGTTGTTTTTCTTCCACCCAAATCCAGACCTATAGATCATTTCTTTCCAGATACAACTGTTACCTTCTTATTTGTCACTATCTAAGTCTTTTCTTTCTTTTGGCTATTTGGGAGTGGCTCTAAGATCCTGGGTTGGGGGGAGGGGGTGGGATAATATCTTCTGTATTTTCTTTGGGAATGCCTCCTAAATCTCAGGTGTTGTTCTATACCACCAGAAATATTTATTAATATTTCTCATGGATGAAACCTTACAATTATTTGAAAACATTTAATAACTCTATGATCAGAAATTTGGCCAAATCGGGACTTCCTTGGTAGTCCAGTGGTTAAGAATCCATCTTCCAATGCAGGGGACTTGAGCTTGATCCTTGGTCAGGGAGCTAAGATATCACATGCTATGGGGCAACTAAACCCGTGCATCACAACTAGAGAGAAGGCTATGCACTGCAACTAGAGAAGCTCGTGAGCCACCACATGCTGCAAGTAAGACTCAATGCACCTATTAAAAAAATCAGAGTTTCAAAGAAAGAAAGAAATCTGGCCAAATTGGAAGCTAATATTCAGAGTCTGAGAGGAATTATTTTAGACTTGTCTCCTAAGGTAAATGTACCTAGGGGTAAAGAAAAAACATTCCAACATAGGTGGGTGGGTGTGGGAGTCCTTTTGTATTTGGGCGGCAACCCAATTCTTTGAGTAATTAAAACAGATGCCCTTATTTTACAAATCTAGTCTTTACAGGAGGAGAAGGCAATGGCAATCCGCTCCAGTACTCTTGCCTGGAAAATCCCATGGATGGAGGAACCTGGTAGGCTGAAGTCCATTGGGTCACTAGGAGTCAGACACGACTGAGTGACTTCACTTTCACTTTTCACTCTCATGCATTTGAGAAGGAAATGGCAACTCACTCCAGTGTTCTTGCCTGGAGAATCCCAGGGACTGGGGAGCCTGGTGGGCTGCCGTCTATGGGGTCGCAGAGTTGGACACGACTGAAGCGACTTAACAGCAGCAGCCTCAGTCTTCACAGGACTAGATTGATCCTCTAGAAACAATTAAAAATCAACCAATTACCAATCCCCTAAGCTCCCCCATTTATCTCAAATGTTTGTAAAACACTGGCCTTAGGAAATCAAAGCTCTTCTTGGAGGAATTTGCATTCTTCCCCCAAATAAATGTTTACTGTTATCTAGGCCCTCTCTTTAGAGTACAAACTTCAGGGAGGTAATTCTTATTGGAAGGAAAAAAAATAGGAGAAAGGTCATTTGAAACTTTGGCAAGTGAAACATTATGTGAAAGCTTTAACCATCTGAGCAGATAACCTTAACTTATTCCATCAGTAAAGTAACTTAGATGCCACTTTTATAACTAGTGAGTTTTGTATTATTATATTTGATTCATGGCAGTAATTAAAAATGGAGGCTGTAAGGTCTCTGTTTGCATTATTGGGTTAAAAATAATGCACAACATGAGAATTGTGAATCAAGTTTTATTTGGGACAAAATGAGAACTATAGTCTGAGAGACAGCACCTCAGATACTCTGAGAAGCTGCTTCAAAGAGGCAGGGGGGAGGATCAGTATATATGCAGTTTTGGAGAAGAGGGAGTACATGCAATCAAGCATATATTTTTTTGCAGAAGGTTCTGCTAGTCTTGTGAAGTTTGCTGCTAGTCCTGAGGAGCAGTCATTACCATGAAGGATTTTAGTGCTTTTCTAGATATGAGGAGATATAGGAATTGGGTTAATAAAATCAGCTACTGAAAATATCCAACTATTGAAAGACCTTTTCTGCCAATTTTTTCCAGAGCACAGAGTGCCTCATTTCTGCTGTCCACCCTGAACTCCTTTCAGGATGTGTTGGAAGTTCGCAGTTGCAGCAGCACATGATTTAATCCTCATAGAGGTAGATGAAAAGTGTCAATTTGTAGTTGACAGCGTGTTTATGTGTGAATATATATGTGCACTGCATATGCGTGGCATTTTCTTTATCTCTCAATGTTACTGCCAAGATTAACTTATAGAAGAGCTCTATATTTAATAGGCTTAAAGAAAATCAAGTGCTTATATAAATTAAATTCTCAAAAATATAATAAAAACTAGTTAAAATGAATTCCAAGTTTGTGTGATTTGGGAAAATAGTCAGAAATAAAGCTGGTTTGTTAGTTTAATAAAAACAAGCATGACTTTAGAACTGTCAGCACTGAATATAATAGTTATTCTACTTAGGCTTACTAAAGGTCAAACGAGTTCATGTTATCACAAAATTTGTCAGCAAGAAAATTAGCTGGGACAATGACTGACTTTGTCTAATGTCTCATGAAGTTGTTGTGGGTAGTCTAAACATAATTGTTAAGAAAAAGTAAATCAAATAAATGTAAATTGGATTAAAAAATTTTAGGTGAACTTTTCAAATGATTTCCTCAGTTTTTTTGATAACCTGAAATCTTAAAGTTTTGTTAATTAAGTTGAATGATAGAAGTTCACTAAATATCTGGAACATTGGTTAACAGGATAAAATACTAAAACCTTAATTGCTGAACATGGCTTATCTACTTTAGATTTCTTGTTGCTGTAACATTTAAGATTTTTGGATTTGTTAGTAAACGTAGCTTGTGCTACACTAAAACATCTACTATGAAAAAGCATGTTTTTAGAAATTATAAAAAGTATTTACAAACCTGCCAAGCCATATAATGCTAATGTAAATTTCATATATTATAAAATAGTTCAATATTTCCCTGAGAATTGAGTTTTTAAGGGTCAAGTTTTCCAGTATATGTTATTAGGGCTACTGGAAGTAATGGGGACAACAACTCTGCATGCAAGGAAAATGGTATGTGTGTTTTCAGTAAAAGAGAATATGAAGAACGGAAATGCATTTTGTTGAGAGAGAGGAAAGTAATTTTGTCGTCAAGTGAAGCTGGTTATTTCAGAATAAGAAAAAGGAAAAACACAGGACAAAATATAAATGTAAAAAAGAAAGTTGCAGAAGGCCATGGAAAAAAAGTCTCTAGAAAGAAATTTTATTAGTGGTCAGAACTGGGTAAGATTAAAGTGAATTTAATTAAGTGATGAGTTTTAATATTAAAAGTATGGTGGTACTGCTAAAATTTGGTTTTCTTATTATTAAAAGGAGAAAGATTTATTGGACTTTTGGTTTGATTTTGATAACAGATGGTAAAAGTGTCTTTCCCTTTTAGGTAAGCTACCTAGAAAGCAAAGATTCCACATTTTACAAAAAATAATTTCCCGTGCCTTATCAGATTTTTTTGACTGCTTAAGAGAGCAGTCAAAGATATTACTTTGCCAGTAAAGGTCCGTCTAGTCAAGACTATGGTTTTTCCAGTAATCGTGTATGGACGTGAGAGTTGAACTATGAAGAAAGCTGAGCGCCGAAGAATTGATGCTTTTGAACTGTGATGTTGGAGAAGATTCTTGAGAGTCCCTTGGACTGCAAGGAGATCCAAAACGTCCATTCTAAAGGAAATCAGTCCTGATTATTCATTGGAAGGACTGATGATGAAGCTGAAACTCCACTACGTTGGCCATCTGATGTGAAGGACTGGTTCATTTGAAAAGACTGTGATACTGGGAAAGATTGAAGGCAGGAAGAAGGGGACGACAGAGGATGAGATGGTTGGATGGCACCACTGACTCAATGGACATGAGTTTGAGTAAACTCTGGGAGTTGGGGATGGATGGGGAGGCCTGGTGTGCTGCAGTCCATGGGGTTGCAAAGAGTTGGACACGACTGAGCGACTGAACTGAACTGAACTGAAGAAAGCAGTCTTCTCTACTGAAAGAGCTAGGGTTTGTTTTGTTTTTTGTTTGTTTTGCAACAATGTAACTTTGTGTGCCTGAGCCGTCTTTAATTGTCACTTTGGTTAAATAGGTGACTAAATATTGTTTCACAGTAATCTGTGATCTTATTTGACCAAGTGTATTTTTTAAAAACCTTTTGGTACTTTTGGCAAACTTCCCCAAATCAAGTATTCAGTGAAGTCTTTTGACCTGGAACTAACTTGGATTTTTAGAGTCCCTGAAACATCTCAGAAGATTTGTTCTCGCTCCTTATAAAAAACATTTTAAACTAATTAGGCTTATTTGTTATGTTAAATTACATGATGGGATGGGGAGGGTGGTGGGAGGGGGGTTCTGGATGGGGAACACATGTGCTCCTGAGGCTGATTCATGTTGATGTTTGGCAAAAACCACTACAATATTGTAAAGTAATTAGCCTCCAATTAAAATAAATTAATTAATTAAAAAAATAAATTACATGGGAAGCACTGTCAGATTATGTTGTGTTTGCATACGTATATTTTATAAGCATTTCAGAAATTGTGTGCATTTCCGGAGAGTCTGGTATATCCCAGTGTAATGCAGAGTACATCATGAGAAACGCTGGGCTGGAAGAAGCACAAAGTGAAATCAAGATTGTTGGGAGAAATATCAGTCACCTCAGATATGTAGATGACACCACCCTATGGCAGAAAGTGAAGAAGAACTAAAGAACCTCTTGATGAAAGTGAAAGAGAAGAGTGAAAAAGTTGGCTTAAAGCTCAACATTCAGAAAACGAAGATCATGGCATCTGGTCCCATCACTTCATGGCAAATAGATGGGGAAACAGTGGAAGCAGTGGTTGACTTTATTTTTTGGGGCTCCAAAATCACTGCAGATGGTGACTTCAGCCATAAAATTAAAAGACGCTTACTCCTTGGAAGGAAAATTATGACCAACCTAGGCAGCATATTCAAAAGCAGAGACATTACTTTGCCAACAAAGGTCCATCTAGTCAAGGCTATGGGTTTTCCAGTAGTCATGTGTGGATGTGAGAGTTGGACTGTGAAGAAAGCTGAGTGCCGAAGAATTGATGCTTTTGAACTGTGGTGTTGGAGAAGACTCTTGAGAGTCCCTTGGACTGCAAGGAGATCCAACCAGTCCATCCTAAAGGAGATCAGTCCTGGGTGTTCATTGGAAGGACTGCTGTTGAAGCTGAAACTCCAATACTTTGGCCACCTGATGCAAGGTGAAAAGACCCTGAAGCTGGGACAGATTGAAGGCAGGAGGAGAAGGGGATGACAGAGGATGAGATGGTTGGATAACATCACTGACTCCATGGACATGAGTTTGGGTAAACTCTGGGAGTTGGTGATGGACAGGGAGGCCTGGCATGCTGTGGTTCATGGGGTCACAAAGAGTCGGACATGACTGATCAACTGAACTAAATGCTGTCATAATTCTAGTTGTTATCATAAAATGTTGTGCATCACAAAAATAACTACATTTGTTTATCAAATGAGGTCCAACAGTGGGCATTTAAAAATCTTTGTCATTTACAGAGAGCTTTTGCAAAAGTGTTCCTGTAAGAGTGCTGCGTTTTCAAAAAGAAAGGACTTTTGATAATTATAGGATTTTGATATCTTTAAATACATAAAACTGATCTGGGTAAGAATCTCCAGGATGAAGGGGCAAAAACCAGTTAAACTAAACAAGAATTAATAGCATAGGACTGAATGAAGAGAGGAGAATAATTGTAATTTTTTATGATTTCATTTTTGAAACATTGCTACTTTACCACATTTGAGAAAATTGTTTCTCTTAGGCTACCCAAGACCCACAGCAATATAGTAAATTATACCTTTGTAGTCAAAGATGAAAATATTTAGTTTTTCTCCTACCTAATCCTTCCAGTAGTTATTGATATAAGTTCGATAAGAATCTGTTCTTCTTATAATAGAACACAATTGGAAACACTGGCTACATTGTGTTTCCAAGGCTTTGACTGAGATAGAATCACAGGTAAAATCTAGTGGTGAGTCTTTGGCTGGGCATCTTGGCCTGAAAGACTTTAAAGAATTCAATCTGAGATTAAAAATTTCCATCAAAGCAGTCTTTGAAAGACCTTATCTGGTCGATCACTATTCTTGCTAAACTAATGTAAATAATCAGGCCAATTTTAATGCAAAAAAGAAAAAATGGTCTCACTGTGAACTTTGATAAAAACGGGAAGAAAAGAATAGAGAGAAAAAAATTATGTTTGCACACTTGTAAATACTAGATTCTAATCCTATTAATTGTCTTTGAGGTTTTGTTATATGCAAACTGGACTGGATCCTGAATTCTTCTAGTTTCCTCAAATGACTGACGACAACTCTCCAAGCTGACATTTCCAATTTTCTCGAATCCTTCTGATTTAGAACCACCAAGAGAAAGACTGCTCTTGAATTTCTTTGAAATGGACTAAGCCAGCTCCTCCTCATTACCCAATGGCAGCCAAATTTCAGGGGTTTGAACCTTGGGTATACATCTGACAGCCAAAAAGGCTCTGCCTGACATCTGGTCCTGTCCCAATGCTCTAAACCTTCAAGTCAAACTAAGCAGGAGGAAAGGTAGTTCACATCGATGTTGACTGCTTCTGCCCGAGACACTGAATCAAGACTTCATAATTTAAACATGAAGCCCTCTCTTTCCCCCTCATTGTCTTGGAGACCCATGTCTCCTAAGCCATTGGCAAAGGAAGCAATCTCTGGAATTTGAAACTGCTTTGTAATTTCAGGGTAGGAAAAAAAAAAAATCTAACTAATTCCTGGCTTGAACAGACAAATCAAACAATACCTGAGATTAGTCCATTAACTGTGCCATCTGAGTGGCAGTGGTTTATATCCCTACAGGATCTATCTTTATAGTGATTAATTTTCTCCTTGAGCTTATTAATGCCTCGATGGCTGGCACATGACTGGACGATGCCTTTTGGGTTATCTAACTGTGCTCCTAACTGTCTATAAATAAACCGAGACACTTCATTTGTTAGATTCCCTGGATTTACATTGTTGAGTTAGAAGGGAGCTAACAGGAGGTATTTATTATTCAGGATTCACTTTTTTTCTTTGGCAAGGCTCTACTTCCCTTGTTAGGGGTAAGTACAAATGAGGTTAAGATCAGGAACCTGTCCTTAACTCTTGAACATGTTGCAAAATCTGCTGCAAAAGCAATAGCTACCCAACAAAAATCCTTAGACTCTCTGGCCAAATTTATTACTGGTAATAGAATAGCCTTTGATTATCTTTTAGCTAAATGAGGAGGTGTCTATGCTGTGGTCAAAATCACTGCTGCACTTGCATTAACACTTACAGAAAAAGTAAAACTCAGTTACATAAGATCACTGAACTTGGCTTAAAAAGGTCTCTCTTTGACTTATTTGATTTTGATTGGTTTGAGTCTTGGGGACCATGGCTCCAAAGTTCATTCTAAACATTGGGGATTATCCTGCTTACAATAATCATAATAATCTCCCAATATTATTGTACTCACTCAAAATCTTTAAGTCCATGTTTGCAGCTGCTAATCACCAGGCAAATAATCTCCCTAAGACTGGAATGTTGAAAAAGAAATGACGGGAATGACAAAGTTAGAAAACTTGAATCTGAAGTTGTAATCTGTGAAGGCCACAAAGATTCAGAACAAAATAAAATGGGATCAACAAAGTTTTCAGAAACTATGGAGTGATAGCTGAGGTGGTACTTTTGTGCCTTAAATTGTACAGCTCCTTGGAATGCCTTTCTTCTTGCCAGATAGGATGCTGTCTGATTCAGAAATCTTTGAATAAAGCCAATTAGGTCTTCAAGGTTACTTATTTGAGTTTTATTAAGAGTTCTTTTACATTGGATCCTTTCTTATGGGCATTAATGTGTATCTTACCCATTCATATATTTTGTATCCATTCTTGAAGTTTTTCTACATGCTTTTTCTTTAAATCTCCTTGTTCTTGATCTTTCAAGTCCACATCTTCCAAGTGCCTGACCAACCAGCCAAGGTATTTGCCATAACCCAGGAGTCTATGCATATTCATACAAAGTACATGACCAAATACATCACTTGAAGCTGGGTCACTCATGAAGCTGTAGTGGGGCAGCAGTCTATTTTTGGCTTATATAAATATTGAGCTGATCTATTCATAGATCAGGCCTATATTCTTTTCCTCCTCTATTAAGTTGCCTAGAACTCACCCGACTCCTCTCCAATCCATTGTGTGCGTGAGTTCATATGTGGTCAAATGCTCAGTTGTGTCTGGCTCTCTACAACCCCATAAACTGCAGCCCACCAGGCTCCTCTACTCATGGAATTTTCCAGGCAAGAATACTGGGATGGGTTGCCATTTCCTCCTCCAGGGCATCTTCCAAACCTATGTCTCCTGCATCTCCGGTATTGGCAGGCAGATTGTTTACCACTGAGCCACCTGGGAACTTCCCCTCCAAGACACAACAGTGTATACTGAGAAAGAAGTGTCATTGTAACAGAGATGAGCGGCATGGGAATTTGGGCCATCCATTCATGGACACTTCTGTGCCCACCTGATTTTACATTATTGTGTATCTGACAGCAGCAGCTCATGAGGGACAGCTCCAGTGACATGTTCAATTGATGCCTTATGGCCAGACTCTCCATCACTGCCATAGTATACCAGGCGTTTTTTCCAAATGGTATATAATTCTCTGCTGCAGACTACATGCTCCATAACTTTAGATTTCTGTGTTATGACTCCTACTGTGGCTTGTCGAAAACTCCACGTGACAGATTTACCCACTGTGTACTCCATCACTGTGCCGTCCATTGGCTCAAGTGCCAGCAGGCCTCCTTGTCACACAGCCTACACTTATTGCAGAGCTCTCTGTTTCTTTGGCTGCCCACTCAAAACTGCAGTGTCTTAAGTTCCAATAAACTGATCCCAACAGCCATTGTTCCAGGTGCTTCCCTCTTAAGGAAAGGGTGAATCACAGACTGGTCTGATAACTGAGTCACTTAGTGCAAATGGCAGGGGAGCTTGAGGGCTGGACTGTTGGCTGAGCGCAGTGGCTTCAGCCACTGGTGCCTGAAGGCTGTGGCCATGATAGACCAAGGATCCAAGGGAAGTGGTTAAAGAACTTAGTGAGGACTCTGGACTGGTTATTTCTCTGAACCCAAGCAGATGGGGACAGCACCCAGGAGCTCAAGCCACAGGTACTTAAGCCTTAAACTTACCCTGTGGTTTAAGATTGGGAACTGTCTCCAAGGAATAAAACTTCTAAAGGTAAGTTAGAACTCCAGTTATAAGAACTTAGATATAAAGGTCCAGTTATGGGATACACTCAGTGCATTGAAACTAGAATTAAGAAGCTATTATTAGAATTAAGGTGCCCAGTGGCGGTGGAAGGCAGAGGTGAGCCACAAACCCAGAGAACAGATGGATTCTTTTACATAGGCCCTTGCCATTTGAGAGATAAGGGTAGAGATTTCCCTCAGTTTCATTGCATCTTTTGGAATGGGCCAATGAAACATCTAGGATTTTCAGTCCAGAAGAAATATGAGGACCTTTCAGGTTCCAATTTGGAAATGTGGGGTATCCTTAGTGAACTCCACATCTTCCAATCAGCCCCTATATAACCCAGTGTCCTGTGTCGTGTCTGATAAGAACATGCTCTTCTCATTATAGATGTCCTGGGCCAGATGGCCTTGTCCCTGGCTTGCTCCAAATCAACTGCTCCAGCCTTCTGTTTCCCTGGCTCCTGACTTGTCAAACTTATCCTTGGTCTTGAAAATGGACTTGGCTTCACCAGAATTGTGCTGTGTTCTTAGTTGCTCAGTTGTGTCCAGCTCTTTGTGACCCCATGGATTATAGACTGCCAGGCTCCTCTGTCCATGGGGATTCTCCAGGCAAGAATTCTGGAGTGGGTTGCCATGCCCTCCTCCAGGGGATCTTCCCAACCCAGGGATCGAACCCAGGTCTCCCGCATTGCAGGCGGATTCTTTACTGTCTGAGTCACCATGGATTAACCTTTAGCATTTTATTCAGACATGATTATAGTGCCTCACTAGCTGTTTTTCACCTCTTTCTTTCTTGGACTTAGTCTGACTACTCAAACCCGAGTTGAACCTTGCCCTCCTTGGCCATGGACCCACATGACCTGACTTTACCTCCTTGGGAGGGAAATGGTAGAATATCATAGTCACCTTGGATTTAGCTAGTTATAAAGATATATGACTTAATATTTTGCCAGCTCTGGATTTTTTTTTTTAAGAAAAAACGTTATGGGAAAAAGAAAATAAAGCATCTCAGTAGCATTTATCACTTTGAAGATCATTCTGCAGTAGAGTTGATAAAAAATACCAACAATGCAAACATCTGGGTGAAGGAGCAGAAAATCAGGTTATAATTCTTTTTTATATGAAAATATTTATATTCTCCCAGGCCTTGGATCCTTGGTTAGTGTCTGATGTAGAGACAAAAGAATGTTTTGCTACATTTAGTGATGAGCGTGAGGAATGAACCGCAGTGTGGTGCCATCTGCAAAACAGTGTGCATTTCAAGTTTGTTGACAGGACTTCTTGGAGGCGAAATGGAAAAAGATGCTCAATTCCTAATTAAAGGGTCGCTTACGTTTTCCTTTCACTACGAAAAGAGCCATTCGTAATTTTGTCTAATTACAACACAATTTTAGCACTGAAAATGCAGTTGCATTTAGTTAAATCTTAATGGGACTAGAGATTTGTTTCCCCAGAAGTTTCCTCTGTGCTAGGGAATGAGATCTGATTTGGGACAGATAGTATAGCACTGTAGGAATTAGGACCCACATTTACTTACATGTTTATTTTCAGCTCTAAAAAGTCTAATATTTGGACAGACAGAAGCTTGTCCTATATTTGTCTTGGCCTGGAAGAAAGTTGGAGCCAGAGAAACAGGGGGACAGAGCCATCGGTGAGAAGCATAGTCAGGAACAAGGAATCTAAAGATGAGATTTATGGTCTGAAATGCATAAAACTGGAGAAACTCATAATTAACTGACTGATCACTGCCACTCATATTGAAGGGGAACTTAAAAGAAGACTTCTCTTAGAGACAAGATTCTCTAGGTCAGATTACTTTTATTATATTACAAAAAAGAGAAGAACAAAAACATAGCTATAATTCATTATGTAATGGCTTTTATTAAAATGTTGTTGTTCAGTCACTAGGGCGTGTCTGACTCTTTGCAAACTCCATGGACTGCAGCATGCCAGACTTCCCTGTCCTTCACTATCTCCTGGAGCTTGCTCAAACTCATGTCCATTGAGTTAGTGATGCCATCCAACCATCTCGTCCTCTGTTGCTCCCTTTTTCTCCTATCCTCAATCTTTCCCATCATCTGTGTCTTTCCCAATGAGTCAGCTTTTCACATCAGGTGGCCAAAGTATTGGAGCTTCAGCTTCAGCATCAGTCCTTCCAGTGAATATTCAGGACTGATTTCCTTTAGGATCAACTGTTTTGTTCTTGCAGTCCAAGGGACTCTCAGGAGACCATCTACATGCCTAAAATATAGGCATGGTATATGAAAAAGCTCTGTATGAGCTTGCAGTTTTGATTTAGACAGTTATTAGAGAATGTGGGCTCTCATCCTAACAACATGAAAAAGCTAGATTAGTTACATGCTAGTCATTTAAAAAACACATCAGGAAGTTGAAAAGAAAGTGAAAGTCGCTCAGTTGTATCCAACTCTTTGTGACCCCATGTATATAGTCCATGGAATTCTCCAGGCTGGAATACTGGAGTGGGCAACCTTTCCATTCTCCAGGGGATCTTCCCAACCTAGGGGTCGAACCCAGGTCTCCTGCATTGCAGGCAGATTCTTTACCAGCTGAGCCACAAGGGAAGCCCAAGAATAATGGAGTGGGTAGCCTATCCCTTCTCCAGTGGATAAGTTGCAAATAAATCTGAGTGAACTTTAGACCAGCAAGGAATAAACATTTTCAGGAGAGAAGAGATCCATGCTGCCTGCATCTGTGTGAGTGTAATAGGGAAGAACAAATCTGACTCCACGTTGAATCTCTTTCTTATACTTTGTAGTAGTGGTTAAGTTGCTAAGTTGTGTCCTACTTCTGTGATCCCATGGATCCTAGCCCTCCAGGCTCCTCTGTCCGTGGGGTTTCTCAGACAAGAATACAGTAGTGATTTGCCATTTCCTTCTTCGGGGGATCTTCCTGACTCAGATCTTCCTGAGCTACCAGGGAAGCCTCAGGTCAGTGTAATATGGAAGAACAAATCTGACTCCCTATTGGATCTATTTCTTTTACTTTAACTTTGTATTCTATTGTTTTTGCTATAAGTTAATAACTAAAGGGAGCTTCCCTGGTGGCTCAGTGGTAAAGAATCTGCCTGCAATGCAAGAGTCTCAGGAGACACAGGTTTGATCCCGGGATTGGAAAGATCCCCTGGAGGAGGGCAAGGCACCCCACTCCAGTATTCTTGCCTGGAGAATCCCATGGACAGAGGAGCCTGGCAGGCTATATAGTCCATGGGGTCACAAAGAGTCGGACACAACTGAAGCAACATAGCGTGTGTGCACACAGTTGCTAAACGGATGCTGCCCACAGTTTAAAGTGTATCTAATGGACCATCTCTGGGAACTCTGCCTCCAAGATAATGAGCATTAAGCTAGAATACCTTTGTTCAACTCACAGGAAACATCTGGACCAGGCCCACCTGTGAATGGCTGGACTTGCTGTTACACTTGTATGATTGTTTGTATGAATATTTGCTTCATGCTTATCTCAGTAATATGTTAGCTACCTGTGATCTGGGGCCATTGTCTCCTTTGACTCATTATTTGTATCTTTGAGAGCAGACACATATTAATAAGTGAATGAGAACTCTGACATAATTCAAGGAAATGGTGAATGATGTTTCCTTGCAGGGAGATGCCAGGTCTCCCAAAGAGTCATGTCTGTCCTATGACCTTTTACCCTGCACTCAAGTAAATATGTAGAAAAATGGGTTAAACCAATGGATGGCTCAGAATAGGGGGGACATATGATAGGATGGGGATAAAATTATTTTTAACAGTTTGCAACCATGTAGGAAATTTGACAAAATGAAATTTAATAAGGAGACATGTAAATGAAACATAGATGACTGCCAGATCTATAAGATATATGAGATAGGAGAGTTGTTTCTAAATAGCATCATTCATAGAAGAAGTTTTGGAGGTTTTGGCTAATATGCAGATAAACTCTATTGCTCAACAAAGAGGTGTGAGTGACTTTATCAATGAATAAAAATGCAAGTATCCAGTAAAATATGGGCAAAAGATATGAATGGGTTATTTGGAAAAGAATATTAACTTTGGCCAATAAATAAATGAAAAATTTAAACTAAAATGAAATTAAACTGTTTTTGGCCATCAGATCAGATCAGATCAGATCAGTTGCTCAGTCGTGTCCAACTCTTTTCGACCCCACGAATCGCAGCACGCCAGGCCTCCCTGTCCATCACCAACTCCCGGAGTTCACTGAGACTCACGTCCATCGAGTCAGTGATGCCATCTAGCCATCTCATCCTCTGTCGTCCCCTTCTCTTCTTGCCCCCAATCCCTCCCAGCATCAGAGTCGTTTCCAATGAGTCAACTCTTCACATGAGGTGGCCAAAGTACTGGAGTTTCAGCTTTAGCATCATTCCTTCCAAAGAAATCCCAGGGCTGATCTCCTTCAGAATGGACTGGTTGGATCTCCTTGCAGTCCAAGGGACTCTCAAGCATCTTCTCCAACACCACAGTTCAAAAGCATCAATTCTTCGGCACATAGGATGGACAAATATTAAGTGAAAGATAGTGTACAGCAATGCTAGGGTTTGTGATTATCAGTTTTTATACTTTTGGTTGTAATATAAATTGATTCATTTATACTTTTGTTTGCAATATAAATTGATAGCAGTTTTTTTACTTTTGGTTGCAATATAAATTGATTCAACCAGTATACTTTGAAGGTGGGAAGAGAAGAGGATGACAGAGAATGAGATGGTTGGATAGCATCACCAACTCAATGGACATGAGTTTGAGCAAACTCTGGGAGATAGTGAAGGACAGGGAAGCCTGGCGTGCTGCAGTCCATGGGGTCGCAAAGAGTTGGACAAAATTTTGTGTCTGAACAGTATACTTTGGTTGCAATATAAGTATAAATACCTCTTTTGGAGGTATATTTGGCAATTCACATAAGAAAATCTTAAAATGTGAGTTTCTTTGGCTCAGCAATGCCACTTTTAGATTTAAATCCAATGGAAAGGATGCAATAGATGTGTGGAAATAGTTAGCTGTAAGGATGTTCACTCTAGTATTGTAACAACGGCAAGAAAGTTGAAACGAGTCTTCAAGAATGGGGCACTTGTTAAAATCTAGCATATTCATATAAAGAAATAAAATGCAACTACTTAGTTGAAGTCACGAAAAAATATTTAAGTAGTGAGAAAGATAGGTAATTGAGTTTAGAAAGCAGATTACAAAACATTATGGTATGATCTTATTTACTACCAAATATATGCATAGAAAAATGGTTAATAGTGGTTTTATGTGGTTGATGGAACTTTGGTTTTTTTTTCCCTTATTGACTGTATTTGTTTTCTATCATAAACATACACTGATTTCATAAATGATAAAAAAATCAACAAACCAAAAACATTATTTAAATAGTGAGAACATGAAGTGGCCAGGGAAGCCACTTTGAACTTGGGCTGCATGAATTGAAGTGGCATGTCAGAACAAAAGACACAGAATTCCACACTCCTCTGTGCGCTCGCCCTACCCTGGATGTGCTGGATTCAGTACTAAGTGACTTATTACAGGTTTGTGTCCACAGAGGAGCATCAGAGATCGTGAGGGGATTCAAAACCATGTCTTCTCCTGCAGCAAAAGGAGCAATGGATTGGGAATCAGGAGGTTTGCCTTTGAGTCCAGAGTCTGTCACCTGCCAGCTGGTGACTTTAGGGCAACCACTCATTTTGTCTGATTCTACATATTCTCATTTATAAAATGTGTATAGTACCATCTCTACATCAAAGACTATATTGCAAATATTAACTGAAATGAGAACTTGAAAAGAAGTTCGTAATGAGGAACTATCTGTGATCAGTTTGGGACCAAGAAGGGATAGGGAGAATGGGTTTTCTGCCTTTAGAGTGGCACATAGATTACTGTGCATTATAGGAAGGCAGAGTTTGGCTAAAATATGGATGAATTTTCAAGTACCTACAATTGTTTCAAAATATAAAGAATGGCTTTGGAGTTTAATAACTTTCCTGGAGCTATAGGATTTCTAACAGAGAGAACTACTCAGTTATTGAGGATATTAGAGTGGAAATTCAAATGCCAGTGAAAGAATAGAGATCATGAGGGGTTTAAGGTCTCTTCCTATTTGTATATTTTAAGATTCTTTGCATTGAGCATCATGGTAGCATCTGCATTCTAGTACCATCAGAAGAGTTACTGGGTTGGAAGGATCTATGCATTTTGAGGCCATAAGATGCCCATCTGTGAAGAGAGACCCAGTGCTCTATGGATTCTGCACAGTTATGAGGGTGCTGTCACTAAAGTAATATCTATGACATCAGTTGGAATTAATAGGCTCAAAATAAGAAGCCATGCCCAGGGAAGAAAAGGCTAGCCTTATGTAACATAGAGGGTGGATGGCAATCATTTTGAGGCCAAAAATGTAGAAGATATAGATGATTTATGACTCAAGCTATATGAAAAGTTTGTTCACTCACCTATGAGAGGTATGTGGCAGGTTGCAAAGGGAACTCAGTGTGTGAGGCCAAGTCAAAGGGAACTCAGTGTGTGAGACCAAGTCATGAAGGGAGAGTGACTCCTAACTATTTCTTCAAAATTACATTTGGAGGACTTCCCCAGTGGCCCAGTGGTTGGAACTCTGTTGTCTCAATGCAGGGGCCCCAGGTTTTATCCCTGATCAGGAACTAGACCCCACAGGCCACAATTAAAATCTTGCATGCCCCAACTAAAACAAACAAACAAAACCACCAAAAAACAAGAACATCAAAACTGCAGATGGTCTTTCTTGATTTGGGTGTTGGTTCTACAGGTGAAATTCACACACATGTTTACAATGAAGGTTTCATGAGCTGAGTATGACTTCTTCTGAAGCCCGTGTGGAAGGTGAAGTCTTAAAAAAATATATGCATGGGGGTGGAGACCATCGAATGCCTCCAGGTCCTTTTCAGTCACCATCTCAGTGATGAGAAACCCACAGGTACTCTGAGGATGTAAATGGTGGCACCTCCTCAGTGTTTGAGAGCGGCCCACGCTGTCAGCACCCACAGGTCCTGGCTCCTTGCTGGCTGTCGGCAGCATCATCAGGGTACCTGCAGCTGGCCCCACAGCACCCTGAGAACCACAGAAGCATGGTGGGTTATCATTGGAAAGTGAAGTTCAAAACAGCGGGCTGCCTTACTAAGGCTGAGATACTCCAGGGCAACACTGGTAACAGCAAGTGTGTGTCAACACAACTCCACCCCACACCTCAGAAAGGGGATCAGTGTGTTGGTTTGGGCCTTTTTACCACAGGACTCTGGAGTTCCTTGGTGTACACACTGCTGGAGAAAATGGGGTCATTTTCATGTCTGGGGGGCTGGATTTACATTATCACATTCACTAATTCTTGCCAGCACTGACTTACCAAAGTTGACTTTCCTCATGTTCACAGAGCACATTTTTCAACTACAAACAAGTCCATTGCTAATACACCCAGTGTCTTTCAAAGCTCAGGCACTGATATATTCCTTCCAATTTGACACTATTTAGTAACAATGATTTTTTGAACCCCTACTATATGCCAGATAATTTTCTAGATGTCAGTATTATAATAGGAAAGAAGTCAGGCTTTGTAGGGCTTCCATTATAGAAAGGAAACGGATACTATAAGCAAGAAATTGCACTATTGGGATAAATGCTCTAGGGGCACTCACGCCAGCGGAAGTACCATGAATCATTTATAGTGGATCTGAGTGCAGTGCAGGAAAAAGGGGTATATTAATTAGGAATGCTTTCAGCTGCATTGACCAGAATGCCCAACCAACATTGGCTTAAGTAATGAGGGCATTTAACTATCTTAAATAATGAGTCTAGAGTTTTTCAGGTCAGGGTGGAAGCAGCAGCTTAGTCATGTTCTTAAAGACCCAATCTCTTTCTGTTCTTGCTGCCTGGTTGATTTGATTCCCTCTGGTTAAACTGTCTGCTGTACTTCCAGGCGTGACATCACATTCATGGCAGGGAGGAAGAGGAAAGCAACTGTTAGCTGTGTCTGTTTCTTCCATCAAGAAGGCCGATGCCTTTTCAGAACTGAATCCTTGTTCATTTACACCTGAATGGCTAGAAGTGGAGCTGGCAGCCACACATAGGGAGGCTCAGAAACTGGGGAATGGGATTGTTATGTTTAACTTAGACATAGTTTTGGGGCTGACCACATTGCAGTTCCAAGATTGAGGCTGTGCTAGCGAAGAAGGTGAAATTAATACTGGGTGGATGACAATATTTGCCTGCCACATAGAGTAAGAGGAGCACTATTATTGTGGGCAGTAGAGGTGACTGGTGAGCTAGTCAGCTCACAAAGGGTGGTCTGGGTTTGAGGACTTGATTTAAGATGGCTCTTACTTTGGTGTACCAGTGGGCCAAACAAATGATTCCAACCAAGACTAAGGATACAGACGGGAGGGTGGACTTCCCATTGTCTCTCATCTCCTCTCAGAGGTGATCCATATGGTCTCCATAGAATGAGATAGTTTCAGGTCTGAGGATTCCAGAGCTGCAGTCTCATTGCTGTTTATCCAGTAGCCAGGGAAGGGCCATGTCAGTATTTTAGTATCTACCTGCTGCTGCTGCTGCTAAGTCACTTCAGTCGTGTCTTACTCTGTGTGACCCCATAGATGGCATCCCACCAGACTCCCGTCCCTGGGATTCTCCAGGCAAGAGTACTGGAGTGGGGTCCCATTGCCTTCTCCGTAATATCTACCTACAAAAAGCAATTTTTGCTGTGGTACAGTGTGTTATTGGTTTGGCAATCCATATTTTAACATTTGGGACTTCCCTGGTGGCTCAGTGGTAAAGAATTTACTTGCCAATGCAGGAGATGAGGTTTGATCTCTGGGTTGGGAAGACTTCCTGGAGCAGAAAAAGGGAACCCACTCCAATATTCTCTCCTGGGAAATCCCATGGACAGAGGAGACTGGTGGTCTACAGTCCATGGGGTTGCAAGGGTCAGACATGACTTAGCAACTAAACCACCACCACCATATTAACATCTCAAGGCAATAAAGGAAGTGGATGGCACTAGTGGTAAAGAACCCGCCTGCCAAAGCAGGAGACCTGAGATGCGAGTTCAGTCCCTGGGTTGGGAAGATCCTCTGGAGGAAGGAATGGCAACTGACTCCAGTATTCTTGCCTGGAGAAATCCATGGGCAGAGGAGCCTTGTGGGCTACTGTTCATAGCGTTGCAAAGAGTTGGACACGACTGAAGCAACTTAGCATGCACACAGAGGAAGTGAACGCCAATAACCAGAGTATATGAGGAGGCTGACTGGGTATGGGACATGCATACAAAGAACATTGCTTCTGTGGATCTACCCTAGAAGGACTCATCCCAGTCAGGGGAGGGGATGATTGAAACCTAAGAAAAGTTTGATATACAAAGATGTTCATTTAAGGATGTGAACAAAAAGCCTAAAGTGCAGCCCTCATTGGCTCTCTGGCTTGGATCCTTTCTTTATTCCTGGGACGTCTTTCTTTCAAAATTAATTATGAATTTAAAGATGTGTTTTATATTTTATCAAGCATTTAACATGATTTTGAAAGAGGCTTTTTTTTTTTTTTTTTTGGTTTGTTTTTCATCAGCTTAGTGTGCCATATAGTTAGAAGTCCCCAGAAGACATTTGGCACAGGGAAAGGGCCACTATTCAGGGAAGGGAGAAAAGTTCTCAAGTGGGAGCCCTAGCTCAGCAGAGTCCTGGAGAGAAACTGGGGGCTGGTTGGACAACAGAGCCTATGGACTGTTGGTCACTTCTCTGCCCTTCTTTCTTCCTCTCTCTCCTAGAGCAGTTGAAAGAAGTCCACTTGCTTTCCATTTATTCAAGGTTTCCAGAATTCTGGAACATAAAAGAAAGACTGAACCTTCTTGCAGTCCACTTTAAAGATTTACAAAGAACATATTAATGCTATAAAGGACAAAACACAAGTGAATTCTTTCTATGCAGAGCTTAATTATAGCTTGGTTACAATGCATATAGTGCATTGGGGGTGGTGCATTCTGGTGACTGGATATGAGATTAAGTCTGGATAGTAAATTTCTTGCTTCAGTCATTCAGTGGATCTTTGTGAGTGATACAGGACTTCATTTGGAGGTACCCTCATAGGTCTAAATTTGAATCCCTTTGTGAATGTAGGAACTCGCCCTAACAGTTCTCCTGGCTCACTGCTCCTTGATGAGGGTCAGGATTACATGTCAGAACTCCGTGCAGCTGCCAGAGCACAGGTACTGACTAAATGAATACATCGCATGGTGTAGCTAGATAGGAGGGAGCACTCGTGGGAGAGGGAGGGCAGAGGGCCTTAGAATCTGTTTTCATACTGTTGGCTTATGCATTTGGTGGTGGGGGCACTACCGTTTACTAGATGGGCACACTGTTCTAGATGTGATGAGGCTCTGAAACAACGGCCCAGAAACTCTCCTGGACAAGAGTCCAAGTCTGCTTCTCGCAGCAGCGCAGACTCGTGCCCAGCCTGTCAAGGTGGGGCGACACAGCCTGCCCCTTTGGATTAAATGGGTCCCTTCTGATTCAGGAATGAGCGCTAAATGCTTGTCTGATACAGATCGCGGGGGAGAGGGCACAGTTTCAGCTCAGTGGTAGTAGCCTAGGAGACGTCCTGCCATGGTGGCAGTGGCAAGGGAGCAGATGGCACGGGATTCATGGAGAGCAGGAGTGTACACAGCATGGACTTGTCACGATCTCTGCATGACGCTCCAGTGAGCTACTGCCTGCTGTGCTCTGTGGTCAGGCTGCATTTGTATTCTCATGGTTTCACATCCAATATTAAGCCTATCTGGAAAGTGACAGCTAGATTTAAACTAGTCCAAGCTGCTATTAACAGTTTTGCAGTGTTCACTACTATTTTGGAGGGGAAGGGCTTCATTATTGAAGAATTAGGGGCTAGATGGTGTGATACTGAGATTGTTCTCTTGGGTCTTTGATTCTGTAGCCTCGTTTGCATGGAGAGCTCAGTTGTATATTCAAAACTGAATGCTCCTCTCTCTCCCCAGGTGGCTTTCTTAACCAAACACTGGAGCAAGGGAGAGAAGTTCCTTTCACTAAAACATAATTGACCAATTTAATGTACTGATGAAGTGCGTAGGTGTCCATGCGTGTCCTTTGATGTCCTAGGGGAAGATGTTTATCAAGCTAGGATGGTTACTGTTTGCATTAATCTATTAATTAGAGAGCTGCTTAACATACCATCGATTTTCCTAAAGGAAGAAGGTGGGCAGTCGGTAGAGAGAAATAAATTAGGAGTTTGGCATTAACATACACTACCATACATAAAGTAGATAACCAAAGGGCCTGTTGTATAGCACAGGGAACTATGCTCAATATTTCATAATAATGTACAAGGGAAAAGAGACTGAAAAAATATATTTGTATGTGTATAACTGAATCACTTTCAACGTTGAAAATCAATTAAGCTTCAATTAAAAAATCATCAAGTGTGTTGCTATGAAACAAGAGCCACAAGCCTACTTTTTTCTAGAATGGAAATGGACTAGTAACAGGGACACGTGTGCATGCTAAGTTGCTTCAGTCGTGTTTGACTCTGTGCAACCCCACGGACTGCAGCCCGGCAGGCTCCTCTGTCCATGGGATTCCCAGGCTAAGAGTACTAGAGTGGGTGGCTATGCCCTCCTCCAGGGGATCTTCTCGATCCAGGGATTGAACCTGTGTCTCTTATGTCTCCTGCGTTGGCAGGTAGGTTCTTTACAATTAGTACCACCTAGGAAGCCCCAGTAACAGGGACAAGGCATGCTAATTCTGACCACATAGAATAACCCAACTTTCTGCAGTTGTTTCCCTGAAAACTGAAGAATGTGCTCTGTTCTTGTCTTTGCTGGTAGGTAAATTGAAAAAAAAAGTCCAACTTCTCTTTAATTCAACCCTATTAATTATGACTAATAGCCCCTGGCTTTATCACAGCTGCGTGAAATATGATGTCTTCTGCAAGCTCTCTGCTCAGGGATGAATATATATTTCCCTGTTTTCTCTCATCTTGACAGACCTTGTCCAAGAGAATTGGTGATATCACGGAAGGGGTTCTAGGACAGCATTAGCTCAGGGCCTAATAAAGAGATTTCTCTCGTAGATGTGGGTAATTAGGAATGACTCACTAACTGTGGAGTGCAGGATTAAAAGTGTTATTATTGTCTTATTAGAAGTGATGAGCCATAGGCAAGAGTATTTGCCTGGGAATGAGTCTACTGACAGCTTCTTGTAACTCTCATCTCTGATTAAAATGCTTAATTGATTCTAGAGCTTGGGTGCTAAAAACTCCAGTTCGTTTTGATACTAATGAGAGAAAAATGTTCTCCAGAGATATGCACATGGGGAGAAAGGAGGGAGGCATTCTTTGCTAATTAACAGCAGGTCAGCTGCTGAGTGTGAGGTAGTGAAGAGCGGCAGACCAGGAAAGACAGCTAACCCTGGTCGGTCCTCACTGTGCCATCTTGGCAGAACAGGTCTCTACCTCAATTTTCACATCTGTGCATGCGTGCAAAGTTGCTTCAGTCGTGTCCAACTCTTTGTGACCTTATAGACTGTAGCCCTCTAGGTTTCTCTGTCCATGGGATTCTCTGGGCAAGAATACTGCACTGGGTTGCCATTTCCTCTTCCAGGGGATCTTCCTGATCCAGGGCTCAAAGCTGCATCTCTTAAGTCTCCTGCATTGACAGGCAGGTTCCTTACCACTAGTGCCCCCCAGGAAGCCCTTCCACATCTGTAATAGGAGGATAACAATGCCTACCTCAAAGAGCTCTTGGGCACGAGACAAAGTCAGGGACATTGCGGGAGCTTACAAATGCTTCTCTCTCTCTCTTCTTTTTTTAAAAAATATTTATTTATTTATTTGGCTCCACCAGGTCTTAGTTGTGGCATTGCAGGATCTTCAATCTTTGTTGCAGCATTCAGGTTCTTTAGTTGTGACATGCGAACTCTTAGTTGTGGCATATGGGATCTAGTTTCCTGATCAAGGATGGAACCCGGGCCCCCACCATTGGGAGCGCAAAGTCTTAGCCACTGGGTCATCAGGGAAGTCCCTAACACCTTTCTTTTTCTTTCTTTCTTTCTTTTTTTAAAAAAATCTCTTCTTGGTTTTGTTAATTCTTTTCAAATCCCGACTAAGATATTACAGTCCCATTTGATGCATTATCATACTAGAGATATAGGCCAATACAGAAGGACTATTAAAAATGCCCCTCTATAAACTGGTAGATTACTTCAAATTAACTCTTATTCCAAAAGTGCTTTGGCCCAAACTCATTTAGACATTCTCTTTGGAAAAATAAGAGAAATTCTCTTTGTTTCATCCATCCTGTCCATTTTCTTGCTGGTTCCTCCTACCTCTCCCCACTTCATTCAGTTAAGACAACACTTGGTCAGCAGGAAGAAGCCGGGAGGAAACAGAAAGGAGGGACAGAAACCATACTAACATACTGCTGGCTTCATTTTCCCCGTATCCTGTGATGGTTAATTTTATGTGTCAACTTAACTTGATCATATGGTACCTAGATGTTTGGTTAACCATTTTGCTGGGTATGTCTGTGAGGGTGTTTCAGGATGAGATTAGTAGACTGAGTAAAGCATATTGCCCTCCTCAGTGTGGGTGGGCCTCATGCAACCCACTGAAGGCCTGGGTAGAACAAAATACTGGAGGAGAGAGAATTCTCTCTCTCTGCCTGTCTTAGAGCTGTCACTCTTCTGTCTTTGGACATAGGCTGAGCCTGAAACCACACTGTCAGCTCTCCTAGGGCTCCAGCTTGCCAACCACAGACCCATGGAATTTTCCTTGCTATGTTTTGGACTTGCTTTGTACCCATCACCCCTTCTTTCCAGTTTCTCCCTTTTGGAGTGAGGATGTGCATCCTATGTCTGTCCCACTAAGGTGTTTCGGAAGCACAAAACTTGTCTTGTGGATCACAACAAACTCTGGCAAATTCTGAAAGACATGGGAATACCAGACCACCCGACCTGCCTCTTGAGAAACCTGTATGCAGGTCAGGAAACAACAGTTAGAACTGGACATGGAACAACAGACTGGTTCCACATAGGAAAAGGAGTACGTCAAGGCTGTATATTGTCACCCTGCTTATTTAACTTATATGCAGAGTACATTATGAGAAACGTTGGGCTGGAAGAGCACAAGCCGGAATCAAGATTGCCGGGAGAAATATCAATAACCTCAGATATGCAGATGACACCACCCTTATGGCAGAAAGTAAAGAGGAACTAAAAACCCTCTTGATGAAAGTGAGAGAGGAGAGTGAAAAAGTTGGCTTAAAGCTCAACATTCAGAAAATGAAGATCATGGCATCCAGTCCCATCACTTCATGGCAAATAAATGGGGAAACAGTGGAAACAGTGTCAGACTTTATTTTTTGGGCTCCAAAATCACTGCAGATGGTGATTGCAGCCATGAAATGAAAGGACGCTTACTCCTTGGAAGGAAAGTTATGACCAACCTAGATAGCATATTCAAAAGCAGAGAGATTACTTTGCCAACAAAGGTCTGTCTAGTCAAGGCTATGGTTTTTCCAGCAGTCATGTATGGATGTGAGAGTTGGACTGTGAAGAAAGCTGAGCACCAAAGAACTGATGCTTTTGAACTGTGGTGTTGGAGCAGACTCTTGAAAGTCCCTTGGACTGCAAGGAGATCCAATTAGTCCATCCTAAAGGAGATCAGTCCTGGGTATTCATTGGAAGGACTGATGTTGAAGCTGAAACTCCAATACTTTGGCCACCTGATGCGAAGAGCTGACTCATTTGAAAAGACCCTGATGCTGGGAAAGATTCAGGGCAGGAGGAGAAGGGGACGACAGAGGATGAGATGATTGGATGGCATCACCGACACAATGGACATGGGTTTGGGTGGACTCCGGGAGTTGGTGATGTGTCCTGCGGTTCATGGGGTCTCAAAGAGTCGGACATGACTGAGTGACTGAACTGAACTGAACTGAACTTGTCTTTTTTTCCACATTCAGAACTGGAGAGGAACTTATCTCAGGGTGAATTGTACCTGGAGTCTCACTCATATCTGATTTAGATGACATTTAAGTGAGACTTCAGAGTTGATGCTGCAATGATATCAGACTTTTGGGACTGTTGAGGCAGAATGAATACATTTTGCATGAGAGATGGGCATAAATTTTGGGGAAGGGGGACAGAATGTGTCCCCCTAATATTCATATGTTGAACCTCTAATGTGATGATTTTTAAAGATGAGTCTTTGGAGTATGGTTGGGGTTAGATGAAGTCATGAAGGTGGGACCCGAATGATGGGGTTGCGTGCATGCTTAGCTGTGCCCGACTCTTTGCGACCCCATGGACTGTAGCCCATCAGGCTCTCTGTTCTTGGAATTTTCCAGGCGAGGATATTGAAGTAGGTTGCCATTTCCTTCTCCAGGGGATCTTCCTGACCCAGGGATGGAACCGTATCTCTTATGTCTGCTGCATTGGCAGGTGGGTACTTTACCACTAGCACCACCTGGGAAGCCCCACTAATGGAGTTAGTGGCTTTATAAGAAGAGAAAGAGAAAGATTGCTTTCCCTCTCTTCCACGTGAGGACACGATGAGAAGGTGGAGGTCTGTGAGCCAGACAGCCCTCGCCAAAACTTGACCTGGCTGGCACTTTGATCTTGGGCTTCCATTCTCTAGACTGTGAGAAATATCTTT
Organism: Bison bison bison; assembly: GCF_000754665.1. Lineage (NCBI taxonomy): Eukaryota > Metazoa > Chordata > Mammalia > Artiodactyla > Bovidae > Bison > Bison bison. Next base: position 696,511 of record NW_011494889.1, on the reverse strand, counting down.
GTTTAAGCCACCCAATCTGTGCTATTTTGTTATGGAAGCCTTAGCTGACAAATACGGGTCGCTTACCTTTTTTTTTCCCCACCAAGCTGTCCTCTTTCGTTTGGAGCTTGGGTATGAAGTTTGTGTGAATGCGCATATAGACAGTGCTAATTTCTGTGAAGTCCACCAGTGTCCAGAAAGTCAGCAAATGAGAGCTGATCATCACTTTGGGAATGTCACTCTTATTATACATCTATTGTACAAAAGCTTCTAATTCCCCAAATTATCTGAGCTGAGAATCTCTTCGTCAAGTAGAAGGGGACACAGAATAAAAACGTAAGCATTTATGTATTTGCAGTTTCAGAAATGGAGAACAAACTGGAAACTATGAAAAGATGAACAACTCATAGATGCTGATCTGGGAAGGAGTGGACCTCTCCCACCTCTTCCTCTCTCCTTCTCTTCTTCTATACCTGCACTCTAAAGAAAAGTGGATTGCATTTTTCCTTTTTAAAAAGTTCTCTTCTCCCCATCCCCCAACATAACTCTTTTCTCTGGAATCTCTGTTTCTTGGTAGCTGTTGTTTCTTAATGACTCAACCACTTACCTGGGACTTAAGACCATATGGTAGATAATGATGGTACCTATGTGGTAAACTATTTGGGAGATGCAAGGAATACTTAGTATTTATTTACTCCAGTCGTTATTTTGGAGTTCTGAGCCATTCAAAACCATGTGACTCCACCCCGGGCAAGGTTTGGTTTCTTCCTTTTGGAGAGAGGCTTTCAACACACGTGGTTTCAAAAAAAAGTAAAACTCCATCTAATTGATCACTTTGCTAGATAACCACAAATAGCAATTGTGAAATGCTAATAGCTCCTTACTATGAGCTTACATTTATTAACTAAACAGGTCCATGGATTAAGAACAGAAGTGTCAATGAACTTTTAAAGTCTGCTAATTTGTTGAACATTTAGGGCCGCTAATAAGTGCCTATTCATTTGAACATACACACACCTTTCCTCTGCTATATAAACGTTAGCTAACATCATAAGCATGTTGTTAGGAAAGCAGGATTGCAGAAGAGACTGCAGGTGCTGGGGTTGACTGTTGATAAGGCAGGGGCTCTAAATAGGATTTTGAATACTCATCTGCCATCTTGCATGAACATTACAATACATGAATCGATTTGAAAAAGTATTGAATTAATTGCTGTTTTTCAGGAAGGTGCAGCAATTTCAACTTCTTTTCTTCTTTTTTAACAGGCTCCTGATATCCAGACCTGCAAAGGCTGCAGGATTTTGCTTAACACAATTAAGAAGTGCTGGTTCAGGCTTGGGTACAGTTGGAGATGAAGGACCCATTGCTGGAAGAGCTAGCTTTGAGGGAGAAACTGGTTTTTGCTGTAACAAAGGGTAGACTGTTAAAGATGAGTCATTTGATGGTAGTTGTGTGTGTGTGTGTGTGTGTGTGTGTGTGTGTGTGTTTGGTGTGTTGGCTTAAGTTTCCAAATTGGGAAAACAAGAGTGAAGTTTCAGACTGGAGACTGCTGCTGCTAAGTCACTTCAGTCGTATCCGACTCTGTGCGACCCCATAGATGGCAGCTGACCAGGCTCCCCCGTCCCTGGGATTCTCCAGGCAAGAACATTGGAGTGGGTTGCCATTTCCTTCTCCAATGCATGAAAGTGAAAAGTGAAAGTGAAGTCGCTCAGTTGTGTCCGACTCTTTGCGACCCCATGGACTGCAGCCTACCAGGCTCCTCCGTCCACGGGTTTTCCAGGCAAGAGTACTGGAGTGGGATGCCATTGCCTTCACAGGCAACCTTTTTTATTTTTATTTATTTATTTTTGTCTTTTTTTTTTCTTTTAAATTTTATTTAATTTTAAACTTTACATAATTGTATTAGTTTTGCCAAATATCAAAATGAATCCACCCTGGGTATACATGTGTTCCCCATCCTGAACCCTCCTCCCTCCTCCCTCCCCATACCATCCCTCTGGGTTGTCCCAGTGCACTAGCCCCAAGCATCCAGTATCGTGCATCGAACCTGGACTGGCATCTCATTTCATACATGATATTTCACATGTTTCAATGCCATTCTCCCAAATCTTCCCACCCTCTCCCTCTCCCACAGAGTCCATAAGACTGTTCTATACGTCAGTGTCTCTTTTGCTG